>NC_089221.1:5421559-5729746 GCF_963924675.1 Phocoena phocoena | reverse complement strand
AGATGTTGGTCAAAACTGCCAAAACTTTGAGAATAAGATAAAATTGGTTCAAGCTCTCTGTCATATATCCTATAGAAAGTCCATAATCCTCCACAGGGCTTCTGCCCATTGCCAGATAATTATATTCACGTGGATATATTTGGCTTAAATTTCTACTTCCCCTAATTCTTGACTCCACTCACATTTCTCCCTTCTTGTCTGTCCCTTTAAAAAAATAATAATAATCTCCATAATTCCAAACATGAAACTAAGCTCCATTTCCTTGATTTAACCCCAGACCTAAAATGAACATATATGTATATATTAGACTTCAGTAAAAGTGTTAGAAAAAGATTTCATAAAAGAAGAACTGCATCAATTAAAAATGGGATGGTATTTTTTTCAAAAGATTATTTACAAATAATCAGATAATTAACAAAGAGCTTTTTAAAAATGATCGCCACATACCAGGGTCCTGAGGTGCAGGACTAAGAGGGAATCAAAGGAGATCAGGAGATCAGCTTAGAGGAAAGGTCAAAAAATTTCCCAGGCCCCAAAAAGTAGAAAGAAAATGGCAAAGAAATGGAAAACAGGAAAATAATATCAGAAAATAAGATCAATTTGTTAAGTTTAAAAATCTAAATAATAGAATTTATAAAAGATGATAGCAAAAAGGAAGGAATTATCATGTGAACTATATAAATATAATTTCATAGAATTGAAGAACATTATTTTGCTCGTTGAAAGAGCCCACAAAATGTCCAATCCAGGGATTTTTAAAAATATCCCTCACCAAGACACATAACTGTGAAAGTCCAAAACACTAAAGATCTCAAAAATCGAAAGAAGAGGATCAGGGAGCATAATGGCATTAGGCTTCTCAAGAGTGAGACTGAAAGCTACAAGACAATGAACAGAATGTTCAAATGCAAAAGGGAAAGTCATGTCCCAACCAGGATTCTATATCCAGAAAATAAATTGTCAGATATGCAAAAGCACTAAATATTTATTTCACGGATCCTCACTCAGGAAGCCACTTGGGGATACACTCCACCAAATGAGTTTACCAAGAAAGAGGGAAACATGGGGCTTGAGGAACAAGGAATCCAATAGGAGAAAAGGAAACAATGAGAATCCCAGGGTGGAGCTGAAGTGGATCCTCAGAAAACCAGCTCTGCCGAGTCTGGAAAGTTCCAGAATGAAGGAGGAAAATGGACAACTCGAGGGGAAAAAATGAAGTACGATGGATGGATTCCTAGTGTGTTGGAGAGATTGGTATGGGCTAGCCTCTGGTGTACAGAAAACTAAACAAATTAAAAACATGGTGGTGGGAAGAATTGGGAGATTGGGATTGACATATATACACTAAGATGTATAAAATAGATAATAAGAGCCTGTTGTATAAAAATAAAATAAAATTCAAAAAATAAAAACATGGCATAATTAACACTAGAGACAAAAAGTTGTCCAGCAGGAGAAATCCAATCCTAGTATACTCTGTAGCTTAGTCATAGACAGCACTCATGCAGGCATGACAATGCAATCTCAGAATATTGTTTTAACCAAAACAGACATATAACTATGCCTGGAGGATTGGGAAAGTGAGTTTGTGTTGAGGGTGCATAAAAGAGTATTAAATATTTTTTGATAGTATGAAATCAAAAGAAATTCTTATAATTAGAAGTTCAAGCAATAGGAATAAGAACTAAATGTCAGAAGAAACAGCCAAAAAAAAACAGTTGTCACCTCTGGGGGAGAAGACTCAAAGATAGGGAATAGTAACATAGAGGACACTATTTTGCTCTGCTCTTTTTCTAATAGTAAACCTTTTAAACATGCATAGGTACCACTTTGATAAAATTAAAATTGTATACAAAATTGAATGAAGCAGACAAAAATTTTACATTACTAACTGAAATACTTCTTACTTAGTCTCTAATTAAGGTGTCCACTCCTTCATTCAGCCATCCCTCAACCACTGGGCTCAGCTTTGAGCCAAAATCTAGTTGTGTCACAGCCTATAAAATTCAGGTAATAAAGGTACGCTCTTATGAAATTGGCAGTAAAGGCCTAGAGAAATGCAAAAGGGGCCTTGATTGATGATTAAAAATGTAGTAGTTTGCTTGTTTTATTTAGCAAACCCCTGTGAACTAAAAACACCAGTGTGGATGCAAACAATCAAGCTAATTAAACTCTATATTTTTGAATTTCAATAATAGAAAAAATTATTCTATGCTTCTTAACCAACTGAGTAAAATTGTACATAGAGGGAAAGTCACATCAAACAACAGAAAAAGGTCAATGCAATTGGAGGGCAAAGAATGACGTGTGCTTTCCAGATCAATCGATAACTTTACTCAGTACCAAGGATGCTCCATTGTTGCTTTAACCATAATTTTTCAAATACAAACTTACAAGCCACTGTCTGAGTGCATTTATGAGGATAATATAAAAATAAATACTTGAAAAATCTGTTTAAAAGATCAATTTCTCTACAGAAAATAATGGAAGAACCTCCAGAATATCAAATTAATCAAGTAATTGTGGACAGGAAGTTAATTCCAGATTATTTGTACTCAACATATTGTAAAACTCTCGCTCATCAGAAAGCTGGAAGTTATACTGGTGAAAAAAGAACCAAGATAAGGGAATCCAGGATTAAATATTGTGTCAAATTATCTTTCACACATTGAGATAATGAGGAATTTTTATTTATTTATTTATTTATTTATTTTTGGCTACATTGGGTCTTCATTGCTGCACATGGGCTTTCTCTAGTTGTGGCAAGCAAGGGCTACTCTTCGTTGTGGTGTGTGAGCTTCTCATTGGAGTGGCTTCTCTTGTTGTGGAGCACGGGCTCTAGGCATGTGGGTTTCAGTAGTTGCAGCACGTGGGCTCAGTAGCTGTGGCTCACGGGCTTAGTTGCTCCGTGGCATGTAGGATCTTCATGGACCAAGGATCGAACCCATGTCCCCTGCATTGGCAGGCAGATTCTTAATCACTGTGCCACCAGGGAAGCCCAAGGAATATATTTTAAGACAACTAAAATTTAGCAACAAGAGAGATGTCTTTGTTTTCACTAGAAATCTAATTTCCAGGACTATATTTTCAATAAGTGAGGAAAGTGTTTGAAATCATAACAAAATTGAACCTGTTTTAAGTTAAAGTGTGCAGATATACAATCCTTTCATCTTTTATGTCCATTTGAGCCTGAACTTATCAGACAAACACATACACACACACAGCATTTGGTCCATATTTTTATGATTTTATTCATTTTTGTGAAGACAAATTATGATTTTATTCATTTTTGTGAAGACAAATGACAAATGACAAGTAATACCACAGACTTCTTTGACTTATTACAAAATATTTTTGACCAACATCTACTCTGGACGAATGAAAATGGACTACAGCTTTGTATGATCCTCAGGACTAATTGATCTTGGGAAGGACAGAAACAGACAGAAATACTGTTGTTGGCTTGGGCAGAAAGAAAGTTCTGTTTTCTGAATTCCTACCAAATTACTGAAGCTGTATTTTTCACTTGTAATTGACCTGGGTGTTTCAAGTAGACACAGCCTCATGCTCACAGAAGAGAAATGTTCTCCTTATTAATTAGAAAAGGCTCTTTCAGCCTACAGACAGAGGTTTTTTTTTTTTTTCCATTAGAACCGGTGGGAATTCATTTCTTTGACCCCTCCCAGTGATCTTCCTAATGGACTAAGCCTCATTAAATAGAACAAGACAAAAATCATCCCAAACAGAAAGATAAAATTTTATCAATTAGGAGCAAATGGGGACCATGACTCACAGAAGAACTCCCAAGGGTTTGTTTTCTTTCTTTCTTTTTTTTATTGTGGTAAGAACACATGAGATTTACCCTCTAAACAAATGTTTATGTGCACAATACAGTGTTATTAGCTATCGTCAAAATGTTGTATAGCAGATGTATAGAACTTAACTTGTGTAACTGAAGCTTTATACCCACTAAACATCTCCTCATTTCCTCCCCTCCCCAGCCCCTGGCAACACCCATTCTATTCTCTGCTTGTATACATTTGAATATTTTAGATTCCTCAGAGAAGTGGAATGAGGTAGTATTTGTCTTTCTGTGACTGGCTTATTTTACTTAACAAAATGTCTATAATTTTCATTATTTTGTTTCATATGGCAGGATTTCCTTATTTTTATGGCTGAATAATATTCCATTACATGTATATTCCACATTATCAGTATCCACTTACCCATGGAAGGACACTGAGGCTGTTTCCATAGCTTGGCTATTGTGAATAATGCTGCAGTGAACATGGGAGTGCAGATATTTCTTTGAGATCCTGATTTCAATTCTTTTCAATAAATACCCTGAAGTGAGGTTGCAGGATTGGATAGTAGTTCTATTTTAATTTCTTGAGGAACCTCCATACTGGCTCCATAGTGGCTGCACCATTTTACATTTCTGACAACAGAGTACAAAGGTTCTGATTTCTCCATGTTCTCGCCAACCATCATTATGTTCTGTTTTTTGGATGATAGCCAACCTAACCAGTGTGAGGTGATATCTCATTGTGGATTTGACTTGCCTTTCCCTGACTATTACTGATTATGAGCATCTTTTCATGTGCCTGTTGGCTATCTGTGTACCTTCCTTGGAGAAATGTCTATTCAAGTCCTTCACTATTTAGGTCAGTTTTGATGATTGGATTCCAGTTTCCTGCTTAAACTCTTGATTAATTTATTTTTAAGAAGAAAACTGTCACCAGTAAGAAATACAGTGTTTATCACAAATGTTTTTTTCAGAAAAAACAGACTTTAAAATAAAGACTGTTAAAAGTGACAAGGAAGGACACTACATAATGATCAAGGAATCAATTTGAGAAGAAGATATAACAATCATAAATATTTATGCACCCAAAATTGGAGCATCTCAATACATAAGGCAAATGCTAACAGCCATAAAAGGGGAAATCGATGTAACACAATAATAATGGGGGATTTTAACACCCATTTACACCAATGGACAGATCATCCAGAAAGAAAATAAATAAGGGAACACAAGCCTTAAATAACACATTAGACCACATATACTTAATTAATATTTATAGGACACTCCATCTGAAAGCAGAAGAATACACTTTCTTCTCAAGTGCACTTGGAACACTCTCCAGGATAGATCACATCCTGGGTCACAAATCAAGCCTCAGAAAATTTAAGAAAATTGAAATTGTATCAAGCACCTTTTCCAACCACAACTCTATGAGATTAGAAATCAATTACAGGAAAAAAAATTGTAATAAACACAAACACATGGAGGCTAAACAACTCACTGCTAAATAGCCAAGAGATCACTGAATAAGTCAAAGAGGAAGTAAAAATAAATAAGTAGAAACAAATGACAACAAAAATATGACAACCCCAAACCTATGGGACACAGCAAATCAATTCTGAGCCGAGTTTATAGCAACTCAATCTCACCTCGAGAGAAAAGAAAAATCTCAAATAAATGATCTACCTTTACACCTAAGGCAACTAGAGAATGAAGAACAAAAAAACCCGAAGTTAGTAGAAGGAAAGAAATCATAAATATCAGAGCAGAAATAAATGAAATAGAAATGAAAATAACAATAGCAAAGATCAATGAAACCAAAAGTTGGTTCTTTGAGAAGATAAACAAAACTGATAAACCTTTAGCTAGACTCATCAAGAAAAGAAGGGAGAGGATTCAGATCAATAAAACTAGAAATGTAAAAGGAGAAATTACAATCGACACCACAGAAATACAAAGTATCATAAGAGATTACTACAAGCATTTATATGCCAATAAAATGGACAACCGGGAAGAAACAGACAAATTTGTAGAAAGGCCAAACCTTCCAAGAATGAACCAGGAAGAAATAGAAAATATAAACAGACAAATCACAAGTAATGAAATTGAAACTGTAATTAAAAATCTTCAAACAAGCAAAAGTCCAGGACCAGATGACTTCACAAGTGAATTCTACCAAACATTTAGAGAAGAGCTAATACCTATCCTGCTGAAACTCTTCCAAAAAATTGCAGAGGGAGGCAAACTCCCAAACACCTTTTAGGAAGACAACATCATGCTGATACCAAAACGAAAAATATCACACAAAAAAGAAAATTACAGACCAATATCACTGATGAAGGTAGATGCAAAAATCTTCAACAAAGTATTAACGAACAGAATCCAACAACACATTAAAAGGATCATACACCATGACCAAGTGGGATTTATCCCAGTAATGCAAGGATTCTTCAATATATGCAAATCAATCAATGTGATACACCATATTAACAAATTAAAGAACAAAATCTTTATGATCATCTCAATAAATGCAGAAAAAACTTTTGACAAAATTCAACACCCATTTATGAAATGAGTTTTATGAAAAATCTCCAGAAAGTCGAAACAGAAGGAACATACCTCAACATAATAAAGGCCACATATGACAAAACCACAGCAAACATCATTCTCAATGGTGAAAAACTGAAGGAATTTCCTCAAAATCATGAACAGAACAAGGATGTCCACTCTCACCACTATTATTCAACATAGTTTTGGAAGTCCTAGCCATGGCAATCAAGAAGAAAAAGAAATAAAAGTAATCCAAATTGGAAGAGGAGAAGTAAAACAGTCATTGTTTGCAGATGACATGATACTATACATAGAAAATCTTAAAGATTTCACCAGAAAACTACTAGAGCTAATCAATGAATTTGGTAAAGTTGCAGGTTACAAAATTAATGCACAGAAATCCCTTGCATTCCTATACACTAACAATGAAAGATCAGAAAGAGAAATTAAGGAAACAGTTTCATTTATCATTACAACAAAAAGAATAAAATACCTAGGAATAAACCTACTTAAGGAGGCAAAAGACCTTTACTCAGAAAACTATAAAACACTGATGAAAGAAATTAAAGATGACACAAACAGACGGAGAGATATAACATGTTCTTGGAATGGAAGAATCAATATTATGAAAATGACTATACTACCCAAAGCAATCTACAGATTCAATGCAATCTCTATCAAATTACCAATGGCATTTTTCACAGAATTAGAACAAAAATTTCACAGTTTGTATGGAAACAGGAAAGACCCTGAATAGCCAAAGCAGTATTGAGAAAGAAAAATGCAGCTGAAGGAATCAGACTCCTCAACTTCAGACTATACTACAAAGCTACAGTAATCAAGATGATATGATACTGGCACAAAAACAGAAATATAGATTAATGGTACAGGATAGAAAGCCCAGAGGTAAACCCACACACCTATGGTCACCTAATTTATGACAAAGGAGACAAGAATATACAATGGAGAAAAGAAAGCCTCTTCAATAAGTGGTACTGAGAAAACTGGACAGCTACATGTAAAAGGATGAAATTAGAACACTCCCTAACACTATACACAAAAATAAACTCAAACTGGATTAAAGACCTAAATATACGACATGATAAAACTCTTAGAGGAAAACGTAGGAAAAACACTCTTTGATATAAATCACAGCAAGATCTTTTTTGACCCACCTTCTAGAGTAATGGAAATAAAAACAAAAATAAACAAATGGGACCTAACGAAACGTAAAAGCTTTTGCACAGCAAAGGAAACCATAAACAAGATGAAAAGACAACCCTCAGAATGGGAGAAAATATTTGCAAATGAAGAAACTGACAGAGGATTAAACGCCAAAATATACAAATAGCTCATGCAGCTCAATATCAAAAAAACAACAACCCAATCCACAAATGGGCAGAAGACCTAAATAGACATTTCTCCAAAGAAGACATACAGAGGGTCAAGAGGCACATGAAAAGATGCTCAGCATCACCAATTATTAGAGAAATGCAAATCAAAACTACAATGAGATATTACCTCACACCAGTCAGAATGGCCATCATCAAAACATCTACAAATGATAAATGTTGGAGAGGGTGTGGAGAAAAGGGAAACCTCTTGCACTGTTGGTGGGAATGTACAATGATACAGCTACTATGGAGAACAGTATGGAGGTTCCTTAAAAAACTAAAAATAGAACTACCATATGACCCAGAAATTCCACTACTGGGCATATACCCAGAGAAAACCATAATTCAAAAAGACACATACACCCCAATGTTCATTGCAGCACTGTTACAGTAGCCAGGACATCAAAGCATCCAAAATGTTCATCAACAGATGAATGGAAAGAGAAGTTGTGGTACATATGTACAATGGAATATTACTCAGCCATAAAAAGGAATGCAATTGGGTCATTTGTAGAGATGTGGATGGACCTAGGGTCTGTCATACAGAGTGAAGTAAGTCAAAAAGAGGAAAACAAATATCATCTATTAATGCATATATGTGGAATCTAGAAAATTGGTATGGATGAACCTATTTCCAGGGCAGGAATAGAGATGAAGATGTAGAGAACAGACATGTGGACACAGGAGGGGAAGAGGAGGGTGGGATGAATTGGGAGATTATGATTGACATATATACACTACCATGTGAAAAATAGATAGCTAGTGGGAACTGCCATGTAGCACAGGGTGCTCAGCTCGGTGCTCTTTGACGACCTAGGTGGGTGGGATGGGGTGGAGGAGGGTGAGAGGGAGGTCCAAGCGGAAGGGAATATTTGTATAAGTATAGCTAATTCACTTCATTGCATAGCAGAAACTAACAATATTGTAAAGCAATTATACTCCAATAAAAAAAATTCATGGAAATGCATATTGTGTTAATTAGGTAATAATAACCAAAATATATCAGAGAGCAAAGTTTTAAACCAAAGAGACAGGAATTGTTGCCTCGTCCAGCTTCATGTCTGCCAGGAATTCATGTAGCCTCTGACTTCATGAGCAATCTACAGATGTTATCAACAATTCATACTTTCCATTAAATAGCAAAGTGTAAAAAAGTTCAGGCACTACCAAAGGCTCAGAGAGGGTCAACGTCTCCCTGTTTCTCAGTGAGTGAACCTGAGTCATGTTCTCTGCTGATCCTACCCTGTTCCCAGTGACCAAACCCATTCAATAAACACATTCTCTTGTTACAGTCTATCAACTCCATGAGTGTCTGAGTTTATGTGCCTGCACCACAGATGAAAAGTTGAAAATCTGAGCTTGCCTGAATGGGAGCATTGTTCAGGATCAGCCTCTTTCCTCAAGCTTGTGCCATTTGGTCAGAAGAAAAATTATTGGCCTTCAGCCTTTTACTTCTCTGCCCACCAGACATCATCACTCACAGAGAAATTCAATACCTCCTTCAAACCATCAGCCACAATCCAAGAGCACACACAGTGTCTCCCCATTTGGAGGACAGAGAAATGAAAGGTGTGTGCACGACTGAGCCAGTTCAGTTCCTTTAAGTAGCAGACACCAATAAATAATTTTACATGCAAAAATTACTAGAAGTTCCTGTGAAGGATGAAGGGGAGAAAGTAGTAAGCATGGAGAGCCTTCAGCTCTTGAGGCAGGCCTGATATCAGAGGAAGGAGAGAGAGAAGGCAGGATTGGGCAGAAGTCTCAGAAGGTACAGTACTGAGAAAGGCTTGCCTGGGTGGTGCAGAGTGCCTGAACTGACATTGGCTGATGGAGAAATACTGCAATGAGCAGGGACAGCCCAGGTCCAGGGCTCCCATGGGGTTGAGTCACTGGTCAGGGGCAGCCCAAGAGGAGTGAGGCTGGAAGGACCCTTGTCCACAAGCACAGTAGCTGGAGGCTGTCAATAGACCATGTTCCCAAGACCAGGCTCTCTTGAGGGGAGATCTGAGTGGGGCCTCATAATGGCCCTTCTCACTTCTCTTTCCTTAATTCAGAGCCTCAACTGTGAGGGGCATCTGTTGTTTCTGTAGCTAGTATCCATTTCCCCACCTTCCGGTCACAACACCTAGATTTTGGGGGGAGGGGGGAGAGAGGAATCACAACCACGTTCTAGTCTATTTGGATTGGGTGAAATTGACTCTTTGCTCCCCCATCCTCCCTGCCGTTGTGTTTATTTGACCCTAAACAATCAGAACGTAGTCTAGCCCCACCAAAAGGGATTGATGAAGAGATGGACACAACACCCAGAACCATTGAAATCATCCACCACTTTTGCTGGGGATGTTGAAATCAGAGACTGCATCTATCTGCTGGGGTTGCTAAAGGAATAAGAATGAGCCAGAAGCTGCCAGTCCTGATCTTGACATCACAAGACAGAGCCTGCCTGAGAATGAAGACAGCAGAGAGAAAAGCAAAGGCAGGGAATGGGGGAAACAAGATTAAGATATTATGCTTGGAGAGCCTGGTTCTTTACAGGGAGATATTCACATGGTACTGGGAGTGTCTGATGAGGAGGATGTACCGGGTGGCCTTGGCTAAGTAGTGGTCCAGAATGGACGCCAGTTCTTCTTCTCCAGATTGCAGGTTCTTCTACGACAGGTTGAGCTAGGCTAATGGTGCTCTCGGGTCCTCGGTGGGGTCCCCGGTGCCAGGCCCAGGGTGGGGCTCTTCCCTCACCCAGCCCCCAACCCTGCAGGAGGCTGGGCCACATGCAGCTCCAAGTTCCCTGGGTCCACAACCCAGGAGAGCAAGGTGGTCAAGCCCTGGGCAGCTGATGAGACGTTGAGAGAACAGCAACAATACAACACGAAAACAGAAATCTGCTTCCTGAATGGATTGGAAAATCAGAGACTAGTAGAAGGATAGCAGACCACACAAAAACACTCCTCCAGGGCTTCCCTGGTGGTGCAGTGGTTGAGAGTCTGCCTGTTGATGCAGGGGACATGGGTTCGTGCCCCAGTCCAGGAAGATCCCACATACCGTGGAGCGCCTGGGCCCGTGAGCCATGGCTGCTGGGCCTGTGCCTCCGGAGCCTGTGCTCCACAACAGGAGAGGTCACAGCAGTGAGAGACCCGCGTACAGTAAAAAAAAAAAACACTCCTCCATTCTTTGTTGCTGTGTGGCTGACAGGATTTTCGTGCTCCAGCCAGGTGTCAGGTCTGAGCACCTGAGGAGGGAAAGCTGAGTTCAGGACATTGGATCACCAGAGACCTCATGGCCCCACTAAATATCAATCAGCAAGAGACCTCAGAGATCTCCATTTCAATGCTAAGACCCAGCTCCACTCAATGACCAGCAAGCTCCAGTGCTGGACACCCCATACCAAACAACTAGCATGACAAGAACACAACCACACCTATTAGCAGAGATGCTGCCTAAAATTATAATAAGGTCACAGACACCCCAAAATACACCACTGGATGCAGTCCTGCCCAGCAGAAAGACAAGATCCAGGCTCATCCACCAGAACCCAGGCACCAGTACCCTCCACCAGGAAGCCTACACAACCCACTGAACCAACGTTACCCACTGGGGACAGACACCAAAAACAATGGGAACTACAAACGTGCAGCCTGCGAAATAGAGATCCCAAACACAGTAAGTTAAGCAAAATGAGAAGACAGAGGAGTATGCAACAGATGAAGGAGCAAAGTAAAAACCCACCAGACCAAACAAATGAAGAGGAAATAGGCAGTCTACTTGAAAAGAATTCAGAGTAATGATAGTAAAGGTGATCCAAAATCTCGGAAATAGAATGGAGAAAATACAAAAAATGTTTAACAAAGACCTAGAATAACTAAGAGCAAAAAAAATATGATGAACAACACAATAAATGAAATTAAATATTCTCTAGAAGGAATCAATAGCAGAATAACTGAGGCAGAAGAATGGATAAGTGACCTGGAAGATAAAATAGTGGAAATAACTACTGCAGAGCAGAATAAAGAAAAAAGAATGAAAAGAATTGAGGACAGTCTGAGAGACCTCTGGGACAACATTGAACATACCAACATTCGAATTATAGGGGTCTCAGAAGAAGAAGAGAAAAAGAAAGGGACTGAGAAAATATTTGAAGAGATTATAGTTGAAAACTTCCCTCATAGGGGAAAGGAAATAGTCAGTCAAGTCAAGGAAGAACAGAGACTCCCAAACAGGTTAAATACAAGGAGACAAGGAGAAACATGTCAAGACACATATTAATCAAACTATCAAATACAAAGAAAATATATTAAAAGCAGCAAGGGCAAAACAACAAATAACATACAAGGGAATCCCCATAAGGTTAACAGCTGATCTTTCAGCAGAAACTCTGCAAGCCAGAAGGGAGTGGCAGGACATATTTTAAGTGATGAAAAATCACTTAAAGGGAAAAATCTACAACCAAGATTACTCTACCCAGCAAGGATCTCATTCAGATTCGACGGAGAAATTAAAACCTTTACACACAAGCAAAAGCTAAGAGAATTCAACACCACAAAACCAGCTTTACAACAAATGTTAAAGGAACTTCTCTAGGCAGGAAAAAAAGAGAAAGAAAAGACCTACAATAACAAACCCCAAACAATTAAGAAAATAGTAATACAAACATACATATCGATAATTACCTTAAATGTAAATGGATTAAATGCTCCAACCAAAAGATATAGACTGACTGAATGGATACAAAAAAATGACGTGTATATATGCTGCCTACAAGAGACCCACTTCAGACCTACAGACACGGACAGACTGAAAGTGGGGGGATGGAAAAAAGAAATTCCATGCAAACGGAAATCAAAAGAAAGCTGGAGTAGCAATTCACATATCAGAAAAAATGGACTTTAAAGACTATTACAAGAGACAAAGAAGGACACTACAAATTGATCAATGGATCAATCCAAGAAGAAACTATAACAATTGTAAATGTTTATGCACCCAACATAGGACCACTTCAGTACAAAAGGCAAATGCTAACAGCCATAAAAGGGGAAATCAACAGTAAGACAATCATAGTAGAGGACTTTAACACCCCACTTTCACCAATGGACAGATCATCCAAAATGAAAATAAATAAGGAAACACAATCTTTAAATGACACATTAAAAAAGATGGACTTCATTGATATTTATAGGACATTCCATTCAAAAACAAGAAAATACACATTCTTCTCAAATGCTCATGGAATATTCTCCAGGATAGATCATATCTTGGGTCACAAATCAAGCCTTGTTAAACTTAAGAAAAGTGAAATCGTATCAAGTATCTTTTCCAACCACAATGCTAGGTGACAAGATATCAGTTATAGGAAAAAAACTGTAAAAAATACAAACAGATGGAGGCTGAAAAATACACTACTAAATAACCAAGAGATCACTGAAGAAATGAAAGAGGAAATCAAAAAAATACCTAGAAACCAATGACAATGAATATACGATGACCCAGAACTTTTGGGCAGCAGCAAAAGCAGTTCTAAGAAGGAAGTTTAGAGCAATTCAATATTACCTCAAGAAACAAGGAACATCTCACAAAAGCAACCTAACCTTGCACCTAAAGCAAGCAGAGAAAGAAGAATGAAAAACAAACTCAAAGTTAGCAGAAGGAAAGAAATCATAAATATCAGATCAGAAACAAAGGACAAAGAAATGAAGGAAACGATAGTAAAGATAAATAAAACTAGAAGCTGGTTCTTTGAGAATATAAACAAAATTGATAAACCATCAGCCAGACTCATCAAGAAAAATGGAGAAGACACAAATCAACAGAATTAGACATGAAAAAGGAAGAGTAACAACTGACACCGAAGAAATACAAAGAATCATGAGGGATTACTACAAGCAACTATATTCCAATAAAAAGGACAACTTGGAAGAAATGGACAAATTCTTAGAAAATCACACTCTTCTGAGACTGAACTAGGAAGAAATAGAAAATATAAACAAACCAATCACAAGCACTGAAATTGAAATTGTGATTAAAAATCTTCCAACACACAAAAGCCCAGAACCAGATGACTTCATATGTAATTTCTATCAAACATTTAGATAAGAACTAAAAACTATCCTTCTCAAACTCTTCCAAAATATAGCAGAGGGATGAACACTCCCAAACTCATTCTACGAGGCCACCATCACCCTGATACCAGAACCAAACAAAGACTTCACAAAAAAAGAAAACTACATGCCAATATCACTGATGAACATAGATGCAAAAATCCTCAACAAAATACTAGCAAACAGAATCCAACAGCACATTAAAAGGATCATACACCATGATCAAGTGGGGTTTATCCCAGGAATGCAACCATTCTTCAATATATGCAAATCAATCAACATGACACACCATAATAACAAAGTGAAGGATAAAAACCATATGATCATCTCAACAGATGCAGAAAAAGCTTTCGACAAAATTCAACACCCAGTTATGAAAAAAACTCTCCAGAAAGTAGGCATAGAGGGAACTTATCTCAACATAATAAAGGCCATATATAACAAACCCACAGACAACATAGTTCTCAATGGTGAAAAACTGAGAGCATTTCTGCTAAGATTAGGAACAAGACAAGGTTGCTCACTCTCAACACTTTTATTCGACATAGTTTTGGAAGTTTTAGCCATGGCAATCAGAGAAGAAAAAGAAATAAAAGGAATCCAAATTGGAAAAGAAGAAGTAAAACTGTCACTGTTTGCAGATGACATAATACTCTACATAGAGAATCCTAAAGATGCTACCAGAAAACTATTAGAGCTAATCAATGAATTTGGTAAAGCAGAAGGATATAAAATTAATCCACAGAAATCTCTTGCATTCCTATACACTAATGATGAAAAATCTGAAAGAGAAATTAAGGAAACACTCCCATTTACCATTGTAACAAAAAGAATAAAATACTTAGGAATAAACCTACCTAAGGAGACAAACCTTGTATACAGAAAACTTTAAGACACTGATAAAAGAAATTAAAGATGATACCAACAGATGGAGAGATATACCATGTTCTTGGATTGGAAGAATCAACATTGTGAAAATGACTATACTACCCAAAGCAATCTACAGATTCAGTGCAATCCCTATCAAATTACCAATGGCATTTTTCACAGAACTAGAACAAAACATTTCACAATTTGTATGGAAACACAAAAGACCCCAAATAGCCAAAGCAATCTTGAAAACGAAAATCAGAGCTGGAGGAATCAGGTTCCCTGACTTCAGACTATACTACAAAGCTACAGTAATCAAGACAGTATTGTATTGGCACAAAAACAGAAACATAGATCAATGGAACAGGAAAGAAAGCCCAGAGATAAACCCACACACATATGGTCAGCTTATTTTTGAAAAAGGAGGCAAGAATATACAATGGAGAGAAAACAGCCTCTTCAATAAGTGGTGCTGGGAAAACTGAACAGCTACATGTAAATAATGAAATTAGAACACTCCCTAACACCATACACAAAAATAAACTCAAATTGGATTAAAGACCTAAATGTAAGGCCAGACACTATCAAACTCTTAGAAGAAAACATAGGCAGAACACTCTATGACATAAATCACAGCAAGATCCTTTTGGAACCACCTCCTAGAGAAATGGAAATAAAAACAAAAATTAAAAAATGGGACCTAATAAAACTTAATAGCTTTTGCACAGCAAAGGAAATCATAAACAAGGCAAAAAGACAACCCTCAGAATGGGAGAAAACATTTGCAAACAAAGCAACTGACAAAGGATTAATCTCCAAAATATACAAGTAGCTCAATATCAAAAAAAACCCCACACAACCCAATTCAAAAATGGGCAGAAGACCTAAATAGACACTTCTCCAAAGAAGATATACTGATTGCCAACCAACACATGAAAGGATGCTCAACATCACTAATCATTAGAGAAATGAAAATCAAAGGTACAATGAGGTATTACCTCACACCGATCAGGATGGCCATCATCAAAAATCTACAAACATTAAATGCTGGAGAGGGTTTGGAGAAAAGGGAAACCTCTTGCACTGTTAGTAGGAATGTTAATTGATACATCCACTATGGAGAACAGTATGGCAGCTCCTTAAAAATAGAACTACCCTACCACCCAGCAATCCCAGTACTGAGCATATACCCGGAGAAAACCATAATTCAAAAAGAGTCACGTACACCAGTACCATACTGTCTTGATTATTGTAGCTTTATAGTATAGTCTGAAGTCATGGAGTCTGATTCCTCCAGCTCCGTTGGGTAGTATAGTCATTTTCACAATATTGATTCTTCCAATCCAAGACCATGGTATATCTCTCCATCTGTTGGTATCATCTTTAATTTATTTCACCAGTGTCTTATAGTTTTCTGCATACAGGTCTTTTGTCTCCCTAGGTAAATTTATTCCTAGGTATTTTATTCTTTGTGTTGCAATGGTAAATGGGAGTGTTTCCTTAATTTCTCTTTCAGATTTTTCATCACTAATGTATAGGAATGCAAAAGATTTCTGTGCATTAATTTTGTATCATGCAACTTTACCAAATTCATTGATTAGCTCTAGTAGTTTTCTGGTGACATCTTTAGGATTCTCTATGTATAGTATCATGTCATCTGCAAACAGTTACAGTTTTACTTCTTCTTTTCCAATTTGGATTCCTATTATTTCTTTTTCTTCACTGATTGCTGTGGCTAGGACTTCCAAAACTATGTTGAATAATAGTGGTGAGAGTGGATATGCTTGTGTTGTTCCTGATCTTTGAGGAAATGCTTTCAGTTTTTCACCATTGAGAATGTTTGCTGTGGGTTTGTCATTTATGGTCTTTATTATGTTGAGGTAGTGTCCTCCATGTCCACTTTCTGGAGAGTTTTTATCGTAAGTGTGTGTTGAATTTTGTCAAAAGCTCTTGCTGCCTCTATTGAGATGATCATATGGTTTTAATTCTTCAGTTTGTTAATATGGTGTATCACATTGATTGATATGCATATATTGAAGAATCCTTGCATTCCTGGGATAAACCCCACTTGATCATGGTGTATGATCCTTTTAGTGTGCTGTTGGATTCTGTTTGCTAGTATTTTGTTGAGAATTTTTGCATCTATGTTCATCAGTGATATTGGCCTGTAGTTTTCTTTCTTGGTGACATCTTTGTCTGGTTTTGGTATCAGGGTGATGTTGGCCTCATACAATGAGTTTGGGAGTGTTCCTCCTGCTATATTTTGGAAGGGTTTGAGAAGGATAGGTGTTAGCTCTTCTATAAAAGTTAGGGATAATTCTTCTGTGAAGCCATCTGGTCCTGGATTTTTGTTTGTTGGAAGATTTTTAATCACAATTTCAATTTCAGTGCTTGTGATTGGTCTGTTCATGCTTTCTATTTCTTCCTGGTTCAGTCTTGGAAGGTTATACCTTTCTAAGAATTTGTCCATTTCTTCCAGGTTGCCCATTTTATTGGCATAGAATTGCTTGTAGTAGTCTCTTAGGATGGTTTGTATTTCTGAAGTGTCGTAACTTCTTTTTCATTTCTAATTTTATTGATTTCAGTCCTCTTCCTCTTTTTCTTGATGAGTCTGGCTAATGGTTTACCAATAATATCTTCTCAAAGAACAGCTTTTAGTTTCATTAATCTTTGCTATTGTTTTCTTTGTTTCTATTTCATTTATTTCTGCTCTTATCTTTATGATTCCTTTCCTTCTACTAACTTTGGGTTTTGTTTGTTCTTCTTTCTCTAGTTCCTTTAGGTGTAAGGTTAGATTGTTTATTTGAGATTTTTCTTGTTTCTTGAGGTAGGCTTGTATTGCTATAAACTTTCCTCTTAGAACTGCATTTGCTGCATCCCATAGGTTTTGGATGGTCATGTTTTCATTGTAATTTGTCTCTAGGCATTTTTTGATTTCCCCTTTGATTTATTCAGTGATCTCTTGGTTATTTCATAACGTATTGTTTAGCCTGCATGTGTTTGTGTTTTTTATATTTTCTTCCCTTAAATGACTTTTAACCTCCTATGTGGTCAGAAGAGATGTTTGATATGATTTCAATTTTCTTAAATTTACTGAGGCTTGATTTGTGACCCAAGATATGATCTATCCTGGAGAATGTTCTGTGCGCAGTTGAAAAGAAAGTGTAATCTGCTGTTTTTGGATGGAATATTCTATAGATATCAATTAAATCTATCTGGTCTATTGTGTCATTTAAAGCTTCTGTTTCCTTATTAATTTTCGGTTTGGATGATTTGTCCATTGGTGTAAGTGAGGTGTTAAAGTCCCCCACTATTATTGTGTTACTGTCAATTTCCTCTTTTAGAGCTGTTAACAGTTGCCTTATGTATTGAGGTGCTCCTATGTTGAGTGCATATATATTTATAATTGTTACCTCTTCTTAGATTTATCCCTTGATCCTTATGTAGCTTCCTTCCTGGTCTCTTGTAACCTTCTTTATTTTAAAGTCTATTTTATCTGATATGAGTATTGCTACTCCAGATTTCTTTTTTTTTTTTTTTTTTTTTTTTTTTTTTTTTTTTTTTTTTGCGGTACACAGGCCTCTCAATGTTGTGGCCTCTCCTTTTGTGCAGCACAGGCTCCGGACGCACAGGCTCAGCAGCCATGGCTCACGGGCCCAGCTGCTCCGTGGCATGTAGGATCTTCCCAGACCAGGGCACGAACCCATGTCCCCTGCATCAGCAGGCAGACTCTGAACCACTGCGCCACCAGGGATGCAGCACTATTTACAATAGCCAGGACATGGAAGCAAGCTAAGTTTCCATCAGCAGATGAATGGATAAAGAAGGTGTGGCACATATATACAATGGAATATTACTCAGCCATAAAAGGAAATGAAATTGAGTTATTTGTAGTGAGGTGGGTGGACCAGAGTCTGTCATACAGAGTTAAGTAAGTCAGAAAGGGAAAAACAAATACCATACGCTAACACATATATAGGGAATCTTAAAAAAAATGGTTCTGATGAACCTAGGGGCAGGACAGAAATAGAGATGCAGATGTAGAGAATGGACTTGAGGACACGGAGAGGGAGAAGTGTAAGCTGGGATGAAGTGGGAGAGTGGCATGGATATATATACACTCCCAAATGTAAAGTAGATAGCTAGTGGGAAGCAACCACATAGCACAGGGAGATTAGCTTGTTGTTGTGTGACCAACTAGAGGGGTGGGATAGGGAGGGTGGGAGGGAGATGCAAGAGGGAGGGGATATGGGGATATATGTATATGTATAGCTGACTCACTTTGTTATACAGCAGAAAGTAACATAACGTTGTAAAGCAGTTATACTCCAATAAAGATGTTTAAAAAAAAAAAAAGGTACTCTGATTGAACCCCTTGGTCCATCCATGCTTGAAGTCAGGATTTACCCCTGAATTCTTCAATCAATGAGCCAGTGTCTTCCCCTTTCTGTTTAGGTTAGATTTTCTGTCACTTGTCACCTTGAATTTTGGTTGATATATCCACTCTTCACCAATAGCTTTGGAGATTGACAGCCAATATTCAAATCCTTTTGTAGCAGATTGAGAATATGATTTCAGCACCATAAAAACATTTTTACTAGATTAAATTTGTATCATCTATGAAACTGAAGATAAAGGAATTTTACTTAGAGTTATTAATGATATTATCCAAATCAGTTACAACCCAGGTAGCATACCAATTAATGTAACTGAGAATTTAATATTTAAAAAATATCATTATCTAGGTATAAAGAACTGTTAACTAAGTAGCTAAAAGGGTAAAAGAGACCACTAAAGTTTGATGTAGGTACAAACTGAAGGAAGCAGATAGAACCATGAAGGCCGAGGGAAAAATTGGATTTATTAGAACTTGGGAGCTTGGAGGACGAGCTATGCAGAGCTGAAACTCAGACCTCAGAGGAGGGTGTCTCTGGGCTCAGAGAAGGGGTCCCACTGGCCTGGGATGCAGACATCTGAGGAGGGGTCTGGCTGGTGCCGTGTCTGCAAAGGGTGCAATAAGACACATTATCAAGTGTTGAAAGAAGCCCACAAACTGGATCCCACTCTTTCTACAGGAAGTAGCTGTCACTGCCAGGGTAAAGGTATTTGGTGGGTTAAAGGTCACAGGAAGGAAACCAACAGGAAACATCCAGTCTTGACTTCCTCCTCCTATCTCCAGTCTTTACCCCAATGGGCAAAGTTATCGACGGTCCACTGGCAGAAGACTCACAGGATTTCCAGGGCTGCAGCCCAGTTTTTGCTGAGACTTCAGTGATCTAGACCACATTACTGAGAGAGTTTTGTCGACTTTCATTTCAATCACAGTATGTGTCTAAAAATTTCTTTCCATTGTAGACAGTTATTTTCATCTCTAAACATTGCAATTTTGTTACAAAGAACTTACAGGGTTATGAACTTTGTTCTAATCTCCTATGTGCAAAAGGGCTGATAACACACTGCTTGTTTCCTATAATGCTAAAACTGCTTACTCAATGCTATGGAGATTTTTAAATTGTCTCCTAGCGTTTTAAAGTACTTGGAGTTTTCATTCTGGTTTTCTCTAAGTTCAATGTCTCTTTCATATATCACATATATCCCCATATCCCTTCCCTCTTGCATCTCCCTCCCACGCTCCCAAAATTTTAAGATTCCACAAGATTCCCTGGAGATTCAGTCGTGCTGCTCATATACACATTCTGGGACAAAGAAATAATACCTCTGAATAGTTTTCCTAAACATCATCAACAAGCCGCATCCATGAAGCAGTATTCCAGATAGTACCGATCTGAGCTCTGGGGATCCAGTTGCTACCACTGAAGACACAACTACACAGATGATAATCTGAGAAAAAATAGTTTAGTGTTAAAAAGAGTATAATCCTGGGTATCAGATTTACCGAACTAACCAAAGGACATCTGTTAGGGAAAGACATTTTGTAATCTAATTTGCTCTCTGTCTTTGAGAAATGCAAACCAGCTTATTTCTGGAGTTTAAAATTCTTAACTTCAAACAAGATGCATTTTTTGGAGATGTCGTTTTGTTATCAAAACAAGGACAAGATATGACTTGAGTATAAATTCCTTGAAGGTAGAAATACCAGAGGTGAGAGAAGAGCAACAAAGAGTTTGTTGTTATCTGTACTCTCTACAATGTACTTGCTGTAGAACATCCAGGTATGACTGCCTATTACTTCCCTAAAGATAATCATTTGGCATAAATGACAATAGATTCAGGATCCTTTAATACCTTGGAAATACCAATTTGTCCATGTAAATGAATTCCTACCAAGCCCAGACAGCCCCTGTTTTTGTAGAGGGACTGGGGCCAGCATCCTTGCTGGCAACTCAATTCCTTCTAAGTCTGTGCCCCTCTCCTTCACAATCCCCACTGGATTTCATGAGTACTTTCCAGCAGCTTAATAGTTTCCTGTACTCAGTCTTCAAGGGGTGGCTTCTAAGAGGAGCTTCAAAAGGCATCATCCATCCTTCTACCTCCCCTGGGATCCCCAGTGTATGTGGTGAAAAAGGGTGAGAAATTGGGACCTACATAAATTATTAGGTATTAAATCAGTTCAGAATTTATCCTGGAAACTTTTGATGCCTACACTTTAAATATTGGACTTTGGGTGAACCCACATGTGGTCCAAATATGAGAAAGGGACCTTTGGAAAGACATCTTCAATGACAAAGATGGAGGCATGATTGTTAGTTCTTCTTCGTCCCATCTCAGGAGTGATGGGTGCCCATGATCAGGTGTTGGTACCTATAGGAATGCTTTGACTGGGCAGGTTATTCAGATTTAGTTTATTCTGCAGTGAGACTACCAATATTGGTTCCTAGAATCCTAGAAACAATCCTGACTCTACTTCTCCTACGAAAATTTAGACTGGGCTGATATGCACCTCCCAGAGTTGTTGCAAAGAGTTAACCTAGTACTGAGTGCACATGTTGGGTGAATCTGAACAGGACTTCCAGCCTGTTGTTTGGGCCATTGGCCTGACCCAGCCCTTAGTAGTGGTGCCCTGAGACCAGCAAATTCCTTCCTCTGGTCCTGGTATACAGCCCCCAAGTCCACTTTAATCATGGTCTTTTAGGCACTGCTCTGGGACTTGTCTGCTCTCACAAAGTTGCCCCATTCTTTATGTTCCTCATTCTGTCTAGTTACTACTGATCTCAGTCTTATGTCCAGAAACTCACACAGTCAAAATAGCTTGACAAATGTCAGTTTGAGACTTATCACATATTTAATATGAAAACTGCCAATGCCTAATATCACTCACTGTTGAACATTTCCTTTCCTTTCTAAATATTTACATAACATTATAATATAATGAGACATTCCCCTTATAAGTTCATAGTCAATGTTGACATTATGCTTAGACAGTGGTATCTCTACAAAGTTATCTTAGAAATCAATTCTACGTTAATGGAAAATGTATCCATCAGGCATTTCTAAGGCCAGTCTGACATTATGGAATGCTCTAGTTTTGCTATTCATATCAACCTCTTAAACACAACCATGTATGAGTTTGAACTTCACAAGAGACATGGTTCTTTAAAATATATTTATCATCCTCCTAAAATATATTTATCGTCTGTCAGACTTTCTATATATACTGATGGCCTATTTGAGTAAAGGCCAGGGATACATTTGGTCATCTGGCCATCATGGTGCTTCTCAACCTTTTTAATTTTTTAAATTTCATGGCACTCATAGAAAATTATATTTTCCCATCCCATTAGCATAAATATTGGGTCCTCTAAAGCAGGAGCTGGCAGGCCAGGGGTTCCAGCAGCTCCAAGGACCAAGGGAATGTGGGAATCGTTCCCAGCATGAAAGTTGTGTTGCTCGGTTTTGGCTTAATGACACTGGTGGCCATCCATTTACTGAGAAAAATAAGAACATGTTCAGCCGTGTTCCAGGTGCTGTGAAGGACACAGACCTCATGAAAATGAGGGCCATTCTTAAATAACTCACAGTATTACTGGGAACACTGAAAGGATCACAATCAGATGAAATAAATGAATGAGCAAAATGGATTAAAACCATCCGAGCAAAATACACAGCACAGATCCCAGTAAAATCATGTGTTAAACTGCAGATAACTTGTCAGTGATGCTATACTGTTTCAGAGGTCAGCCGTAGGACTAGGTAAGGAAAGCTGCCGTGAAGGAGGTGGGATTTGAGCAGGACCTGAGGATGAATACAATTTGGGTAAATAAAGACAGGAGGATTCTAGGAGAAGATAACAGCCTTCAAAAACATGAGAGCACTGAAATGGCCATGGCTTCCTTGTGGAATGGAGAAGAGATGTCTTGCTAGATATGCAGTGAGGTTATATTTATGAAATTCCCCTGCAGATTATAAAGCACCTGTTAACATAACGTATTATTAGGAACATTTTTATCATAGTGTCAGAGCCAACAAGACCTAGTGGAAATTGATGCTAACCTGAGAAGGGTTCTTATCCCATCTTTCCCCTCTACCAGGTATATGTTTATGCACAAGTTAGTTAGACTACCACAGACTCAGTTTCCTTGAGTAAATAAAGTTCTTGAGAGGATTAGATACTTATATGTAGCATACTTTCCATGGTGTCTGGAGATGTTCTTTGTTGGTGTCCAGCACTGGTGCCTTGATTTGTATCATTGCTGTGTATTTTGTCTTCTACCCATCAGGCAGGGGTTCCAAGTTTTCAAGGCAGGGTTAGAAGGAAGGAGTCATTTGAAATACCTGGATTCCATTTACTCTCAGCTGTCCTAACTGATTTTATTATCCCCCCCCCCCATTTGGGTAAACATAAAGTTAGACTGACTCATCTACAGTTGGATCTAAGCCAGGTAGTCAACTTGCCATGCCTATGTCAGTCTATAAGAAGTATCCTAAAACCATGTTTCTGAAGTTTGGGGGGTGATCAGCATCACTAGGTCTCTCGTCATATGTTCAGCTTCCTGTATCCTTCCCTGGAGATTCTGATCCAGTGGGTCTGGGATGAGTTCTTCCAGATCACATTTATGCTAGGGAAGCTTGAGAAAACTAACACAAGGCCAGCAATATCCTCACTGCACTGAGGAAATAAAAGGTCTGTATAAATTGGAGTTGGTCTCATATAACAAACCCACGAGATTTGTGGACGAATGGAGATGCTCTCTGTGAAACTTTTCTAATCTGAATTCAGAAAGCAGAAGGCTAGCTTGACGTAGCAAAAATTTACAGAATGTAAGATCTACTTTTTGTCACAAAATGCATATCTTTTCTGTGACATTTAACATAATAAGATATACACAATTATTATTTGTCAATTATGCCTCAAAAAAGTTAGGGGTAAATCTTTAAAAATCTCAAATTAGAAATTTAAAAAAAAGATTTTAAAAAATCAAAATGAACTTTAAATATTTTAGGAGAAGCCCATTTAAAATATTAAGGAAGGGACTTCCCTGGTGGCGCAGTGGTTAAGAATCTGCCCGCCAATGCAAGGGACACAGGTTCAAGCCCTGGTCCAGGAAGACCCCACATGCCGCGGAGCTACTAAGCCCATGTGCAACAACTACTGAAGCCCACATGCCTAGAGCCTGTGCTCTGCAACAAGAGAGGCCACCACAATGAGAAGCCCATGCACCTCAATGAAGAGTAGCCCCTGCTGGCCCTAACTAGAGAAAGCCCGCATGCAGCAATGAAGACCCAACACAGCCAAAAATAAATAAATAAATTTATTTTTTAAAAATCTTAAGGAAATGCTGATTTTCATATCTTATTAAACCCACTTACAATAGTATTTTATTTCATATGTTGAGTTTTCTCAAAGCATGATTCACTCAAATGTTTAAATGAAATGTTTATTATTTCTGAATACAGTGTGAATTCTTCCTCAGATTTAGTACCAAGAAAAAGCCTGCACTTTCTAATAGATTAATGAAGCTTTCTTTTCTTTTGTTTTTGGTTTTTTGTGTTTTTTTCACCTTTTCTAATGTTGCTTTTTGGTTTTTTAATGTTTATTTTATATTGGAATATAGTTGGTTAACAATGTTGTGTCAGTTTCAGGTGTACCGCAAAGTGATTTGTTTATACATATACATGTATCTATTCTTTTTCAAATTCTTTTCCCATTTAGGTTATTACAGAGTATTGAGCAAAGTTCCCTGTGCTATATACAGTAGGTCCTTGTTGGTTATCTATTTTAAATATAACACTGTTCACATGTCAATCCCAAACTCCCAGTCTATCCTTCCCCCCACCTTCCCCTCTGGTAACCATAAGTTCATTCTCTAAGTCTGTGAGTCTGTTCCTGTTAATGAAGTTTCTTCATTAACAGATAATGAGAGCAACATAACTACCTGAGTTTAATATAATCCTAAGATGATCAACTCCGAAATACAATCATCTCTTAAATATATCTATGTATAGTAAAAACATTAACTGTAAATCCATAGAAACTGGCTGACAGATCATTTATATCATATGGAACCAATAGTTGAAATACCTACAAAAGAAAATTGATGAGCTCATTCACATAAAAAGTGACTATTTACTCCTGAATTTTGTCACATGCATATTTTTGACAAAATTTCAGTCTGCCTTAACATGTTCTAAACAGTTGTTCAATCATTATACACATTCAAAAGCAACATAGCCCTATTGGATTAAGGGGTGGGGTGGGGTGGATTTTATCTATTTCACAAATAATTCAACACAAAATTTACAAACTCAGAATCCTGGAACTTTATAGATGTTATAGATGGTTCACTATGGTCTCCTCTCTAATTTTACAGAGGGAAAACCTGGAAGCCAGTGAGGTTATGAGATCTGTCCACAATGTGACTAGAGATGGGGTGGGGGCAGGAAGCTAAGCACAGAGGTAGGGCCCCATGTACCTGCTGCTCAGAGGAGCCCAGACCAGCACCTACTGACTCCATGCTCCATTCTCAGGGCCCAGCACCCAGCAGGGTCCCAGAAAGTACTTGTTACACTGCATTGAATTTAATCACTTTTATCAACATCATTAAAAAGTTTGAGAAAAAGATACCACAAAGCATGAAATTCGCTCTCTAGGAAAAAGCAGTCCTATAGATATTTCCAAAAGTAGATCAACAGGGTCAATGGCAAATTGGATTCTGTTCTGGAAAAGACAAGGGAGGGGGAGGTAACATCATGTCAGCTCAAGCTCTACAAATGTTGGATAATTTGGTAGCTCATTTATTCACAGAGAAAACAAAGCGTGGCCTCATTACCATCAAGAAGGGGGTTATTTGAGGCCAGCAGCTGATGCACACTTAGTAAACACATACACATGGCAAGAGCTTATACATAAATATGGAGATCTCTGCCAAAAATAAAAACTGAAAATGCTTCCTCCATCTGTCTGAGCCTCAGAGGTGCCCCAAAGCTACTGTCCAGCAGAGAGGACACAGACACACACAACAGTGGTCATTGTACAGAAGCAAGAATGTTCCTTGTAACTGGGCTTAACCCAGTATGACTGGCAAAAATGACTGTACGATGAATATGCCCACAGGGAGCATTAAGTGTGAGGACCAGGGAGGAGGCCTGATGTAATTCACAGTCAAGTCTCTCTGGGTGTGCCCATCAGAGTCCCAAGTGCAGACACAGCTACCTTGACCAGGATTGCAGCATCCCAGAAGACCCACCAAGCCCCCTGTGCATTGATTTGGGGACACTCCAAAACCCACATTTTTGCAATTCAACTCTGCGTGGAACACCAATGTGGGGACAAGCTTGGATTTGCATTTTTGCTCAGTTCCTCACTAGCTGCAGGACCTCGAGTAAGTGAGCGAACATTTCAGTCTCCTGTTGGGATAATTATGTACCTACCTTTAGCTGCAGGACCTCGAGTAAGTGAGCAAATGTTTTGGTCTAATGATGGGGATAATGATGTACCTACCTTTTAGGGTTACGGTGAGTTGTAAAGGAGGAAATGCATGTTCAGTGCTAGGCATACATGACGAATGACATAGACGGAGGTCACTATTATTATTACACAAACTCATGGCTCTTTGGAAATAAAGTACAACACTGAAGATGGTAGAGGCAAAGAAAATCCTCAGCTACCACGTCCTCCATATCGTGTATCCCCACCTGCAACACCTGGCTTACTTACTGGTTTCCTCATTTACCCACCATTCTGTCTTCCTGGAAGACTGTGTTTTCTGCACCATTATATCCCTAACACAGAGTAGAAGCCAAATTAAATACTTGTTGAATTAATGACTTTTCTCTATCCTTGTCTGACCTTTCTTCCAATGTTCCCCATCTTCTCAAAGAAGTGTTAGAAAGAGCAAGAAAGAGAAAAAAAACAAAGCTGAAAAATTCCAGAGAAAAATCCAAACCTGGCTCACAGTCTCCTAGAAATAGACCCTGTAAGTGTCACCATATTTCTTCTAAATCACATCAGTACATGGAAGCAACCTAAATGTTCATCAACAGAGAAATGAGTAAAGAATACATGGTATGTATGTATGTGTATATATATATATATATATATATATATATATATATATATATATATATATAGTGGGATATTACTCAACCATAAAAAAGAATGAAATTATGCCATTTGAAGCAAAATGGATGGACCTAGAGATTGTCATACTAAGTGAAGTAAGTCAGACAGAGAAAGACAACTATCAAATGATATCAATTATATGTGGAATCTAAAAAAAAAATGGTACAAATAAACCTATTTACAAAACAGAAATGGAGTCACAGGTGTAAAAAACAAACTTATGGTTACCAAGGGGGAAAGGGGGGGGAGGGATAAATTGGTAGATTAGAATTGACCTCTACACACTACTATATATAAAATAGATAACTAATAAGAACCTACTGTATAGCACAGGGAGCTCTACTCAATACTCTGTAATGACCTACATGGGAAAATAATCTAAAAAAGAGTGGATATATGTATATGTATAACTGATTCACTTTGCTGTACACCTGAAACTAACACAACATTGTTAATCAACTATACTCCAATAAAAATTAATTTTAAAAAATAAATAAATCACATCAATGAATGTGAGCTCAACAGTAAAAGCAGAAAGAACAACTAAAAGAAAGACCTCAAACTACTCATTTCCTAAAGAAATGAAAAACCCTTCAGAATCACTTTTCCAATTCCAGTGGCCTGGATGTCAACTGTCACTTCTGTGAGGCCAAACCCACGTGGCTGAGTGTCTCTGTTTTCTGAAAAGGTCTTCCATTTAGCTGAAGGGTTTAATCTACACACAATACTGTAAGTTACACAGCTCTATCCATCATACAGGTGAAGAAACAGACTCCAATCAGTTGTGACTCACCCCATCAAGCATCTGGTAAGTGAAAGAAGTAAGACTCTAATCTGGTTCTTCCAAATGCAAATTCAGGGCTCCCCCCAACACCCCAGCCCCAGGGACACCCAAGTCCCATGGCCCCAGCCACTATCTGCAGTCTGTTCCCACGACTTTTAGTGTATGTCCCCCTCCTAGCCCTTAATGCTCATCAGACCTTGCTGACCACCTCCCTCCATGCATCCTGCTCTCCACCTGCTGGCCACCAAGCCTGCAATTCAAGCTAAGGGTGGGGTGAAAGTGTTAATGGGCATCCTTTGAAGTCAAATATCAGATCTCAAAAAATGGTTTAAGGGAAGAATTTATAAATTATGTGAGAACAGTGGCAAGTGTAGTTCATTTTCTTTCTCTCCTTCTTCCCCTTCTTTCACTTCTTTCTCTCCATATCTCTAGAACTCATTGATTACTTCTTCCTGAAGAGCATCTTGTAGTCATATAACTCAGAATGCAGGATGGGAAATGTTGAACCATATCATGATGACTTCCTTCTGGTTCCTTAGACCGAGGGACCCTGCACTTGGATAGGCAGCCCCTTTCCTAAATTATTTCATTGCAGAAGGAATCCTAAATAGAAATATATCTTGTATCTGGAAGGAAGGAAGGGAGGGAGGGAGGGAGGGAGGGAGGGAGGGAGGGAGGGAGGAAATAAAAAGGAAACCCTACACGCGGCCTGGGAAAGATTTTTGTTTAGCTCTTACAAAATTTCCAACACCTGGTTAAGAAACTGAAAACAGGGACTTCCCTGGCAGTCCAGTGGTTAGGATTCTGCGCTTCCACTGCAGGGGGCATGGGTGCGATCTCTGGTCAGGGAATTAAGATCCCACTTGCTGTGCTGTGCGGCAAAAAAAAAAAAAAAAAAGAAAGAAAGAAAGAAAAGAAAAAGAAATTGGAAACAAAAAAGCGACCAACCATGAAGCATGACCAGCACCCAAGAGTATCAATCTCCCTAGGGCCCTTGGACTCAAGGGCTGTGCCTGTCTCATGTGTTTCCTGCTTGGTGGTCATCAGTGCCTTGTACGTGATAGATGCAGCCAATGTCTGGTAAGTGAATAAACACCTTACACAAAGCTATTGTCTTACACAAATTCTTTTAAGAAAGGAGGGAGAAAAATCTCAGTAGTCCTTTAAAAATTTCTTTTAGCTAGTTCATCTTCATCTGCTCCATCTACAGAAGCCAACAAGCACAGTTGGAACAAATAGGTTAATAAAACCAAGCCAGATGGCCGGCCATTAATTTTGCTTCTTCTCTGCAGTGTTACAGATTTATCTTTTAAAGTCTTACACTAATCAGAGTGTAAATTCCCCTGAAACCATTTGGTGTCTTGGCAAATAAGCCAGACCCATGAATTTCTAAGACAACTGCACCTGCATTAGTCCCTATAGACTTCCCCTTAGTGATTGTGAAAAATCAGCCGTCTTGAAGACATTATTCTAAAACCGGGAATTTAGGATTATACTTTGATGCTATATTTTTTGCTAATTTTGATTTATCTCACTTGAGGTGTGTGACCATTAGCATAGTGCCTCAGTTACATTTGAACTGTTTATGAAGGGGAAAAAAATGAACTTCTGGCCCAGCTGGTGTGGTAAGTTTGTACATCACATCACATTTATACCTCACCAAACCTGGAAGAATGGCAGAGAACACATCACCAAGCAGATTAGCGGGGTACAACTGAGCACAGAAGTAGGACAAACAACTTTGTCATCAGAAAAGGAAAAGAAACACAATGGGGAGATTGAGGCTGATCTTCATCAGCTGTTCTCAGGCTCTGGGGGCAGATGGAGGTACCCGGGAGGGTGAGTCCAGTAGGTAGTTGAGGATCAAAGCCAAGCTCCCAGTTTGAACTGACTTGGATCAATTTTCCTCATCCAAGCACAAAGTTGTGCTAGGGATGATGTGAGCTGCTTGTCTAGACAGACAAGAAGTAGCTGACCCAGCCTGGCAAGTAGAACTTGAGTCTTAGCACCGGAAGGCTGTTCATGACTACATCACAAATACCCAAAGCAGCAGGACAACACTTGGTTCTGCACTGTGACCTTCAGGGAGGTGGAGGCTACAACAAAATGACAACCAGGATAGGTGAAGAGAGGGGAGAGGGAGAGGGAACGGTGAATATAAAGAAAAGCCTGCAAATTAAGACTGAGAAACAGGAATGCTAAGAATGATACCCAACAAAGTCAACCACCATGAAATGAAATGAACCCAGATGAAATAAAAAGAATTTAAAAATGTGAAAGGGGACATTCAAATAAGGAATTTTTTTAATACTCAGAGATTGAAGAAACAGCTTTCATGAAAAAAAATAGACATTCTGAAACAAAAATGGAGTAATAGCAATGAAAAAGAGTCCCTGGAAATCAAAGCAAAATAGCTTGTGAATTAGAAAACACCCAATAAAAAGAATAAGCACTTAAGCAACAAATTTTTAAAAACTAAAGAATTAGAAAATATTTTTGAAATTTGCCTATTATATGGAAGACAGAGATAAGTTAAAATATAAAAAGACATGGAGAATCTCTACACACATCACTGTGAACATGTAAACCATGTTTGATATTAAGAAAATCTTAAAAGCTGTCAGACTGAAATTACTGATTACCTACAAAGAAACCAGCAATTAGTTTGAAAGCTAGTATTTCATCAATGACAATGGATGACAGTGGATGTCAGCAGACAATAATATCTTTCAGAAATTCAGGGGAAAGTAATATCAGGTGAGAAGTTATCATTCTAAGGTGAAAGGAAAGTAAAGACATTTTCAGAATGTAAAAATAAGAGAATTTACTACAACCCGTAGACTATTTCTGCATGATCGTCTAAAACTACTAAGGAGAAAAATAAACCTAGGGTGAATTAATGGTATTCAAGAAACAATAATGAGCAGAGACGTTGATGAAATACATTGTTAATGTAATTAACTATTGAGCATTTATAATATCAGAATGATAAAAAATTGACAACAATAATAATGGAAATGATGGGAGAAATAATTAGGGAAGTTGAGGGAGAGAAAGTTAAAGCATACCAAAGTTCTTTTCTTTTTGAGGAGGACAAATAATAAATTTAGACTTTATTGGAAAGTTTTTTGTTGCCATATATATATTAAAAAGTTAAAGAAGCAATTGAAGAAATAGAAATGTAATCTAAAGTTCCCAAACCAGAAGAAAAACAGGAATCAAAGAAAACTAGATCAATTCAACAAAAGACAGAAAAAGAGGAAGAATATAAAAAGCAAGGTAAACAGAAGAAATAAGGGGATAATATTCATAATGAGATAAACTTAGTGTAGAGCCTCCCAAAGCAGCCCCTGTGGCAAAGACCTGGACATGGTGGTTATTTGGGAGATGATCCCACAAACACATGTGAGAATGGGAAGTAAAAAAAACAATAAAGTTGCACTGGTGTGCTGGCTGGCACTTTGGACATCTGGGGCTCTGTCCTCTGAAACTGCTGTAAACTAGCACTTACCATGTCAGGGAGACACTGACACACCCATCCCATCTACCACTGTTGCCTCCCTGTGGCTCTGTTTCTCATAATTTCAACACTGAGCCTATGGGAGAGTAGCTCCCAAAGTACCTGAAAAGGCCCCCAAGCAAAAAGGAGGGATCACAGTGACATGTGGGGTGAAGGTGACAGACTGCAGGGACATCCCTCAGCTCAGCAGAACTCAGGTGGGGATGTGGGGAGAGGCAGCTACAGCATCTGCTACAACATGTGATGGGATTGAAATTGCCCACAGGAAGACAGATTTTCAGACCGGCTGAAAAAAATAGCCATATGCTGCTTACAAGACAACCCCAATAAAATGAAGCAGAAAGTTTCAAACGATGGGGCATGAAAAAAATACATACTGAACAGTAATCGTCACACTCATGCATAAGAATATGCACAAAGATGCTTGCTGGAGCAATGATTGTAATGGCAAAAAATGAAATACCATTATGTTAAAAAACGGAGAAGAGTTAGATGGAATGAAGTACAGTGATATAAGGAGCAGTGCACGGCAACATCGATACCCAAAGTATAAAAATCAAATGGGAAAATCTACAGGAAACACTGTGACCCTGTAGTCTGGTCAAGAGAAGGATGTAGAAATAGTAAAACTGTACACATATACAGATAATGTTTATTTCAGAATGTTTCAATAATTTCAACTTACCTTCTAATATAGTTCAACATTTTTGAACTATTAATATTGCTGCAGATTTATTACTGGTTATGTTAACGATAAACTTACCCTTTAATTGATTTTCCATCCAAAGTTTCTCAACAAGGAACAAAATTTTAAACAAAGATATTCTTTCTTTTCTAAAGTCATATGCACTAAGATGCTCACCGGCTTTACTAATAATTAAAAACTTAAATGTTCTGCATAAGTTAAAGTCACATGCTTTCAAAGAGTTTAAAATAAAAGATATAAGGGGAAAGTTTGTGAAATGAAATATGTACAACATGATTCTAATTAAGTGTAGAAAGAGAGTGAGAGAGAGAGAAGTAAACAGAAAAGTAAAGCAGAAAGTCAAACTTGGGTGAAGAAAAAGAATTTGAGAAACAATGGTAATAATAGAAATTGAAAAAAAAATAAGCTGATTTACCTAAAAGCCTACCATATACCATAGCAGCAAGAAAAAAAAAAAAAAGAAATACTTAGATTTAAATGGAAGATGTGCAAGATTTCTATGCTGAAAAACCACAAAATGCTGGGGAAACAAATCATAGAAAACCTGAATAAATGGAAAGATACACCATACTGATTGACTAGAAAGTTCAATATTGTCAATTCTCCCCAAAATGATCTATAGCTGTAACGCAATTCTAATCAAAATCCCAGCAGAAATTCTTGTTGAAATTGATGAATTGATTGTAAAATTTGTATGGAAAGGCAAAGGAAGTAGGATAGTCAAAAAAATTTTGAAAAAGAAAAAATCAAGTTTAAAGACCCTCCATGGCCTGATTTCAAGATTTATTGTAAAGCTACAGTAATCAAGATAATGTGGGGCTTCCCTGGTGGCGCAGTGGTTGAGAGTCTGCCTGCCAATGCAGGGGACGCGGGTTCGTGCCCCGGTCCGGGAGGATCCCACGTGCCGCGGAGCGGCTGGGCCCGTGAGCCGTGGCCGCTGGGCCTGTGCGTCTGGAGCCTGTGCTCCGCAATGGGAGAGGCCACAGCGGTGAGAGGCCCGTGTACTGCAAAAAAAAAAAAAAAAAAAAAAAAAAAAGATAATGTGGTATTGATTAGGATAGACACAGATCAGCTGAACAAACCAGAGTCCAGAGGAAGACTCTCACATACATGATCAAATGATTTCCAGCAAAGTTGCAAAGGTACATTAATGAGGGAAAGAATAGTCTTAACAAATAGTGTTGGAACAATTGGACTTCCATGTGCAAATAAATAAGTAAAGCTGACCCATGCCTTGCACCATGTATAAACACTAACTCACAATTTAAACCTAAAACTATAAAATTTCTACTAGGAAACATAGGAGAAAATATTTAGGAGCTTGATTTAGGCAAAGATTTCATAACATCACAAACATGAACAATAAAAGAAAAAAATCAATAAAATGGACTTTATCAAAATGTAGAAAACAAAGTTCTGATTACCTAGGAGGAAAGGGGAGGCAGGAGGGATAAATTGGGAGATTGGGATTGACATATACACACTACTATATATAAAATAGGTAACTAATAAGGACCTACTGTACTGCACAGGGAACTCTACTCAATACTGTATAATGACATATATGGGAATAGAATCTAAAAAAGAGTAGGTATATGTATATGTATAACTGATTCACTTTGCTGTACAGCAGAAACTAACACAATATTGTAAATCAACTATACTCTAATAAAAATTATTTTAAAACTCCTTTTCCTTGAAAAACTCTTAAGAAAATTTAAAAAGCAAAGTGCTGACTGGAAGAAAATACTTTCAAAGAACATACTTGATAAAGAACTTGCATATTTGATAAAGAAGTCTCAAAAACAGCCCCATTAAAAATGGGAAAAATATTTGAACAGATACTTTACCAAGAAGAGGTTAATGGAAAATAAACACATGAAAAGATGTTCAACATAATTAGTCATTAGACAAATGCACATTAGAACCACAATTAGATACCACTACACACTCATTAGAAGAATTAAAATTGTAACAGCAACAAAAAATTTTAATTAATAACACCAAGTGCTAGCAGGGATGTGGAGAACCAGAACTCTCGTACATGACTGGTGGCAACACAGAAATTTACAACCACTTTGGAAAACAGTTTGGCAGTTTCTTATAAAGTTGTGCTTACCATATGACCCAACAATCCCACATCTAGGCATTTACCCAAAGGAAATGAAAACTGAAGTTCACAACAAAACCTGCCTATGAATGCTTATAGTGGCTTAACTCATAATCACCAGAACTGGAGATGACCCAAATGGCCTTCAGCTGGTGAATAGATATACAAATTGGGGTGGTAGTTCTATGACTGTATTTGTAAAAGCTAAAGGAACTGAACCATGAAAAGGCTGTGACCCTAAAGAAATAGGTTTGGGAAGAGTGGAGAGAGGTACTTTCTCTTTGGCACAGTCTAGGGAAAGTACTAAAGATGATGAGATCTCCTTAGGGACCCTTTGTTTTCAAACCATTGTTGGAATATCAGGACTGACACATAGGAAGAAAGATTGCTCGGTGAATTGAGGAAAGGAAGTTAATTTAATAGGATCCCAAAGCATTTATCCTGTTTTTTTCTTTTTTTAATAAGAAGCTTAAATCAATTCAATTCAATAAATGTTGTCAGACTCTGGGCTGGCCCCTGGGAGCCAGTTCCACGTTGAACACTGTTCCTTACAGCACAGTGCCCCTTGGCGAGCACACAAGAGATTCACATCCTTTGGAGAGCCTCCCCATTTGATATTTGCTCCCAGAAACTCCACAGGAAAGCTGCAGCCCTTAGGAGATAAACAAGCTGGAAATTCACAGGGCACTTTGGATAACTGTGTCTTGTGCACACTAGCAGGCATTAAAATTCTTCCCTTGAACTTCCTTAAATTGGCTTGAACTACATACATTTCTTAAAAGCTGGAAGAGCTTTATTTTATGCAGGAAAATATTACCTACAAGGGAGGTACAAGGATACCTCAAAATGATGTTGGATTCTTGAGAACCTTGGCAAATGTGAAAGGAAGCTCAGTACAGGTTATTTGTTAAAACAATCTTTCCTCGCCTTGGTGATCAGAATAATGCCAGAAGTTCATTCAGCACATTTTTTACAATATCATAGACACACTGAAGGCTCAAGAATTCAACCACAGAAATAGAATCATCTATAGGAGTTAGTTAAGAAATCATGGATAAAAAATAGAGAAAAACACCTAACATTTAAAATTGAACTTTTAAATAAGGCTAAAATCTCTAAGTCTTTGCATAGAAACTGGCAATTCTACACACAATCGATGACTTTTGCCACCCAAAGTCATGAGAAAGTTAAAGCATGTCTTTGTAAAAATAAGTTTGGAAAAGAACCTCTTACTAAAATATTCACAAAAGCATATGGTTACATAAAAGGAGAGAACATTAAAGAATTTTGAAATCTACATTACAAATGAAAATGGGGAAGTCACTTTATAACCCACACAGGTACTGAATTTTAGCAAAGTGAGAAAATGAAGCAGGAGAACAGAAATCTTAACAGTAAATATTCATTATTAACAAGAAACTTGTAAAATTGTAATGATAATCTTATTCACCACTTTCCTTTTTGTCCTTATTTCCATTTAGATGAACATAACGCAACTATAGAAGACAATCTAATTAGATCACTTCTTAAATTATGCATAAAATACCAAATATCAGATAATGAGGATAGGGTACAATGTCAGAGCAGAACTGAAAATCATGAAGGGTTGACCAGAATGGAAAACACAGACCAACGGAATACCTATATCAAAGTCAAGTTCAACAGCTCAGGATGATTTTTTCCATAGAGAAACTTACATCCTTGGTTAGTCATTGTATGAATCCTGAAATAAGTAGCTTGATTCAAGGGCAGACAGCAGAAGCAAGAAGAACTACAATCCTGCAGCCTGTGGAACAAATAGCACATTCACAGAAAGATAGACAAGATGAAAAGGCAGAGGGCTATGTACCAGATGAAGGAACAAGATAAAACCCCAGAAAAACAACTAAATGAAGTGAAGATAAGCAACCTTCCAGAAAAAGAATTCAGAATAATGATAGTGAAGATGATCCAGGACCTCAGAAAAACAATGGAGGCAAAGATCGAGAAGATGTAAGAAATGTTTAACAAAGACCTAGAAGAATTAAAGAACAAACAAACAGAGGTGGACAATACAATAACTGAAATGAAAAATACACTAGAAGGACTCAATAGCAGAATAACTGAGGCAGAAGAATGGATAAGTAACCTGGAAGACAGAACGGTGGAACTCACTGCCATGGAACAGAATAAAGAAAAAAGAATGAAAGGAAATGAAGACAGCCTAACAGACCTCTAGGACAGCATTAATTGCAACATGACATTCACATTATAGAGGTCCCAGAAGGAGAAGAGAGAAAGAAAGGACCCAAGAAAATATTTGAAGAGATTATAGTTGAAAACTTCCCTAACATGGGAAAGGAAATAGGCACCCAAGTCCAGGCAAGATAAACCCAAGGAGAAACAAGCTGAGATACATAGTAATCAAATTGACAAAAATTAAAGACAAAGAAAAATTATTGAAAGCAACAAGGGAAAAAAGACAATAACATACAAGGCAACACCCATAAGATTAACAGCTGATTTCTCAGCAGAAACTCTACAAGCCAGAAGAGAGTGGCATGATATATTTAAAGTGATGAAAGGGAAGAACCTACAATCAAGATTACTCTACCTGGCAAGGATCTCATTCAGATTCAATGGAAAAGTCAAAAGCTTTACAGACAAGCAAAAGCTAAGAGAATTCAGCACCACCAAACCAACTCTACAAGAAATGCTAAAGGAACTTCTCAAAGTGGGAAACATAAGAGAAGAAAATGACCTACAAAAACAAACTCATAACAATTACGAAGGATAATAGGAACGTACATATCGATAATTACCTTAAATGTGAATGGATTAAATGCGCCAACCAAAAGACACAGGCTCACTGAATAGATACAAAAACAAGACCCATATATATGCTGTCTACAGGAGACCCACTTCAGACCTAGGGAAACATACACACTGAAAGTGAGGGGATGGAAAAAGATATTCCATGCAAATGCTAAATCATGTTTAATAGACAGATGTGATATCCTCTAGCTCAAACAGAAAAATGTATGCTAATCTGATGTAAGTCGCTTCTGGGTTTGAAAAATTTTAAGTTTATTTATTACAGATTGTTTTTTTAAGTTGTTTATTTCAGGAATGCTAGCTTCCTTTTAAAGCACACCTTACATATCTCCATATGAATATTCCACTGTGCTGAAAAATCACCTAATAAATAGGCACGTTGATTGGGAAGGAGGTGGGAATTGGCCTATAAACTTGCTGCATCCTCATTTTCAAACTGAATTTTCAATGAAACTGAGAGTAAGAAATGGCCCAAACCAGCAAGTGTGCACCACCCCACAGGGTCAGCAGTGGGGCTCAGGGCAGGGTTGTGTGCCACGAGCCCATGTCCCAGCTCCTTGAGGGATGGGAGTGCCACCTCCAGGAAAACTCTTACAAAGAGCCTCAGTGCCACTTATATAGCTGTGTGTGTTGGTCCCCAGGAACAGAGGGAGCGTAGGTGTAAGACAACTTGTTTGTGTAAGAAAATTGCAGTCCCATTTTAGGATTCTTTTCAAGGTATTGAGTTCTTACTGAAACATGCTGTTTTTACTTTAAGTGATAACAGTACAGAAGCAATGGGTGACTGGAGAATTCTGAAAAATTTTGCAAAATAAGGAAAGATGCTGATTTTAGTACATCTTTAAGATTACATTTCTAGATGCATAGACTGAGGCATTTTCATAGAGTTCAATCCCTGATCTTGCAGATGAAACAAGTGAGACTCAGGGAGGCACACTTGCAAAAAGTCACACAAAGATTTTTCTTGGACAATTCACATTTGAATACAACTCACAAACCCAAACAATACTCTTTAGAGGTAAGTACACAAATATTTGAAGATGTATGGGAAGAATATAATACATAAATAAGAGTTTGCTCAACTGCAGCAAAGAATTGAAGTCTGGAATCTTGGATAAGTTCAAAAGCTTATCAAATGGCTGCTAGTTACCCACAACATGCTAGGATAATAGGGAGGCAATGTGGAAGAATAAAGGGGGGCTTCAGATTAAAGTTAGCTGTGTGAGTTTGGATAAATCCCTTAACCCCTGAGAATCAATGGCCTCTATCAAATGTAATTCCAGTTCACCTTCCTTGTAGAGTTATTGCGGAGATCAAATGACTTAATCTATTGACTTTTCTTTTTAAAATGAAAAGCACTGTACAAATGTTAACTCTTAGTATTGGGATTTTATCAATCAATATACAGAGAGGGCAAATCAGAGAGATGGCATTCCTCCTATCTTACACTGTTAGGGTTAAACCTAAGTGTGACAATAAGGCCTCATGTATTTCCATATGACTATTCCACTGTGCTGAAAATCACCTAATAAACACTTTGATTGGGGTGGAGGTGGGGGTTGGCCTATAAAATTGTTTTATTCTCAGTTCCATATTTGGGGGAAAGAGTTCATTTCATTTCTTTTCTTTTCTTTTTTTTTTTTTTTTTTTTTTTGAAGTGTGGCCCTCAAGAGCAAAGAACTGAGTTGATCACATGCCCTGATCCGTGAGCATTAGCATGAATGGGGACAACACTGGTCTACTTTTAGCAAAATGTTTCCCCTTTTTGACCTAATCCCAGATCCCCCCACCTCACCACCATGAGGACCACTATCACTTTCTAAATATCTTTCTAACCCACTTCCCATAAATGTATCTTCATGTGTTCCTCTATGTATAATATTGTTGGTGGTTGTGTGTGTGTTGATTTATTTGCATGGTTTTTATACAATAAACCTACTCTATGCATTGCTATTTTCACAGCAATATTTGTTCCTGCTGTCATGCAAGGTTACACTTCCTTCTCCTGTCTCTGCATTGCATCCCATCCTACGTGCACACCACACCCTTTTTATCCATTCCCCTACTGTTGAGCACCTAGGTTGCCTCCAATTATTTGCTACAGTGCCCATGTCTCCTTGGACATTTGGGCAGAATATAAACAAAGGAGTAGAATTGCTGAGGTGTATGATACCTATGTACTCAATTTCTCCAAGCACTGCCAGCTTGTTCTTCAGAGCAATGGCTGTCAGTGTTTACTTCTCACAGACGAGCAGGAGACCTCACATTTTTACCATTGCCCACCAGCACATTTTTAGAAATTATTCCCCCAGTTCATTTTGCATGTTTTTTATTTGTACATCCTTTTTTATTCCTTTATCAGTTTTGCCAGTACTTTGCTTACATTAAATCCTTTCAAAGAGCCAGCTTTTGTTGTTTAGCTCAACTGTTTTTGTTGTTGTTGTTTGTTTTTATTTTTTATTTATTTAGTAATGAGGGATTTCTGATATGGCTTACCTTATCACATTAATCTATTAAGTTAAAATAGGAGTTGTTAACTCTGACTCCAATTGTATTGTTATCTATTCCTCCCTGTGACTCCACCAGTTCTTATATATTTTGAGGCCATATTATTAGGTTTCAATAGGTTCATGATTTTTATCTTCTTGATTCTTTACATCAAGTAGAAACAAATATTAGTTTAGAGTAGTTTCTTAACTCTATATTCAAAATCCCTATCTTGCCTTCATGATGTATTATTTCATTAAAAATTTTTACTGTTGTCTGATGTTGTAATTGCTACCCTGGCTTCCTTTTAACTCAGATGTATATTCTTTGTATCCTTTTTTTTTTTTCTTTTTTTTTTTTTTTTTTGCAGTATGCGGGCCTCTCACTATTGTGGCCTCCCCCACTGCAGAGCACAGGCTCCGGACACACAGGCTCAGTGGCCATGGCTCATGGGCCCAGCCACTCCACGGCATGTGGGATCTTCCCGGACCAGGACACGAACCCATGTCCCCTGCATTGGCAGGTGGACTCTCAACCACTGCGCCACCAGGGAAGCCCTATCCCTTTATTTTTAACCTTTATATATTCTTTTGTTTTCGAGTCTGTCATGTGTCTATGTAAAAATAAACTGAGATTGCTTATAAATATAAACCTTTTTCAAAATTCAATCTACATGGCTTCAGAGTAGAATATTTAATCCACTTATATTTACTGTAATTATGGTTTTAGTAAGACTATTTTAGCCATCTTTGTTTATGTTTTCCACTTACCACATTTAATTTCTTTGTTCCTTATCTTCTCTTTTTGTACTTTTATTTTTATATATAAAGTTATCTTCCACAGGTTTAAAAATTACATGTCCTACTTTTATTATTCTGGTAGTTACCCTTAAATAGTTGAAAACTTACTTTTAGTTTTCTCCCCATACATATGTCTAAAGATGAGCAAAGTCTATGCCTCCTCCTCCCATACAAGAGCCCTAAGATGCACTCATCTCCCTCCAGAAGTCCTAACTCAGCTACTCCTGGTTAACACATTGGTATTATCTAGAGTTTAGTTGCAGATGATTAAGGCTACAAATATCCTCTCTTGTCTCTCTAAGGATAGTTATTTTCCTTATTTTAAACTTATGTTACTCATGCTGAAATAGTTTCGTTCTACTGCTTAGCAGTTGCTCCATTGGTTGCTCGCTTGTTTGAAATTTGTCTCATAATTATTTTCTGTGAACTCATCTTTATTCCTTGGGGTGGTCCACTGCCTTGACTGGTTTCATTGACTTGGGAGAAGGGCCAAGTGCCTTGGTCCTCTTGGCCAGATTGAGGGGTGGGAGGAACACTCCTCAGGGCAGAGAACCAGTCATACATCTGACCTCATCAAGGCACGCCAGACCCACAACATCTCCCAGGCCCATTGTCCTTGGTTCCAACTATTTTTGGTTCAAGAAAAAACACTCTTCCTAGTTATTTCTCAGGATGCCTTGTGGACTTACATTTCCCTGATGATTAGTGATGTAGAGTGTATTTTCATATATGTGTTGGCCATTTATATGTATTCTTTGGAGAAATATCTATTCAAGTCCTTTGCCCATTTTTTAATTGTTTTTTTGGTTTTGTTTTGTTATTGAGTTGTAATAGTTCCTTTTACATTTTAGATATTAATTCCTTATCGGATGTATGGTTTGCAAACATTTTCTCCCATTTAGTAGGTTGTCTTTAACTCTGTTAATGGTTTCCTTTGCTGGGCAGAAGCTTTTTAGTCTGATGTAGTCCCACAGTTATTTTTGCTTTCAATGCCTGTGCTTTTGGTGCCATATTCATGAAATCATTGCAAAGAACAATGTCATGAAGCTTTTCCTCTGTGTTTTCTTCTAGGACTTTCAGTTATAGGTCTTACATTTAAATCCTTAATCTGTTTTGAGTTAATTTTTGTATGTGGTGTAAGATAAATGTCCAGTTTTATTCTTTTACAATCGGATATCCAGTTTTTCCAACACCACTTGTTCAAGAGGCTGTTTCATTTTCTCAACTGGGATTTCTGTTCTTTCAAACTCTTTCTCTTCTTGTGGCTCCTAAGATGCATGTCTGAGAAGAAGCCCACGATCCATGTTTAGCTAGCTGTCTTTTTCCACAATTAATATAAATTAAGAATCTCCAGGAAAATTACACAAATAATGATTTTCATAACCAAAAAAATAGTCCTGGTGACTGAATAACCATAAATTTAAGCTGTATAACTACCAGGTTTATTTGTTAAGCATATACACACCCACCTATTAAATTGCCAATAAGACATGTTTGAGGACAAAGTGCAGTGGGCACCACATAATGGTGTCTCTGTGGATGACTGCCTCTGTTTCCTCCTATGGTGTCTGTACAGGTGGAGTTTTGTCACTCAGAATGAGAACATAAACATTACAGTCTGTTAGGTTTGAGAAAATGTGCTTCATCTTACCAAGTTTCTAAATATATAATTGCAATGTTTCTACTAACAACAGTTTTATTTCTCTCTTCAAATGTTTTTTTTAATATCACAGGAAAGAATATAAGGGATCAGGGACTTCCCTAGAGGCACAGTGGTTAAGAATCCACCTGTCAATGCAGGGGACATGGGTTCAATCCCTAGTCCTGGAAGATCCCACATGCCTCAGAGCAATTAAGCCCACAAACCACAACTACTGAGCCCGTGTGCCACAACTACTGAAGCCCACATGCCTTGAGCCTGTGATCCACCACAAGAGAGGCCACCCCAATGAGAAGACTGTGCACCGCAAGGGAGAGTAGCCCCCGCTCACCACAACTAGAGAAAGCCCACGTACAGCAACAAAGATGCAAAGCAGCCTAAATAAATAAATTTACTTTAAAGAAAGAATATAAGGGGTCAAAGTGCCGATACATCAAAACCTTGCCAAGGGACATGGCATGCCTACAGGTTTTCTGCCCTGCATACTCTCTGGGAATTGTGTCTGATCCCTGAGTGGGCTTTGGGACTTCCCTTAATCTTGGGCAAGTATTAATCACTTCTTACTCCATTGTTATAATTATTTGTGGCATTAATATTATAGTAGTGACATAAATGAAGTAACTGTCTTGCAATTCTCTATAGCTATGTGTAGAGCAAAGGTAAAATTCTGTATTTTTCCTTATTATTATATCATAAAATATTTTCCCATATAGTACTACTTAGACTTAGAAATTATCTTTTTCACACTTGTCTAATATTCTATCAGATTAATGTCATATATTTCATTTTCCATTTCCCCACTTTTGTTTACATTTGGTTTGTACAATTTTTATAGTACTTCTAAGATCACTTTTTACTATTATTTTTCTCTCTTTCTTGGATTAATCCTAGAGAATATACAGGCTGGTTTTGGTTAAACCACCCAGTTTCCTTCCATAAGAACTTTACCAGTTTACTGCCAGTGGCAATGTACAGTGAATAGGTTCACCAGAATTTCATCAGAATTAGTCATTACCCATTTATAATTTTTGACAAATTAATAGGGGCAAATGATCTGGTAACCACTTCTCAGATCTGGAAATAATGACTCTATGTCAGAAACAGAAAAAAACGTTGCAGCAGAATTTTTTCTACTTGAGTTTCTATAGCTGCTTCTGGGAAAGTTGACCCAATAGGTCACTGCACCTTGTTTCAAAAATATGGATTCAGACCAGATGTCTGATTGCCTTCTTGGCCTAAGTTAGAATTGGAAGCAGAGACATTTCCCAAAAATGTTTTAAAATCCTGCATAACCTAGCCTTCATAGATGCCAGCACTGAATGGATTTCCAGTTCCTTCCAGAAGCCCTTTGCCTCCAAGGAGCCCATTTCTCCTGTCATGTTAAAACTGAACTCCTTTAAAACATCTGAACTCTCCTGGGTATTATATCCTTTACAATTTCAGAAGAGGAGATGATTTTAAAACAAAATATGTTCAACTGGAAGATGGCCATGAAGCTGCCATCTGGAAAGAAAAGTGATCTCCCTGAGTACTTGAGCCCAGAGATGCATCCAGCATCAAGAAAGCAGATGGGCTACACAGAGGGTGATTGCATTCATTATAAAAGAGGATGACAATTGGTGTTATTCTAATATCGTGTAACTTTTAAATAGAAAACACAGTCGCACAAAACTCAACTTATTACCAAAACTTTAAGGATACATGGATGTAAAAGCTAGGACTGTTGTGTTTTGCTTTGTTGCATTTTGAAAATCATAGAAATCTGGACATGAAAACCACCTTGTTTCCCTCCTTAATAGTGAGATCTTAGTGTATGTCACCCTCCCAATCACATTTTACATAGATTAAAACCCTACTATTAATTAATTTCCACATCATCAATCTTGGCCAGCCTTGGGAAATTGTGCTATGTGGGATGAAGATCTCCAACCATGCCATTTGCCCTTTCTTTGGCCCCTTCCCCCTCTCTTCTTAGACCTGTTACCTTCCACTTCTTTGGATATTCATAGCAACTTTGTTTTTTTAGCTTTATTGAGGTATAATTTATATGCCCCCAAATTGTACACATTTACAATATATATCTTAATAATTTTAGACATATGCATACTCCTGTGATACCATCACCACAACCAAGGTACTAAACATATTGTTCATGACCTCCAAAAACTTCCTTGTGTCCTTCTGGGCATTTTTTGATAAGAACACGAAATCTATTCTCTTAATGTATTTTAAAGTTCACAATACAGTTGACTACAGGTGTTATGTGTACAGCAGATTTCTAGAACTTATTCATCTTCTATAACAGAAACTTTACCCCTGACAAAAACACCTTCCCCTTTTGACTCTTCTCCTAGCAGCCAGAGGTCACCTCTCCTTTAAGTACCCATTAAACTTATTCAGTCAATGAATTCAAGAACTAGAGTATGTACGACTGTGTGTGAATAGAATGGAAACATGAAATCTGATCATTTGAACTTGGCACCAAGTTCAACAGCTGCTTAGTTGTATGAACCTTTGGAAGGCATTTAACTTCTTTAGGTATTCACCTAAAGTACAGGAGCAAATAATAAATTATATATAAGTAATTTGTAAATTGAAAAGTTCCATCATTTTCATAATAATCATGATCAATACACCTTATCACATTCCCAGGAATAGTGTGATTTGATCTGGAACTAGAAGTATGGCTCCAGAGAGGGACCACTTGGGCTCAAATCCTGTCTCTATTACTCATTAGCTCCACCACTTTGGGCACACAGTTAACTCCTGTGAGTCTCAGTCTCCCCATTTGTAAGATGGAGATAATTGAATCCTTATTTCTTGGGCTGTTACCAAGGTTAAATCATTTAAATAAGCTGGTAAAACAGTATAGTGTCTGGTATAAGTCTCATTACCTGTACACATTGGCTATTATTATTATTACTATTATCAAATTTCTGGCATTTCTGTGGGAGAGATTTTCAGATCTTGGGCCATCTTTAGAACGTTCAAACCATATCACATTAGTTCCTACTGTGCCCCATTAACATGAAATGGCAAGAAAATTACATGTCACAGTTAATCAAGAGTTATTAAGAAAATAGTTATTTTTAGGATGGAAAGAAATTGCCCTATTAACAATAGCAGCCAAGAAATGCCAACCTATCCATAGAATTCATTGTCTGCCTGAACCAGGCTATTTCTGAGAGAAAGGAAGCACAACTGATGATGATTAACAAATGTGTTGGGACAACAGATGCAGACAAGGGCTGAGCTGGGCCAAGCAGACATGTGGTCTCTTGAGCTGTCCACTGACCCTTCCAGGTTCTCTCCCAGGATCTCCCAGGACTGACCTTCACTGGAAACAAAACCAGACCATTCACCATCTCCTGAACATCCCCTACTGCCTTTCCTGGGAGATGGCTTTAGAACTTTCTCTCTGTATGTAACATCTCTCTGCAAAGTCTGTCCATCAAAATTCTACCTGGTGCCCCTTGTCCATCTCTGAATGTCCCTTTGTGAAGAGAAGACCTCATGCCTTCATTCAGATAGGCTCCCTGCTGTGACTCTCCCCAGCACTACCCACCTCTCTCATGGAATTTCCATGTTCTTCCTTCTCTTATGATTGTCTCTGAACCTGTCAACTCATTCACATCTCTGTAAGTTCCCAAAAGCATGGTCTGTATTTTATTTAACCCTAAGAGCTTAGCATCACATGTGGCAGGTAGCAGATGCTCAATGAATACTTGTCAAATGAATTAAACCAAGTGTCTCTTGTTTGAAACAATAGCAAACATGAGTTTGGCTTTTTCCTAATGTTCTACCCCCAAACTTTAGAATCCCATCTCAGGCACACCACAAAATACACCACCTATTTGATCACACTTATGTTCTTCACTTTCCAACACAAATCTCTAAAAGTAAACAACCTTCCTAAGCCCTCTGTGTTTCAAGTTTGTGTCTGTTGTCTGAGAGTAACATGTTTGGAAGGAAGATGTGGTTTTCGGAAGAGAGATGACCCAGTATGAAGTACTCCATTTGAGTCGGGGATGTTACACTATTAACAAGCTGTTCCATTACAAAATGGTTTCAAGAAGAAGAGTGTGAAGAGACCACAGCAAAGCTATCTATCACAAAGGTTTTACAGGTAGTGTGTGCTTGCTACAGAGAGGAAAAGAAGTGATGATGACCACTCTAACTTCGCAGGCAAAATCCAAGTGTTTGAGATGCTGCTAGTCCAACATGCTCAAAATCCTCAGAGACTGTTTCGAGTTATTGATGGTACTAAGATGAGCAAAGGTGGAAAATTCACTTAGGATTTTATGCAGTTGATCTACCAGGGAGCGCCGATCCTATCCCTCACCTCAAGCACCATGTCATTCCCAACATCCATCAAGTTAATAATCTAGTTCTCCAGAGAGAAGGTGACTCTGGGTTCACACATCACTTTATAGCTTAAATATTATAGGAGTTCAGTGAGATGCTTTCGAATCTGAGTCACAAAGTTCCTGGGTCAAAGCAGGTGCAAAAATCAAACATGGCAAAAATGGGTGCATCAATACAGCCAACTAAAAGTGTCACGTGCCAGGGTCAAAGAGGCTCACCTTCCCCCAAGAACACACTCATCTTTCTTTTACCGTAATCCAAAAGGAATGTGAATGCAATTCAGAGTTGAAGAGGTGTACAACATACAGCATGACGCAGCCTTATGAGTCCACTAAATTGTACTGCACGGAGACAGGTTTGCTGCAGTATTTTAATAATTCCCAAGTAAGCCCATCATGCTTAATGGTGGGGATTTGACAATACAGAGGGGGCCCATCCATCACTTCTGGGGAAGCAAAGACATTTTTATTGTTGTGGAAGGATGTAGATCTTTGTCCTCTTGCCTCTCAGGCATGTTTACGTAGCCTCAGTTGTACAAATATCTGGTGAGGAAGGATTTATTCTACTAGGGGAAAGTTATGGATGATTCAACTCCTTATTATCAGTTTAGCATAAATTACCGTCCTCTGTCGGAGGAAGAGTTATTCATTCAGGAATTGGTGAGTTACTTTGCATAAAAAATTCTAGGGCTTATTGGTAAGGAGGGGACTGACACCCAAGTTCTGCTCCCCAAATTTGACATTAACAAGCAGAGTAAACCAGACAAGTTCCAAAACAAGAAAAACAGCGAGTCCCTGAGATGGAACTGCCCTGAGCAAGAGCGAGCTTAGCCAGCGGTCCAGACTTGAGACCTGAGCCTGAGTTTCCAGGTGGGCTGATGCTGAAATCAGCCTCAGACTGACTTTCCTTAGCATCCTGCCATCACTGTATCTCTGAAAGGGGACCACAGCAGACAAAGGCTCTTCTTTTCAAGCAGGGCTTTTTATGCGAGTGTGTGCATTTCTCCTGGGGAGAAATTACCCAGGTCTCACAAGACTTCCAAATATCTTTTGCTCCAAAAGCAGCTAGTCTAGAAAAATGGTACAGATTAACCCATTTGCAGAGCAGGAAGAAAGACACAGACGAAGAGAACGGACGGGTGGACATGGTGGAGCGGGGGAATGTGATGAATTGGGAGATTGGGTTTGACGTATGTGCACTGCCATGTGTAAAACAGATAGCTAGTGTGAACCTGTTATATAGCGCAGGGAGCTCAGCTAGGTGCTCTGTGGTCACCTAGATGAGTGGGATGGAGGGTGGGGGGAGGGAGGGGATATATGTACACATAAAGCCGATTCACTTCATTGTACAGCAGAAACTAACACAACATTGTAGAGCAACTATACCCCAATTAAAAGAAAAAAAAAAAGAATTGTTGCTTTAAAGGTAATGTGGATGAAGATAAATGTTTAAAACACCAGACAGATTAGACACACTCACCAAAGGCAGTGGGCAGGATCCTTCTTGAGGAGGCCACCATTCAAGAGGTGACCACGGGACATGGTATACAGGGGAGGGAGGCCAAGAGAGGCGAGAGGGCCCCTCCACCCGGCAGCGTGGGCACCAAAGGACACAAATCCAGATTTCCTGATCCCAGCCCATGCCAGTGCATGGTGCTTCTCCACACTTTCATCATTCAGAAAAAAAACACTGCAGGTGCATTAGCACTACTAGAGAGCCTGGCTGTCTTTCCTCAACCTGGATTCTCAGTTTACAGCCAAGTTTCAATCAATGCTGGTGTCTGGTGCCATGAATGGTGTATTTTCTTCCTTTTTATATAAACTTTTCTATAAAACCATGTATCAAACATGTTTCTGTTTTGGGACAACTTTGATGGAAAAACATTTTTCATGGACCTCTTAAATTGTTCCCTCCTGCTTGTCATTTAAAGAAAAGAAAGAAAAAGAGAAAAGAAAGGGAAAGTCTAAAAACTGAAATTCATTGGAAAAGATGGTGGAAGATTGTATGTGCTAAGTTTCTCCTGGAAACCAAGGCAGAGGCACTAAGACATACGATTGTGTGTGACTAAGTCTGGGGTCCCAGGCCTCCAGGAGTTTCTCGGAGCAGCAGGCTTCTCTGTAAGAGCAGGAGAAAGTGGAGACTGATTCCCAACATGGGAGGTGCCTGCAGGGGTCCCCAGTGACATTGCCTTTCTATGTTTTGTTGGAGCATTTGACAAGTTGGAGAAGAAGAAGTGTCCTGGACCTAACAGAAATAGGGATTTGCTCAACTGAGTCCTAGAAAATCAAAAATTCTTGTCCAGGGAAACCATCCAAAGAATCTATTAGAGAATTTGGGAGGTGTCACCTCCTACTCACACTATACCTCTGTGGCCCGAGGGCCCCTAGGGACCAGGAGAGAATGGGTAGCAGGCAGGCAGCACTCAGCACTTGTATTGGATGCAGCATCACTTTACTCTTAGGGAAAACCAGACAAGTGGACCCCCAGCCCCAGGCTCCACAGGTAGACCCCTGACACAGCACCTCCCACAAGGACGTGTCAGTCAGAGCTCCCGCCCAAGATGTGGTCATGTGGGGAAAGCCAGCTGCCATCCTGTTCATTCTCTCCATCTTTGCAGCCTTTCCCAGACCCTTCAAGGTGACCTGCTCTGAACTGGTGATTTTGAATTCTTCTCAAGATAAATCACTTGAAATCAGGGTTCAACCTTCTATTACACTGTTAACCACATGTTCAACAACCTCACAAGTGGCTGGATGGCATCTTCCAAAGATGCCCAAGGGTTCCCTGGCTCCCTGATACCCACAGTGCCAGAACCAGGAGAAGGGTCACACACGTTTTGAATCACAGATACTCAATTTAATTCACAGATATCCAAAACTGCCTTGGTTTTTATATATTTCAGAGCCAAAAAGGTGAAACTATAGTAAAACCTCAATTATATGAAAATCCAAATCATGACAAGAGCTAGTCCAGGACTTCTGCACAAGATAGAACGCACATGCTTCTTTCCCATATGCAAACCAGCAATTTGGTTCAATTCAACACATATTTAAGAACATGTATCAGGCCCTGTGTTACCCATTGGAGATACAACTGCAAATAATATGACCCTCTCCCCAAGTAGGCAGAGACAGACGTGGAAAGGAATATCTGTAACACAGTGTGAAGTGATGTCAATTCCTACAAGAAAGAAGCTGACATGGAAGCAGAAATGGAAATTTGGAAAAAGGAAACATTCTTGTTTCTGAGAAAGAGATACCTAGTTTTACAGGAACATCTCCTTTACGGACAAGGGAACCTTGTGGTGGGTGGGGAGATTTGGACAATTTAGAAATGGTCTGGAAGAAATGAAGATTCCCCAAACCAGCAACATTACAACAAAAACTGACATGAAGGTCCCTTTACGTATCTACTGTCTGTTCCCTTTTCCAATGTGGTTCCATCAGAGGTAGAAAAATGGTGACCGACTTGAGATGCAGAGGGGCTTCAGGTGGGCCCTCACCTGCCGTTTGCTGGCTGTGTATTTGGAGAAGCTGCCACTTCCAGACCCCACTTTACTTATCTCAGAACAAAACACTGATAGGGCCCCCTCGTGGGGTTGCTGTGGCAGCCCAGCACACGGGAATCCTCAAAAGATAATCATTACTACGGTTGTTGTATAAAGTGGAGGGTATTTATTATATGATTTCCTGACACTCCCCTTACTTCATAAGCCTGTTAGACTAAGGAACCCCAGGACCTTGAGGCTGTGTCCCCCAAATCATCCCCAAGCTACGGATAGTGTTAGATTATAAAACAACCCCGGGAACAGGTTCTGACACAGAAGCATGAGGCTCAGGAGGAGGCTGGTCCCGCTGAGTCTCGGCTTATCCATCCCACATCCCCAGTGCATGGTCCACTGCTCACCCCAGAGCACAAAGGTCAAAGATGTGGAGGGGCTGTGGCCCCAGGCAGCAAGCTTGAAACTTCCTTCAGCAACAGGATCCACTCCTCCTTCTGTTACTGCTGCTGCTGGACTTTCATTTGGGTTTTTGTCTCATTACAAAATGCAGCAGGAGGGACTTCCCTGGTGTTCCAGTGGGTAAGACTCTGTGCTTCTAGTTCAGGGGGCCCGGGTTCAATCCCTGGTCGGGAAACTAGATCTTGCATGCATGCCACAACAAAGAGTTTGCATGCCACAACTGCGAAGACTACATGCTGCAACTAAAAAGATCCCGCATGCCACAACGAAGATCCCGCGTGCTGCAACTAAGACCCAGCACAGACAAAATAAATAAATAAATAATTTTTTTTTTTAAAGAAATGTTTATTTTAAAAAAAGAAACCACTCAATCCATCTTAAAAAAAAAAAAAAAAAAAAACTAAGAAAAAGAATGCAGCAGGAAGTGTCTTCTGGGACAGGCTTTGCTGGAATTGCTCATGGTCTGTTGCTGTGATTCCTCCCCTGAACTCATCCTGCACAGATGCCTGGAGACATTCCAGAAGCACCACAGTTGCCTCACTGTGCCTGTCAGGATGCTGCTCCTTACATCACGTGGAGAAGGGTGGTCATACCTGAGATCCAGGGTACCCTCTGTGCAAACTCCAGTGCACACAAAAAAGGTGCTTCTCAGCCTCTATGGCTGCCCCTCTGAGCATCCGTGACTTGTCTCCTGGCTCACTGCAGAAAGGCTCTAATGTGGTACAAGAGTTCTGCGGGCCTGGACACAGGTCCTGCCTGGACAGTCAGTGCTGGGTCACTTCGAAGTTGGGCGGTGGGAGAGAGCCAACCCCTTCTCCCTCATTAGGCCACTCAGAGGTACTGCTACATGACCCACCCAGGATGCCCACTGCGGCACCTTCCTGGTCAGAAGGCAAGGCCTGGGCACAGAAGTTAAATGAAAGCCAAGACAATGCAGCTTTGCCTGTGGCAAAAATGAATCCCTCAGCACTCTCTGGTGACCAGCTCCCAGGAGCCTCTGACCCCATCTTGGCCACACCCAGCTGGAGACAGAGATAGAGAATCAAGGGAAAGGTGATATAAGTCGGCTGCATTTGGGAACCATCTCATGACTTTAAACCCCAAAACTTTAAATTCCCATTGGATTCAAGGATCTGTGTTGGAAGAAACTAAATCAATTGGATCCTCTCTTGGTTATAAAATGTTAGCTTTATATTTCTTTAATGTCTTTTTATTGGTCTATTTTCTTTGACAACTGGGAAGTGATCAGGAAAAGGTAACTATTGTTGCCTGTTCATTTGTATCTCACCTTCTGCCTTACAGGCTTTGGGCAGGAGTCGGCTTACTAGCTCTACCCAAAACTACTAAGTGTCCAGGTTTGTGTGAATAATTTGTCTGTTATTAAGTCCCCTAGTACATCCTCACCCCCAGAACTGTTCACGCCCCTGACACACACAGTCACACCACACACAAAGTGTGTTCAAGTTCCAAGCCATCAAGCCAACTCGCTGCCACCCAACTTCTGCAGTGAAATGTTCCTCTGTGGCAACTGAATGAGCATCTCTCACCAATTCTGAAAGTCTGTTAATAAAGACCTTGTGTCATGACTGCCTGGCTAAAAAATCCCACCTCAGGTATGATGTGTCCCATAGCTAAAAGAATCTGAGACCCCCAATGGGATCAATAAAGACACAGAGAGTTTCTTATTTTGGTGTTTTGGAAGATGAAATGCATACCTCTAAATGACTTCATATGAAAAAACACACAATATTGTAAAACATGACCAGATCTAAAGGGCCTGGGCCTTGGGATGCACTCTTGTTCACCACGGAGGCGCCCAGGCCAGGCCAGTGGGCTGTGATCAAGGAAAGATGGGGACAATCACAAAACAACCACCCTCTACAGCAACTTTTGAGTCTCAGGTTTCTCAACCTCCAGGGAAGGGAGGCTCCTTGTCTCTTGTTGGCAGCACTGTTGGTCCCACCGATCAACGCTGCGTGACCTCTGCTCCCTTGCACCTCGGGCTTCCAGTGTTGGCACAAGGTTGGCTTACGAAGACCCAAAGCAATGGCATCACCCAGACGGCACTGTCCTCAGCCATCTTCCCTGCACTGACCCCTGATGCTGTGTTTGTTTTCACACCATCAATGCACGTGGCAGGCTCCCACACCCAGTGACACCAGTACTCCATGTCATACTCATGGGTTAGTATTATTTTTATTTTGATAAACACATGCAGTGATAAAAATTATACTAAACCATGAGTTAAAGAAAACCAACACTGTTTGAGTCCTTCTGCGATTTAAAAAAAAAAAAACTCATTGATATATATATATATTTTTTTTTAATTCCAAGTAGTATATTCTTTGAAGAAAATTTTGGTATCTCTGCTCTACTTATTGCCCCAAGCATAGTATCACCTGAGTTCTTCCCTTTTCCAAAACCAAGAATCAGCCAGAGAGGGCCCAACAAGGTGGTCTTTGTCACAGGGGTGGTGTGGTTGTCTCTGAGGATCACATGAGGACAACCCCCAGGGGACCATCTCTGGATGACGGTGCCACCTGTGTGCCAACCTCCTCCTTTCCCATCCCAGGCCTACCGGGTCCCCACGTCCCTTGTCCCTCTCTGCTCCTCTTCTTTCTCTCTGTGTTATCAGTATCTTCTCTAAATTCCACTTCAACCCCTCCTAGTGATGTAGGGGAGAGGAAACACAAAGTAACAACAGAAGTCAAAATATAGCAATAATAATTTCACCTAAATTCTTCTCGTTCGGGTTTATAAATCTAAAGTTTATCTAAATATTTCAGATTTAGTTTCACAGAAATAACAGTTCATAACTATCCCCTCTGCAGACTCTTATATGTACTTGATGAGTTTCTACCTGGGGTTATGCTGTAGATGTTTATCCATGTTGATGTATACAGCTCAGAAAATCTATTCCCTGGAAGAATCAAATGTCTCTCTCTTAAAAAATCGATCTTAATAACGTTTCTAAGGTTGGGTTAAATGAGTAGCACTAAATAAATTTTAATAAAATTTTTAAATAGTAGATGATTTCTGAAAGGAAGATATTCCTAGCAAGAGGTAGCATAGGGTCTATTCTTATTAGCATCAAATGAACTTATTGAAGTTGAATATCAATTATGTCCAAATGATCATTGAAGCCTTGTTTTTACTTTTTCAGAAATTTAAATAGGCCAAAAAATGTTAAATTACTTTAGAATAATTTAGATTTTAAATTACTCAGTGTTCATTTCCAACTCCATAGGCCTGAGGGGGTAGTGTACTTTTAATAGGTTTGTTTACTGATAAATAAAAGGCGGTTGGCCTCCTACAATTTCTGCAATTTCTGTTGGAAACTTCACGGAGCTCCTGAGGAAGGGGTGGGTTATAACTTAACCACATTTGGATGAAAAGCAAACAATGGGCCTTAAAGAGCCAGGTCTCTTCGTTTAGCCTCCTCTCTGTCCCCAGGAAAGGACATGATGCAGAGACGGGAAGTCCCTCTGTGTCTGCCCAAAAGGACAGAGGAGACTTGACAGGGCACTACTGGGGTGAAGTTCACGGCCCCTCGGCTGTCCTGCTCCCACTGCCAAGTGGGGAGAGCAGGCCCAGGAGATGGAAAGATGGTTATTGTAGGTTAGAAAGCTGACTTGATTTTCTGAAAAGTTAACAGAAGAAGCCACTATTTTCCAGGAGGGCTCAGAGCCCTGCTGAAAGGACGCAGAGTTGCAGGTCCTCTGCCTGGGGCCTGGCACAGGCTGGCCCTGTCCACCTGCTCTGTCCTCTGCCACTACCTCCTGTCTCTCGACAAGGGCCTCCTCTTCTGCTTTTTGGTTGGTTACCGTCCACTGAAAGCACTTGGAGGAGGCCTGGGGCACCTAATCACAGAGAATCCCTCCCAGTACAAAAACAGGCCACAGCTGGAATGGGAAAAAAGTTCCACAAGTAAGAGAGTAGCGATGGTCATACAACACTGTAAATGGGATGTATGCCACTGTGGTGCACAGTTAAAAATGGTTACAGTGGCAATCATATGTATGTTACATATACAATGTAATATATATTATATAAGACATTATATATACATTAAAATAAAATTATATAGAAGATATATGACATGAATTATATCCACACATAATATAAAAGTAAATAAACAACAAAATTATATATGTAAATTATGTGTACACTTACAGTAGAATTATATATAACATTTATTATATCTTGCATATTATATATTATATATATATACATATCTAAACACAACAAAAAAGTTTTTTTAAAAATAGGCTGCTGCCGGGCTTCCCTGGTGGCGCAGTGGTTGAGAGTCCGCCTGCCGATGCAGGGGACGCGGGTTCGTGCCCCGGTCCGGGAAGATCCCACATGCCGTGGAGCGGCTGGGCCCGTGAGCCATGGCCGCTGAGCCTGCGCGTCCAGAGCCTGTGCTCCGCAACGGGAGAGGCCACAACAGTGAGAGGCCCGCGTACAGCATAAAAAAAAAAAAAAAAAATAGGCTGCTGCCATACAATGGACTCTCGAGCAAAATGAGAAAGCTTACAAGAATTAAAAAATAAAAACCCCTAGAAATGACTTGTTCCTTTTTGAGAAAGGTGTGAACCATTTTCAAGAATAAGCAAGCATCCTGCTTGCACATCAAAAAGAGAATAAATGAGACATTAAATAAACAGCAATTTAAAAAGGATCGTTTTCTAATAAGGCTTTTTTCCCCTGAGAACTATAAGAGTTGTCAGCATTCCTTAAGATGACAAATCTTTTTTCCCCTTAATTAGCATCTCTGCAGACAAACTGCCCCAAACAGATGGTTATAAAGCCAGCTGCATATAGTTATTTTTTTGTAAAAACAAATAAAAGGAAGAAAATCAACAGCAGCAAGACTTGAGCCTATTAAATTGCATTGAATTTTATTTCCAGTTCAATTGATAATTTATTCTCTAACCTCAAAATAATCACACAACTCTCAGAGTCAGAAAGAAACGTCATCGGTAAATGGGTTCTCTGGCATCTAAGGCTCGCTGCATTCAATGACGAGTCCTCGGTTCTAAAAGCAGTCATGTCAATACTCAATATTTTATTTCCTGACTTTTTACTTTGACTCTCCCGAAATGGACCCAAGACATTTCTTCCTAAATATGCATATACGATTATCCTCTACAATTTGTCATCAAGTGGTGTACCCAGTTCAATTACAGGAAGTCAGACAATGCCTATTTCAAGGCATCTCAAAATCCAAATGCAATAATGAATTACCAGCTAGAAGGCTGTAAAGCAGAGACGTGTTTCTAATGCGTGAGCCCTGCGTGTACACACTCCCAGAACTGGTTTAAATGTAGCTTCAGTGGCTTCCATTCAGGGGAGCTGCCTAAGGACCAGGCCGGGGGCTATGGGCCTGCTGTGAATTACTCACAGGTCCGCTGGGTCGGTGATGTTACAGTCCGCACTTCACCTGCAGCAATAATGTGGCATAGTTATGTCATTTGCTAAAGGTCACAGGTTAGTATGTGGAGAAGTGGGATGGGAGAGAGGGATGCTGATCCCGGTGCTACCTGGGTGTTACCTTTGCAGACCCTACCTGCCCGCAGATTCTTGAACCTTCCATGATTTACATCTGGTCCTTCAAATTCACTAGGGCTTTACCTCCTAAAGGTATTTATTTTTTAATATTACATTATATATTATAATATAATATCATAATGATATTACAATATATGTTATATACAATATATTACACATTATATATTATATGATATTGCCATTTGTTTACATTATATTTAAATATTTATTTTCAATTGTGTTCAACACAATCGAAGAAAGTTCTCATATACTCACTGTTTCAAAAGTGCCTGCTGAGATTTTTTTCATTTGTTTATTCTGTTTTGTTTCTGTCAAAAATGATTGGCTTATTAACCTTATACCTCTTTCAGAGCGTGAAGTTATGACTTTGCTTAGCTTTATTCTAGGTCATTCTTTGTATTTGAGGGGAAGGCACTTAACTGTCCTTGATGTGCATAACATGAAAATAGCTTCATCTGCGTTCTCTGGGTGCCTTCCTGTGGGCCCCTGCAAAGCTGCCCACCCTCTTTTCTCATATAACCAAGGTTATCTAATGGGTTGACCCTCCACTGGAGAAGTGTATCCGTTCATTACTTACTTTCTGAAATGCAAGCGCTTGGATGCCCTTCAATTAGCAATTCAGAACGTTTCCCGTCTGAGCTACTAAATTAGCCACGGTCAACTCGTGTCTGTCACTTGCTAACATGAGAAAGATGTGCCCCCTCTCCTCTCACTGGCTTTGCCCTGAGCTGGAAGGTAGGGGAGCAGCCCGGCCAGACCACATGAGCTCATCCCCTGAGAGACACGGCTCACAGGCTATGGCTTGGTAATATACTCTCAGCTGTTATTAACTAGAAAACAAACTATGCTTCTCCTGGGCCTGGTCCCTCCCTGTCTCCCCACGCTGTTTCCCTGAAACTAGAGAGATGTGCTGGTGAGAGGTCCCAGGGCATCAGCGGGAAAAGGCCCCGAGAGCGACGCAGTCCTGCCTCACTCATGGCTCAGGCACATTCTCTCCTGCTCTGACTGTCCCCCAGCCTGGCCTTGTCTCCCCAGCCAGAAGCCAGGAGCCTGAGGTTCAGGCTGGGCTCTTGGCAGACAGGCGTGGGCACAGACCAGCCTCCCTGAGTGGCTGTGAGCTGTGATGCCCCCTGGCCTTGGGGGAGGGGACACGGCACTGTGCCAGACCCGCTCTGGAGTTCTGATTAGGAGTTGGGGCTGAAGAATCCAAGAGGAAAAGTGTCCATTTGCCAAGCCCCTTGCCGGGTGCTCACGCTTCACTTGGGGTCCTTGTAGAGAGGTGTGGACCTTGCAGCACCTCTGGGTCTATGCCAATCTGAACGTGATCAGACAAATAGAAATCTATAAAGCACCTTCCCTGTCTTTGCTTTTGCTACCGAGAAACTCTGAGTCAAATCTAATGTTCAACATAGAAACTGTACGATCTTGTGTTCGTAATATCCTTACCTTCTCCTCCTGCTATATGATCTTGAACTTTTGTGTTTATCTGAATGACTCAGCTTCATTTATCTTTTCTTATCAACAGCTTCAAATCCTCTGGAAAGGAAGACAAAGAACACAAAAAGCAAATATTAAGTCATTTACTTTTTCACAGTTTCGAGGTAAATGATATTTTTGCACCATGTCCTCAGATCATTTCTGTCATGGGGCAGGATTTGAGTGAGTTGATGAATTAAATACCTGTAGCACGTGAAAACCATAAGGTTTCCTTCACCTTCACCAGGAGAGGAATGCAGAAACTTCCTTTGATTCTGGAAGAGGACTGCATGCCCGTGCAGGTGTACTGCTGGGGGACAGGGTTTCTTGTGGTTTATTGCATTGGATTTGATTCTTCAGAGCTGATTTTTCATTTATTTGTTCATTCATTCCCTTAACAACCTTATGTAAAGTATAGTCGAAACATGAAAAGCTCAGTGTACTAGAAATTAGAACAGTGTCCTCAGGAAGCCTAAAGAACTGGCTTAGAAATGGATTTTCACTTGAGAATAGCTGACCAGGAAGGAAAAAGGAGGTAGAAGATGGTGTATGCGGAAGGGGTCGGGGATGAGAAAGCATGGGAAGTTTGTGCGCTGAGATCAGAGCGCTAGGAACATGGAGTGGCTTCCTGGGTATGTGACTTGCTCTGTCACACAGGGCCTGGGGCTTAGAACGACCCTGTACTTGGTTTAACGCTCTGCTGTCATCATCTTTACATTTTTCACTTTTGAATAAGTGACCCTGCATCTTAATTTTGCAGCAGGCCTTGCAAATTATGTAGCTGGTCCTAAAGAGAGGTAAGGCGGGAGAACCTGAAAGATGGTGAGAGATGGTGATGGATGATGGATGGTGGATGGTGGATGGTTTTCCACACTGGGGGTTTTGGTGATAGAGTCAGTGGGGGCCTTTAAAAGCCTCCCTTCCACAGCTGTCCCTGCCAGCCTCCTGTTCCTGGGATGAATCATATCTGGGCTCAGTTCCTTCCCCACCCACCTGGACCAGAGTCTTCATCGCCAGGTCTGCTCTCAACCAAGATGTTAACCCTCTGCTCATGGACGCTGCTGGGTCCTCGTCCAGCCTCACAGCTTCTCCAGCACAGCAGGTCAGGCTTGATGGGAAGACACACAGAGATGGAAACTCTATAATTTCTCAAGCCACACCACCCCTTTTACTTGGCCTAATCTGCTCCCTCCCTGCTACCTGCTATGACCCATCAACCCATCAACCCTCCCGTTCCACATGCAGCTCCACAGCCCCACACTCGGATGATTTCCCTTCCTACTTCATTCAGACGGTCCTTCCACCCACTGCATCTTCATCCCCAGTCATCTTTTCCTCTTTGGGAGGACCCCAGGCATCTGGGGGGCAACCCCGTCTGTGCTCACCGTCGCCTCTTTGTGTGACTTTGGACCTGTTTGTAGACTTTTTCTCCTCTGCTCTCAGCTTCTCCCTCTCTTCTGCACTCTTTGCATAAGCCAATAAACAAGCTCAGTTTCCTCTAATCTGAATAAATAAATGCATGTGCAAACGCCCCCTCTTCCCCACCAACTTCTTCAGGCTTCTCTCCTTCCTCGAGCTGTTGTACCTTCACGATCCCAGATGCACAGCTGTGTCCAGTCCCTGCTGCTCCCTTCATGGAGTGTCCTCTTTCCCTGTGACCTGACTTGGCTTTTAGTCCTGGTTCTTTCTCTCTGTCACAGCTCAAGAATCACCTGGTCCAACTTGTAGGTCTACAACCGGGATTCAGACCCAATTCTGTCTGATTCCAGAGTGGGAGAGGAGATACCAAAACAAGGAAGTGGTCACTGAACACACTCCCTGCAACTTCTTTTTTCACCTGCCATGGCTCTACCTTTGGTCTGGAGGCAAATATTCATCCCTCCTCCTCTGTACATGACGCTGGGTCTGAAAACACGAGTCACTTTGGCTGATGGAATGTGGGCAGGCTGATGCAAGTGGCTGCTTTCAGATGCCACCTCATCCTTGGCTCAGCTCCTGCCATCCTGTCTCTCATCCCAGGTGGCCACTGGTCCAGGATGAGAAAACACCTGGAGGAGACCTGAGCCTGACAGTCTGGGGCCCAGTGCAGTCAAGGCCTGCCAAGGCTAGCCAACCCACAGATCCTTAAGCAAGAAGAAGTCTTTGCTATTGGAAACCACTGATGTTTGGGCTTGTTTGATACACAGCATTAGCATAGCAAAAGCTGACTAATACACTCTCCCATATGTTGGTGTTACCAGTACGAAATGAAATACATCCACAAAGCTTACAGAAAAAAGAGAAAGTGAAAATGCTAAGTCCTTAGAAGGCCCACAGGCAAGATGAAGTGAGCTTTTAGTGAAAGCTGTATTTATAGACAGAAGCTTCCAAATCGGTTTTCTGAAAAACACATCAGTAACTGGCTGGTCCACAAATCCCCTCCCGAAGACTGTCATAAAGACCCTTTTTCCCCTTGACCTTGTGATTACATACAGAGGGTGCTCCACGGGAGTATGGCTGCTGCTCTCACCCCCAACCCGTACTCATTCCACCCCAGGGGGTCCCAAAGGAACAGAAGCCCCTCTTCTCTCCTTTCTCCATGCAGACCATGCAGTCTGGTCTGTTGTCTACCCTGCTGCAAGGGCGTTCCCCTAGGAAGGACTTACTCAGTGACTGGGTGAGTGGACAAGCAGAATTGAGGGATGCAGGCACAAGTCCATTTTTATCACAGACATAACTACATTTTAGAGGAAAAAAAATGTTATTGGTAGTAAAGTTTTATCCCTAGTGGCTTGACACCTACATTATTTCTCAGCTGGTCCCTAATTCAGTCAGGCAGGAAAGAAAGGGCTGTTAATGAATAATCTCCTAAGGCTTCAAACTAAAATAATTTACAGTAACATAATTTAGAGTGGTATAAAAATCATATATGTCAGGGAAGAAATCACTGGGTTTGCATCTGAGATCCATGAAGGGGTAAGCAAGAGGTACCCTTCTGTAACTTATGCACTGCCTACCTTGGAAGAGCATGGCATATCCATGTCAAAGACCTTTCGATGAAGGAGGTTCCCATATTAAGATGTGGAACAGGCTAAACTATGGGAAACTACCTTAAATCAATTAAATTTGTCCTTTTGTGTTAGAACAGTGATCAATTGTAGCATAAATAATGGTTTGGACCTTGAAGACACCTGTCGATGCTGCTCAAATGTTAATGAGACAAACACTCCTGCTAAAGATTTTTAAAAAGTATATCTACCATTCAGACATACTTGGTACGTTCAAAACACTGCCTCTTGCCAAAAGGACTAACAGCAGTAATGGACCATGGAAGCTTCTGTAAAAGGCATGTGAAGACAGCTGATAATTGAAGTTGGAAGGACCTTAATGAATTGCTAGTTGTTACTACCAATTTTCTAGGCTTGCACCAAAGTTTCCATCTCTAGCAACTTCAACATAATCAAGTCTTTGGAAGTATGGAGAGTCCATAGAATGAGAATGTTTTCCAGGAACATTTTTCTGGAACATCTCAGGCTGACTCTGTGCAGAGGGGACTTTCCCTATCAGGGTCTCAACCTTCCCACCATCTAGGGAACTTCATATCCTCCCACTTGTAAGAAGGATTTAAGCAAAACTTTACTAAGTAAGGAAAACTTGTTTTCTCATTTATATTTATCAAAGATAAATACCAAGTCCTCAATCTACTTAGAAAAAACAGTTTAAGCACATCAAATTGCTATCATTCAAGCCAATAATGAAACTTCACATTTACGTGATTTCCATACTGCTCTCCAAGCAAATGTGTCTTATTCACTGGAAAGATCTGTTAATAGTTCAGAGACCCCCTTTACTACCTTCTCTGACCCCAGGAGTCTGTCGATCAATTGAGATACACTGATTTAAAGGATCTGCCTACTAAAATCCTATGCGTAAACCTCTGCCAATAATCCTACAACAATTAAATACTGCCAGGATAGAGGGAAGTTTTTCCATTCATTCACCTAATTGGATAAGAGTTTCTTACTTCACCCAATGTCCAACTTGGAAAATTACAAGTTGATTGAGGAAGGAATGAAAAACAGAGAGATAGGGGTTAATGGAAATAAAAGTGGGGAAAGTGCACATAGAGCTGACTTGTATGAGATTCCACAGTGAGCCTTCATGGATGTACAGAGGTTGGTAAAGTGTCCTGGGGAAGACGGATAGGATGCTATAAGCAAAAGCAGTGCCCCAATCCTTTGTTTTTTGTTTGTTTTTGTTTTTTAATCAGGAATGTAGGTTTATTTCATTAAAAACAAAGCAGATTCATCCCCCAAAGAGTACTGTATCCTTTAAAGCTGTAGCAATCACAAGGCACATATGTACAAAATACCTCAAGCAAAATAGAAACTAAACATTAAAAATAAATGTTATTTAAAAAGATGTTGAAGACCATTTGTTAATATGAACATACATTATAAAATGACATTTTCAATATAATTTTATTCCTTTCCCTTTAATAATAGTTGGAGTAATAGTGTAATATTTATGTACTATTCTGGGGCACATATCACAAACATTTATACCACCCAACTTGGTTTGCTAAGGGAAAAACAGATAGCTGAAGCACAGCTTAAAATTTTTATTTTTAGTGCTTTCACATCTTTTTTAGATATCTGGAATTCATAAGCTGAAAAGAAATAAAGGTCTCATTTTCTTAGCTTAGAAAAAGCCTGTAGTTATACATCTCCAGGAAACCCACTATACAAAGAAGAATACATTCCAGATATTCTAAAATATCAAGGACATGATTTCTATTTTGGGATCATCACAATAATCCTCCTCTGAAAACAGATTAGAAGTCAACACATAATGAACGTAAAGGCCAACTTACTAAAATAAAATAGTATTTGATTTAAATTGTTGCTCACTTAGGAAGTATAATGACTATTCTCTGGTCAAGGATGCCAAGATTCACTGTTATAAACGATGCAACATCAGTATTTAGTGTATATAAAAATTCTAGGATTCAATATATTATAATGAAAAGTTTATAATAATCACACAGAAAGTATTCCTCTATATATTAACCACGATTGAGTTTCACACGACGAAGACTGAAAAAGATATGGTTGAATTAGATCTTCAATACCTTTTGTAACATATATGCTGAATTGCCTCTAAGCTTTAATGTTGCAAACAATTTTCTATGAGATGTTAAGGAGTGCTCACAATCTTTACCATTAGAAGGGAAAGAAGAGAACCTGAAGCTCCATTTTTAAACAATGACAACAAAAAGAAGAATATAAAAACCTAGTGTTAATAAAACATTTAAATAGTATAAAATAGCAGAATTTAAATATCAGTTATATGCTGTCATTACTTGGGCTTTTGGATGTGTTTTCTTTTAAGTAACCAGCATCCTTCTCATGTAGTGACACCCCGTCTTGTACCCGCAGGCCCCCTCTGGCTCGCCCTGCAGTGACTCTGAGGTCTGTCTGCGTGTTGCGTGGTGAGCCACCACCAGGCCCCAGACTAAAGCAGCATGGTCTGAGCCACCTTGCTGATCGTGGACACAGCTTTCTCCAGTTCCTCTTCTGTTTGTTCCCCTGTGACCACAACCCTAATGCACAGAGGAGGGAGATACTTCTCTTCTTTCTCCAGGTAGTGCTCCTGAGTTCACATGATGCCTCTGTCCATGCACTGAGTTGCAATTTCCTGAAGTAGTTTAACCTCTCTTTCTCGACACCCAGTGCTCTCTTCCAGCAGGAAGTGAAATGCCAGAGAAATGAACTCACCCACCACTTTTAATCCAGAAATGCCTTGTAAAGCTTTATGGATTCGTTTACACTTTTCCTGGATTTTCTTCCATGATGTTGAGGGTCTCAGTGGCAGCAGCAGCTAACAGGGGAGGAGTAACGAAGCTGAAAAGCAGTATCCCTGGCCGGAAAGTCACAAACGGTCAGTTACGGAAGACTTACCACAGCAAAAACCCCCAACAGAAGCAAGTGAATTCTCCGTGTTGGCACTGATAAGATCAATATGATCAATACTGATTCCAAAATGCTCAGTGACTCCTCAGCCATGCTCCCCCAGGACTCCAAACGAAAGGCTTTCCTCCAGAAAGATCCTTGCGTTATATTTGTAATTTAACTGAACCAGTTCTGGAAGAGGGCAAATCGTTCCAGTATTCATGTACAATGCCTCGACTACAATGAAACGTCGAGTTACACGAGCCTTGCAAGGATTCTTTTCATCTTCAGTCTCTTGTTCTTTTAGTGGTTGTTCCAGGTCATCCGTATCATTATGGTTAAATAGCTTACTGTCACTACGTGATGCCTGTAATCCCTTCTGAATAGCAAAGCAGGCAGCTTTATCTACAGACACAGTGTCCCCTCTCTTACAGTAAGCAGCAGTAGCGCTGGCTATCACGGCAAAGCCATGAGTGTATAATGGCTGCTTCTGTCTTCATAAATTTTGCCAGGTGGTCTTCCAAATCCAAGTGCACAACAAATGTGCCATAAAATCCTCTAGGTCCACAAGTTCCCACACCATACGTCTTTAGAGATGCCAAAGCGGCTGCCTTGAGCCTAGGGTTATCCAACAATCCAAGAAAATTGAATGAGGCAAAGTTTATACCTTCTTTTCCATTCACCACAATGTTATACCTTTTGGAGGGCCTGAAACGATGCTATAGTTGACAGCAGGAAGGTCTCTTGAGACAAGAGAAACAAGAGGTTCTGGTTGCCAAGCTTCAATCAGTTCTTCCTTTTCCTTGACTGTAAGATCAGAACTCGTTCTTGTAGCTTGTGTGTTTTAGAGAAAAGAAGTCTGATTAGCCAGAGTATTAAACTTCCTTCCAAAATAAGATGATAAACAGGAACCTTAATGAAATTATCCATGTCAGGTCGTCTTTTCAGCTGTACATTTCCAGGATAAAGGTCAGGCTGACTTTTATGTTTTACACAGCTAAACACACTAAGTGCATGTAGAAGATTCCAGATAATAACTAAGCCCCCATCAGTCCGTTATGGGGTGCTATATTCCAATAGGTTGTCATTGGAAAGTCATTTTAAAAATGTATTTAGAAATGGAAATACAAATAATTTTCAAATATTAGACAGAAAGAAAACAATGAGGATTCACAATAGTCAAAAAAAATTCAGAAGTTGGGGACAGGGAAACTGCTAACAATTTCATATATAAACTTTCAGGTCATTGCACAAATAACTTTAAAACTACGTACATGTTGCATATGTTTGGGTACACAGCAAGACTCCTCAAATTCTGCATACACAGTGCACAGAAATTAGAAGCAAAACCAGAAATCTAAGACTATTTTTAAAATTTGCTGATCCCTCCTGAATGTAATTCAGTTAAGAGTGAGGACTCTACCAAAACAATCCTTTTGGTTTCATCAATAATCAGATTATAGTTGACAAACGTAAGTCCAAGTCACGAGTTAAACATTCCACTCCACAGAGAAATCATCCTAAGAAAAGTTTAAATGTCTACTGAATTAATAAAAATCGCAAATGTGGCTTCATTTCTTCCCTAGGAAATGTGACATCCAGGAGGACTTCTCACTTATGGTCAGTACCGGGGTATAGAAGTTACATAGTAAGAGGGCAGTCTTCAGAAAGGCAGCAACAATATATAGTAGAAATTACTCATTTCTTAAAAAAAAAAAAAAAAAAAAAAGAAATCTTAAATCTAAGTGGCTCATCTTAGTCACTGTAATCTATCTAAGGGTGGACATCACCTAAGCCCTACTTGCTCTCTTAACGGTTTTTTGTTTTTCAAAACGTCCTGATGGGTTCTACAATGATACATCTTGCATCATCACCCTTGCCAGTAAGTGCAATATTAAGTTTTAAGAAAATTATCAAAAGAAAACTGAGATTCACTTTAAATGAATGTAAGCCCTGTAAGCACAGGGACTTTTACCTGTTCGCTCACTGCACTATTCCCAGCATCTAGATCTCTGCTGTCCAATACTGTAGCCACTAGCACCATTCAACTACTTAAATACACATCTAAATTAAATTAAATGGAAAATTCAGCCCCTCGGTTGCACTAGGCCTGTTTCAAGTGCTTAATAACCGCATGTGGTTAGTGGCTACTGTACTGAACAGCTCAGCGGGCACCCAGAAAGTTCTGTTGCACAGTACATGGGCACTCACTAAATGTCAAATGAATGAACATGCTCCAAGACTGACATTTTAAAATTTCATATTATCTTACCTACCTGAAATAGCTGGCCTTTCAAAACATCTCCTAACTAGTCTTTCTTTAAAAATTTACTAAAATAGTTGTATCTTTACAAGACAGAAAATGGGACGTGTGCAGAAGAGTGATAAACTATTTCATATACCTAAATCATTCGGCTTCCTTTCTAACCCTATGTCCGAACAAAAACAGACAAAAGTCCAACTTATGACAGTTCTTTCCCCTATTCCCTGCTCCACAGTTCTGAGAACCTGTCTTCCCTAGGACCTCTCCAGACTGAGATTTTGCACTCTCCTTTCATCACTCCGTTTTGCCATCAGTCCCAACTCTCGTTTTTGACTAGCCTCTCTCCTGTACCCGGGCAGGACCTGGAGAGGGCTCCGAGCTCTCAGCAGCACAGAAACGAGACCCCCGGCTCTGGCTCCATCCCGTGCCTCCTGACATTCCGCCGCTGGGAAATATGTGTGCCTGTGAGACTTTCCAGCCAGGGACGCCAAGGGTCTGAGTGTCACCCGGCCTGCCCCGCCCAGGCCTCAGACCAAAAATCTACACAAACCGTCCACTTCCCCAGGGCTGGGTGTGCCCCAGTCCTTATTTGGACCGCTAGTGGGGAATTCAGAAATCCAATCATTTAAATGGCTTCCACATCTGATGGTGTCATTCCAAAAGTCAGTTGATGAGACGTATTCAAAGAGGTTTCCAGTGAATTTCATAACCAAGGGGCTTTGTGTAGATGACGAAGATGAGAAGACCAAATACCACATTCAAATTTATATAAATGGGAGAATTCTAAGATGCCACCCTAAGATTTCCCACCTTAATCCCCAGGACTGTGAATGTAATGAGGTATCACATCCATGATTATGGTATGTAACAGTGCAAAAAGGGATCTTGCTGATGTAATTAAGGTTTGTTATCAGTTGACTTCCAGTTCATCAGAAGAGGGGTTATCCAGGCAGATCCAATCTAATATTTGAGTCCTGAACAGCACAGAGTTTTCTCTGGCTGATGGCAAAAGGAGAAGTCAGAGAGAATCAAAGCATGAGGATTCCACACATAGTTGCCGGCTCTGAACATGGATGGGGCTGTATTAACTATGTTTCTTGTTTTCTTCAGGTTTATGCTGGGACATATGGGGCCTTGCTGATCCTGGTGGGGTGGCCCCTTCCAGAGCTGTATAATTTCTAAAGATAGTGAACAATTCACCTGAAGAGCACCCTTCAAATGCAGACCAACAGATCCAGAGCCCACACCCCACCCACATTTTCTACCAGGTTCTAATACTCTCTGTCACTATCTATCTGCTGTAATCACTCCAGAGCTGGGTACCAGATAACTAGGGACAGCCCCATGACCCAGAGCCCTGAAATTATTCAATCTAGCCAATCCTAAGCCTGCTTACCCTGCCTCTCCTATTTCTTCCCTTAGAAACCACAATAAAGTCCCCTGATCACACTTGCCCTAACACCCTCTGCCTTTTGGACACCCTGGTGCTTCCCCATGTGGCCCACCTGTGGAGTGGCATGCCCCTTCCCCAAAGGAACTGTGAGTAACAAACTTTCTTTTCAGTGGCAAGTATCTCTTGATCTGTTGGTCTTACTGACTCTCAAACTTTCTATTAATATTTTAAATTCATTTAAAATTAATACTTTAAAACAGGGGCCATGTGCAAGGACCAGAGAGCAAGTGAGGGGACCCCAGGAGCAAACAGAAACCCCTGGCCAACAACAAGCAAGGAAAGGGGAACTTTAGTCCTATGACTGCAAGGAACTGAATTCAGCCACCACCTGAGGGAGCCTGGAAACGTCTTCCTCCCCCAACACCCCAGATAAGAGTCTTGTTGGACCAACTCCTTGATTTGCGTCCATGAGATGCTCAGCAGAGAACCCAGCCGAGCCTGCCCAGACTTCTCAGCTAAGGAACTGGGGTTTTGTCTTAAGCCCCTAAGTTTGTGATAATTTATCACGCAGCATAGAAAGCTAATACAATATACATAAAGATGCTACATATGCACATTCATATATTGTATGTAGGCTGCTGCCTTAAAATGTTTATACAATTTAAATTTGGTGTACTTCCTCAAATCCAGATAAATCATATCAGCTCGTTTACATTTTCAGGACACAGGAAGCATTTTCATTCCAGTGTTGAATGGAATTCAAAACTACTAAACAGTTGCCAAAGCACTGAGCAGAGGTCAGCCCCCTATGGTTTGTGCATCTCCACGTGGTTCATAATGGCGTTAAAGCCACAGGGACAACAGCCCAGGATGCATTTGTCTGGTGTTCTTTGATGAGGCGTGAATTGCTCATCTTTTAATACTAAGATTCCTGTGCCAGCTGGAAGTGTGTGCACAGTGCCTTTCTTGTCTCTGGCCCCGATGAGCACGGAGATGCAAACACCAAATAGCCAGCAGGCCTACCATGGTCAGCTGTTAGCAGTGAACAAGACAGACACCTTGGGCACATTGACAAATTGGTACATATGTTACATGACAGATTCCTTCAGTGGAACAATCCTGTCTCATACAGCATCAAAAACAATGCGGTCCTGAAAATATAGTCCGTTTTGACAAATAGTTGTTTCCAATCTTAATCAGAAGGTTATGGTATGGATATAAATTTTTTTTTTTTTTTTTTTTTTTTTTTTTTTTTTTTTTGGTGGTACGCGGGCCTCTCACTGTTGTGGCCTCTCCCGTTGCGGAGCACAGGCTCCGGACGCACAGGCCCAGCAGCCATAGCTCACGGGCCCAGCCGCTATGCGGCATGTGGGATCCTCCCGGACCGGGGCACGAACCCGCGTCCCCTGCATCGGCAGGCGGACTCTCAACCACTGTGCCACCAGGGAAGCCCTGGATATAAATTTTTAAAAGCAAATTTTAAAGTTTAATGCATGTGTATTGCACACCTGTCATATTTATGGTTCTGAGCCAAGTGCTAGGACAGGGCGTGGGATAAGATGGATGCAGCCCAGTGTCCCCCTTCAAACCAGGTATACGCATAAACCTCTTCCTTCTCTGCAGATGTTCTCTTCAGAAAGATCTGAGGGTCCAAATCCCCGGATCCGGCGACATCCGTGATGCACCTGCTTTGGGAATTCGGGTCTGAGTCTCCACAGCCACCTTCCCATCAGGACGCACAACCGAGGCCATACATCTGCTCTCTGTCATGCTGGAGGTTTCTGTTCCACCACACATGGTCTTCGGATGTCTGTCAATGAGCTGTCACTCTCCCTGGCACTGGGAGAGCAGAGAATTAAAGGGTGAAATTCTTTGAGACACTCAGAAAAAATGCTTTCCTCTTGAGCTTTTTCATTTACTTCATGATCAGCACCGTGGCTCTTATTCTAATTTGCCTCCACACTAATTGCCGTTTCTCAACATTAATGGACCCAGAACCACACTTAGCAACTGCTAAATGGCTCTGCATGACTCATCTGGGCCAGAGACTGGCGTTCTCTTCTGTGTGCAAACCCGGCCGCCCCTCCCCACAGGGGCTGCATCCTGGCCCGGGACAGCCTGCATCTCACTGCAATGCCAAGCCCCTTGGTCCAGAAAGATTGGAGCCCTAAAACCTCCAGTTTTCAAGACAGACTCTCACTTGCATGAGAAGGCCTACTGGGCTTGGGAACGGACACAAATTTGGTCTCAGATATGCTGGAGCAAAGCCCAGATGGGACTGGGTCGTGTTGAGTGGAAGTGCAGTCTTATATTCTCTATTCCACACTATCAGTCTCATCTTCTTTTTGATCTTATCTTTTGTGGGGAGGTGGGATGATCTGAATAAAGGAAAAAACCCAAAAGCGAAGAAGAGAGACTAAGAAAGCATGACTCCATAGCAGTCACTGACCTCTGAAATCACGGTGGTTAGTCTCAGTGTTCTCCACGTGAATATGTGTGAACACGTGTGAACATGTGGTCTCCCCTTGTGGCTTGTCACTTGGGAACAGCCTTCCAGGCGACACACACACTCCAGTGATGAGGATGATCTCAGACTCTAGAAGTCTCAATACAGAAAAATAATACCTTTTTACCCAAAAAGTATTCTGTTCTGGAATAACCAAATCAATTCTTCATCCATAATTGAGAAAATGTAAATCAATCTCAAAGTTCCATACAGGCTTTACCAAATATTTTTATGTGTCAGGAAGTGTGCTAAACAAAGACACCGCAAAGGGATACAACCAGATCATGTCCCACACACACACCCCCAAAGTCTCCCATCTCACTTGAAGCCCTTGTACCAGCCCCAAGGCCCGGTGTGATCTAAGCCCCAGACCTCAGCTCCCACCGCCAGCCTCTTGAACTCTGTTCCAGCCACACTGGCCTCCTTCCTGTCCTGTGAATGTCAACCAAGTGCCGACCTCAGGACTTTGCACAGCTGTGCACTTAGCCTGGAATACTCTTCCCAGCCACCCACAAGGCTTATTCCTTCCTGTCCTTCAGGCCCTCACTCTAAACGTCACTTTCTCCAGGCTTTCCAAGGACACGTTATCCAAAATTACGCCCCCATCCTATTACCCTCTATTCCTCTTGCCTGGTTCAGAATGAACAAGATAAGATGGGGAGAAGGAATGTGGAGTCCAGAGGTCCAGAAGAGCCTGGATCTGACCATATTACAGATCAAAACCAATCACAAGCCCATCTTGTAAGGGTCCATGCCCACCCTGTGGGTTCATGGTGACTCCAACCTCACTTGTCCCCTTGAGCCATCCCTGTTGGCACAGTCACAGATGAAAGAGCAATGTCTTCGTGTGTTTACAGAACAGAGATACCATGGGAGCAACGACTTTGTTTTCCCCACGCTGTATCCCTGTGCTCAGACAGTTCCTGCCCCACGGGAGATTTGTTTGCTCAGAAGGGGTTCCACAAGTAGGAGAGGCACCCCTTTTTCTCTTCTCCCTATTTCCATTCCTGCTACATAGGATGCAGACATGATGGCTGGAACTCCAGCAGCCTCTTGGATCATGATTTGCATACAGTGATAGGAGCCACATGCTGAGAGTGGCCAAGCAGGAGGAGACTAGACCTGAGGACATGCAGAAACTCTCACACCAGCCTGGACTGCCCCCCACCGAACGTCTCCTGATAAAACAAACCCTTATGATTTAAAGCACTATTATTTGGGGTGGGGGGGTGTCCGTTAAGTGCTGTCAGTACATTCCAGCCAATAGCAGAGGCACATCTGTAACTAAACAAGTTGTGTTTATTACTCATTACAGTGAGAGGGAGTTCACAGTGTGGGAATCCACCAGGCATCTCAGTAAAAGCATAAGAGAGAAGGCTTATCATAGGATTTAGTCTTTGTGCCTAACAGAAAGCCAATACTACAAAAATGTGGTTGAATGAATAAAGTGTAAGAAAAAATAATCTGGAATGTAACGTAGCTCTTTTATATCTGATAAATACAAATTTAACTTATATTATATTTCCTCCATTCTCAAACCAATAAAAGGAAGCAGGGTTCCTTAGAAAAATGGCTAATTCTAGAACAAGATGAGCCTGGAGCATCTAATAAGCCAGAAAGTAAGGGAATGCTCAGAAAAAAAAGAGATGACCCACAAGGTCCAGTGACACAGGAGCCAGATGAAATCTCTCCCAATGTCCCCAAACTGGAACAACAAAATAAAGTCCTATTGGATCATAACCTAAGTATAAATTATCAATATCTGTGAGTCCATACTGATATAAATAGATAAATAAATAAATGGGGGTGAAGAGACAAATCTCCCATGTGGAAGAATTCTAAATAAATGATGTGGATGCTCTGCCCTCAAGGAGATGAACTATAACTCCCCTCCCCATAAGTGTGGGCTGCACGGAGTGACCACCTTCCAAGGACTGAGGAATGGAAGGAGTGGGGTAGCTTCAGAGAGCAGAACCTGGACTACAGGACCTCAGCCAGGTCCACACCAACAGTGGTAAGTCATGTTGATGGTGCATACCCTTGATAGGATGTGATGACAAGTGTATATTACCTCTGTGGTCCTCCTCCCCAAAAGCCATAAACCTCATCCAACCATGAGAAAAACTTCAGGCAAATCCCAATAGAGGGACACTCAACAAAAAACGTGCCCAGTACTCCTCAGAATTGCCAAGGTCATCAAAAGCAAGGAAAGTCTGAGTACCTGCCAGGGCCAAGAGGAGCCTAAGGAACCATGATGACTCAATGTAATGTGGTGTCTAGGATGGGATCCTGGGACAGAAAAGGACATGAGGTAGAATCTGAGGAAGTTGGAATCAAGAATGGAGTTTAGTTAACAGTAAAGTCTAGATATTGACTCGTTAATTGTAACAGGTGTACCAATCCATGTAAGATGGTAACAATAGGGAAAGCTGAGTGTGGGGTGTATGGGAACACTCTGTGTTATCGTTGACATTTTTTTGTACCTATGAAACTGTTCTTAAATTAAAAGTTGGTTTTTTAAAAGGCCAACAAATATACATTAATAAATTTTCAGGTAATTTTTTATAGTTTCAAGGAAATGATCATGACAATGTTATAGAGCACAGGAAAATATTAAAAGTTTTTTATATTCACTTTAAGTAGCTAAAATACACTCATACTAAATTTGACAGAGGTTGCATACATATAGATACATATAAAATCCTAAAATATTGTCAAATTGAGTTAAAGTGTATCAAAAGAACATTCTAATGAAATATGGAGTTTAATATCTATTACTACAATATCAATCTATCACTTCAAAGGGTCAAATAAGAAAACAAATTTTCAATAGATGCTTTAAAAGTTTTTAGATATAATTCAATATTACATATTAAAATTCTTAGCAAAACAGAAATTTAAAAAACAATAGATGGTTAACATGATAAAGAACGGTGGTCTTACATCAATAGGCAAAATCTATTTAAAACTCAAGTGGCATTCCCACTGAAATCAGAAATAAGTCCACTATTTATGCCTGATAAGTTCACTAGTGTTATCTGGACATTGAACGTAGAACATAGTTTTCTGGACATTGAACATATTATAAGGTGAGAATTAGAAAGAAGGAGAAACCCCACTAGAAAAGAGGCAAAAGTATTATATTTTTAAAAGACATCATTGTACTTCTAGGGAAAAAAATGAAAGAACCCATTTTTTTAAAAGGCATCAGATGTCACTTACGTGTAGAATCTAAAATATGACACAAATGAACTTATCTACAAAACAGAAACAGACTCACAGACATAGAGAACAGACTTGTGGTTGCCAAGGGGGCGGGGGGTGGGGGAGGGATGGACTGGGAGTTTGGGGTCAGCAGATGCAAACTATTATATACAGGAAGGGTAAACAACAGGGTCCTACTGTAGAGCACAGGGAACTATAGTCAATATCCTGTGATGAAACATAATTGAAGAGAATATGAAAAAGAATATATATATATTCTTTTTACATATAACTGAATCACTTTGCTGTACAGCAGAAATTAACACAACATTGTAAATCAACTGTACTCCAACAAAATAAAAAAAATTTAAAAGGCATCAGGGGGACTTCTCTGGTGGTGCAGTAGTTAAGAATCCACCTGCCAATGCAGGGGACACGGATTTGATTGCTGGTCCGGGAAGATCCCACATGCCGCAGAGCAACTAAGCCGATGCACCACAAAGACTGCACTCTAGAGCCCTTGAGCCACAACTACTGAGCCCGTGTGCTGCAACTACTGACGCCCACGCACCGCAACAAAGAGTAGCCCCCACTAGCCACAACCGGAGAAAGCCTGCGTGCAGCAACAAAGACCCAATGCAGCAAAATTAATTAATTAATTAATTTTTTAAAAAGGCATCAGAATTTATCAGAAAGTGCAGTAAGTTTGTCAGGTTCAATATACATGCAAAGTACTATAACTTTATATAATCAATAACTTGTTAGAAAATATACAAGAAAAAACTCAACAAAAAATACAAAATACCTGTCCAAAATGAGTGAGACTAGATCCTGCGAAGATAGCCAAGGGCCAAAGAGAAAAAGGAAATCAGTCACTAACAAGACTTAGAAATGGATCAGGGGAGAGTCTTATGGAAGGAGCCACACCAGAGAATTATGAGACACCTTTTATTGCAGAAATATCATAAAGGGTGGTAAGCATGGAGTCTATTGGATTTGGGGGGTGACCCTCTACAACTATCCAGTGATCACTGAAACCCCATGATCGTGTGTGTGTGTGTGTCTGTGTGTGTGTGTGTGTGCACTTGAGAAAAAAGACACAAAAAACTTTTGAAGATTTCTTCCATCAGAAGCTAGATCTAAGTCTCAGACATTCCCACAGTTTTGACCACTTGAGTAGACTGCTCAACTCTTCCAAAAAGTAGAAATCAAGACCAGGAAAGAGTGGTCACTCTGGAAAATTTGCTGCAAGAAAACAACTTTTTCACCCGTTTTCTTTTGTGCTCAACATTCCATCAGCAGCAGTCCCCCTGCTGACATACACCTCAGCTAATGATTTTAAGAAATCAATTTATTTTTCTAAAGTCCAACAAGGGGATGGACTTCAGTATAGGTAGTACTTGTTCAATCCCAAACTCGAAGAATTGAGAAATAGTTACTGAACCATCGATACACTCATGAAAAAGAAAAAGGAATCTAAAATGCAAACATGATTTTAGGTCTAAGGGCAGCCTTCACAGTCACTAACTTTGGGGACTATTTCTTATATATATCTTAAGAGCTTGGAGGTATAATTGATACACAAAGAACTGCACATATTTACTGTACAAATTGATGAGTTTGAACATATGCCTGCAGTTTAGATACTATTACCACAATCAAAGGAATAGACATTTGCAACACCTCCCAAGATTTCCTTGTGTCCCTTTGTCTTTGGTTTTTGGTTGTTTTTTTTTAATGCATTCACTAACTTTGAACTACTTTTCTAAAATGCAGCAGAAAATAATATTAATAATATGTAAACACACAAATACAAACATACACATAAAATCTACTGCTTAAAAGCTGAACACTTAGAGTTTGGTCCAGAGGATTACTAAATTACCTCCTAGTTTTTCAGGTTTCACTCATTTACATGGTAAAACTATAGCTAATTAAAAACATAATAAATGAAAGGAATAATGAAAAGAACATAAAACTTGACTCAAACTGAAGACACCAGGATTCAAATTCCCTGAATAAATCACTAAACTATCTGATCCCTCATTTTCTCACACCATCAGCGAATGTGTGTAAATACAGTTCATAATGGTAAATTACTACATAATTGGGAAATATAATTTCACCAACCTACCTACCCATTTCACAGCAAACTAGTCAAAATATGAACCTCTAGAAGAAAATGATTTTGAACTGCTTGTGAAAGCAAAGGAAAGACCTACATATGAAATAATATGAATATGTAGTGCCTAAATATCCATACAGGTAGCCAAATTTCCCATGAAAAACTTGAACTTTATCCTAACTCACATCTGTACTATTTTATGATGTAAATATTTCACCAAAATTTCACTTTATTGCAAAACAGGCCAACCTCCTCCAGACAAGTTTTAAAATGCAGTTCTCTTTTTTTTTTTCTAAGATGTGAACCAAGAGATAATTAGGACAAATTAAAGCAGATGAAAGTTGCATCGTACAAGGGATTGAATCTCCATCAAAAGAAGCCGGAGACAGGGACTTCCCTGGTGGCACAGTGGTTAAGAATCCACCTGCCAGTGCAGGGGACACAGGTTTGAGCCCTGGTCTGGGAAGATCCCACATGCTGGGGAGCAACTGAGCCCACGTGCCACAACTACTGAACCTGAGCTCTAGAGCCCACAAGCCACAACTACTGAAGTCCGCGTGCCTAGAGCCCATGCTCCACAAGAGAAGCCACCACAATGAGAAGCCCAAGCACTGCAGCGAAGAGTAGCCCCCGCTCGCCGCAACTAGAGAAAGTCCGCACACAGCAATGAAGACCCAACACAATCAAAAGTAAATTAATTAATTAATTAATTTTTTTAATTAAAAAAAAAAGCTACAAGGAGATATTGTACAACATGGGGAGTAGAGCCAAAATTTTATAACTATAAATGGAGTTAACCTTTTAAAATTGTGAATCACTGTGTTGTACACCTGTAACTTATATAATATTGTACATTAACTACACTTCCATAAATAAACAAGCAAGAGTAAAATGTAAATATTAAATTTAAAAAATAAAAAGTAAATTTCATTTGTGCCTTGTTAAGTAAGCATCCAATAATAACTTCTCTCAAAAGCTGTGAGGTTTTTCCATATCAACAGAAAGTCTGACCTGTTTGTCTGCCTCTTCCCCACCTACTGGTCGTCCTCAGGTCCCCGGTGACAGAGGCAAGCAGTCTGGCTGACAAATGTCACTGGCAGCCATCTCATCTGTGATGGAAACCCCAGGAGCTCATGAGACCTCCTGCAGGGCAGTGGCTGCCACTGTAGCCGTGACCTGTGGTCCAGCTCACTCACGTGAGTTGAAAGTTCAAGTACCAAATGCTTCCTGACAATGACTGTCCAGTCCTCTGTGAACCCAAGAGTCAGAATCATCCGTTTTAAGTTATTTTCTTTGTATTTGAGCAACTGAACCAAGGGAAATAAAACAGCCCCTGGGTCAACAGAGATGGTGGCTTCCCTAAGAGATGGTAGATGTACCTCATCTGCAGAGAGAGGCTCTGGGGGAAGGACAGAGGGACCTGCAGAGAGAGGGTGGGAGGAAACACAGACTTGGACAAAAAAACATTTATAAAGAGAGAAAACCAGCCGGGTTTCTGTGTTTCCAAGAGAGGGTAGTGGGCAAAACATGTGAGGCGAACCATGCAAGTGGTGTGATTAAGGGAGGTTAGAAAGTTTAATCAAAGAGGAGTCTGGGAAGGAGGATAGATTTCTAAAAATCGTAGCAGCGTGATGCCAGCAGCAGGAAGGAAGAAGGGGAAGGTGAACCCCTTTTTGCACCAAGACCAATCCAGGGAGCTGCAGAGAGGGTCTGGACCCCAAAGGACTCATTTATTCAGCACAGGGAACCTTCTTAGAGCACAGTAAGGACTGAACAGACTGACGTGTCTCTGTGCCAGTCCTTTGTGTGCAGAAGCTTCTGCATACCAGACTCAGTGATTGAGGCCCCAGGCCTCTCTCTCTTCAGGGGTCTTCTCACCTCTTCTGGAGCTGGATCTCAGCAAAGACCCCACCCAGACATGCTTCCTGATACCCCAAGGACCCACCAAAAGGGCACTTGAGGGATTGGAGCCACTTCATACGGTTTCGCCTGTGGCCAAGGAATTTCGGTTCCTACCACTTTGGGCCAATCTAGTGACACAAATAGTACCCTAATCCAGCATTTTAACCATCAAAATAGACTGTTCCATACAATCCTGTCTAATCTCCCAGTTGAGGTAGACACACTATCTTTTTTTTTTAACCAAAGTAAAACAAATTTAATTTCATATGTGCAGGGGCAAAGCTATGGGACCCAAAGAAGTGACAAGGGCAGGCAATTTTTATACCTTTTAGACAAAAAAACAATCAATTTGATTTTTTTTTTTTTTTTTTTGCGGTACACGGGCCTCTTACTGTTGTGGCCTCTCCTGTTGTGGAGCACAAGCTCCGGACACACAGGCTCAGTGGCCATGGCTCACGGGCCCAATAAATTTGAGAAGAAGTGATAAGACAAAGAAGTCTGGGCTTGGGGGAGTTAATTAGTAAATAAGTAACAAGGTTTGTTTATACAGCCTTCTCAGCCCTGAATTCCCTATTTCTGGTGATAAGGATGTCTCTCTACCTCCTGGTACAGGGAGGGCCCCTTTCACATGGGAGAGTTATTTCCTCCTCTTAAGGGGATGAAGGAGGGTCAGAATGCTTTTCTTGTGCTGGCTGTTTCTTAAGTAAATTTAACTCAAAATAATCAATATGCCAAAGTGGTGTATTTGGGGGTGGCCTGCCCTGAACGCCATCAGTTCCCTCCTCTGAAACTTCCCTGGAAATTTCACAGTTTGGACGCTGAGTTGGTAGATTGTTCCATATCTCATTGAACCAGTCTCTTGGCCCAGAGAGTAGGTCAGTCTAGTCAAACAGTTATGTCCAATTTCGGGAGGTATTCTAAAGTGGGCACCCCAAATTAGGCCTCTATGGTGCAAAGAAATCAGGTATTTAATAAGAGGTATTTCTATGGAAACAAAAGAAAAACAAAGGTTAACGGTTGGAGCAGATTATAAACCCAGCCTGACCCTTGAGGGCAGCCGGTCGAAGATTTCTAGATGTTGGACTCGAAGCGTCTTCAGATGGAACAAAGGCAGGCAGTGGCAATAGGAAAGATTTTTCTGGTTTGCAATTTGAATGTCTCTACTGGTCTTTCTGAGTGGCCCATACAGCACCAGGCATTAAGATTGTTCATAGATGAGCTGTTGTGGTAATTTCTCTGAAGTTTATTTCAAGTTGCCCAACTTTAGCTTACATGACTTCAGAAACTAATGTTTCCAATTTTTCTCCCACCCTTCTGATTTAGACATACTATCTTTAGGTGTTTTTAAAATGCTATTTGTGGCTCATCCAAGGAAGATACTGCAAATACTCTATATCAGGCATCAAATCAACAGGGACAAAGAAGCAAAACCTCTCCACTTAGCCTACATCAATGCCCAAAACAGTGTAACCAACAGGCGACTTGGAAAGACCAAATTGGGGCTTTCTAACTTCCTTCACTTTTTCCTCAAAACTGGTAGTCAAAAAATTTTTGTATTTCAAAATATGACATAAATAAGACACAAAATAAACTCACAGGCAGGAACTGAAACACTGATGGGATACAGTCCATTCCTCTAGTTCCTGAGTAGAATTCTCTGGTAGCACGGTTTGCTTACCTTCACCTGCTGATGGACATTCCGGTTGTTTGCGGGGTAAGGCTGTCGCAGTAGAGCTGCGACATTCGTGTGAAATCAATCAGTCAGTCCCTCATAGGCCACTTCTCACCCAGCCCTGGATAAAGGGAGCAGCTCTTCATGTGATCTGTCCCATCAGCCAAGGAGATGTTGGTGACCTTCTCCAAAGCCACCAATCCCCATCCCGCAGCTCCCAGCACAGCCCAGGGCTGGACACCCCTCTGGGCCATGTGTTCAAGCAAAAATAAGGAGCAACAGGAGAGGAAATACCCAGTGCAGCCCTGCCTGGTGGTCCATCATCAGAAGCAGGTCAGCCCCACGCAGACAAAGACGCGGTGCTGGCCTCCAGCCAGGAAGAAGCAGCACCTCCAAGACAGCGGCCCCTCAGCCCTGCAGCCAAGGTCAGGCTCACTGCTGCTCTGGGCCTAGCCGAGCACAGTGGGTGGAGAGAGAGGTGTTCAGCACGCAGCCTCCAGAGCCGGGAAGCTCTGCCCATGCCACCAACGCAGGCAGCACATCTGCAACTTGCTAATTTTTCCTTTTCCAACGAGACAAAATAAAGCCTTAAAAACACGAGCCCCTTGTGCTAGAACATGTATAAGCTCCTTGAGCATTGAAAGGATGATGAACTTATCAGCATTTCACAATTCAAGCAGAGCCAGAGAGCAGACACAGACGCTCGCACACGCATACACACATTGCCCCATCTCATGCTCACACGTTCAGACAGATGCATGAACACACACTCTAACTCACCTCTACATGTGCAACATATACATATGTACACATTGGCATATGAGTGCTCACGCGCCCGCATGTACACCATACACATACGTACACACTCACACACCCTCTCACAGGTGCTCAGATTCACAATTCACATGCAAACACATGCCTACACTTACACATTCACACAGAAGTGCACACACTCGAACACACACACACACACACAGAGGGAGCCTGAAACCAGGGAATTTCAGCTCCTGGCAGTGGAAGAAGGGTGGGAGCCCACTCATCCATTTCTGGACTCCAGTCCAGGCCCCTCCTCTAGACCACAGAAGCATGAGGGATAAGGAACTCGTTGACCTCTTATCATTTGATGCATGTACTGAGCGCCTGTCGTGTGCGGGTCCCTGAGATCGGCACTGAGCACGCAAAGTGACAACAGGAGCAGGATGCCTGCCCTCGTGCCACTTACCTCCTGGTAGAGGAGGCAGACATTGCTGAGCAGTCGTGTAAAGACAACATCCAGGAAATCGTTTTCCTAACAGAAGGGCCAGACTCAACCGGTAAAGGCCTTTTGCTTTTCGACTTTGCCCCTCTTCCCGCCTGGGCTATGGCTGTAACATCATCTGAAGCCAGAAAGAAGAAAGATACATACTAAGGATGGGGGAGCAGAAAGACAGAAGGAGCTGGTCTCACCCGAGGCTTCTCATTACATGAAGAAAAACACCCTGCATGGTTAAGCTGCTGTACTCAGCTGCCTGCCTCATGCAGCCAAAGCAGCCTCTGAAGGACACGTGGTAAGCGAACATGATCACATAGAAGGCATTCATTGATTCCACCTGCAGTCCTGTTAACAGAGCCAGAGTGGAACAAAATTCCAAATCCAGCATAAGCGTCCATTCACTAAGGAAAGAATTGCCCCCATCAAGATGGAAAGGGTCCAGCGGAATCCACCTGCTACCAAATAAATAACGGCCTCCTGGAGACACGATACCAGCTCAGGGGAGGGAATGTAAAGAACGTAACGATAACAAAGAAAATCCTAGAGAAACACACAAGATCCAAGAAGTTGAGAATATCTCCAGGAGCAGGAATCACGTGATAGGCGAATCAAGGTGTCAACACAGCCAGTGGATTAATTCTACTCTGGCGTCACTGTGCTCAAGGGCAGAGCTCCACACAAAGCTTAGATCCTGTGCATATTCTTGGCTGCACTTGTCCATTGCAAACATCTCTAGCATATTCTCATACCCGAGTCCCAAGAAACTGCTTTCTGTAAAACTGATTAGAGCCACTCTGTATTCCGGCCAGAAAAGAGAGATGCACCCTGCATCAATATCATGCACTGACTCAGCCCCAGGGCTTCCAATTCCCTGAGCCTCTACATCCAAAATTACGAATTCCTTCTTGAGGAAATCTCATTAGCACTGCTGTCTGGCTCTAATAAATCAGCCACCATGGCTGTGGGCCAGGATCACATATCACAGACAGAGAGTGGACATTATGACTGGAGAGAGTGATGGACACAGAGCCTGCACTGTTGGGGGTTGGGGAACAAACACACAGAAAGTTAGAAAGTTCAGCCTTAGACACCTTCTTACAACTAAAAATTGGTATTTCTTCATGGTATTTCCCATTACTTCCCTAAGGTCCTTGAATCACAGTCTTCACAACTTTTTCTTGTTCTCATGTTTCCTAAAAACCTTGGTGAGCCATCACCTTGATCAGTTTGGAAGGGGGCAGAATAAATAACAGTAGGGAAGAAAGCCCCTTCTTGAAGCCCTTTGCCCTGGGGAGAGACAAGTAAAGAGGCAACATCACTGTGATGAGGATACCAAAGCTCTCAGCCAGGATGCCGGGGGAGCATGGAGAGACACACCTAAGCAAGCCTCAGACAGGAGGCTTCCCAAAGGAGGCCAGGGATAGCCTGTGGTCCAGGGAGCACAAGGAGAGTCACACAGCAGAGGGATGCATGAAGTGTGCTTTGGGTGGTGGGACTGTATCAGTTATCTATTGCCGTGTAACAAATTATCCCAAAACTTAGCAACTTAAGGTCACAAACATTTATTATCTTTCAGTTTTTATGAGTCAGGAATCCAGGTGAAGCTTAGCTGAGTCCCCTCCATCAGGGTCTCTCACATGCTGTGGTCCTCTCAAGGCTCAACTGGAGAAGGATTTCCCCACCCACGTGATCGCTGACAGGATTCATTTCCTCCTGGGCTGTCGATCAGAGGCTGCACTCCATGGTAGCTGTTTTCCTCAAAGCAAGAGATAAGAAAAGCCACAGAGAGCAAGATGAAAGTCATTCTCTTGGGAATCCAGTCTTCCTGCAAGTGGTCAGCCCAGGAGGAAAGGGGAATAGATTGTGAGCAGCTGCACTGCTAGCCCTCAGGTTGAAAAAGCAAGAAGAGCCCACTCACCCTGGAAAATGACCAAGATAGACTGTGAATCTAGAGACAAGAACTGCAATTATGAAGAATGTGGTATGGACAAATATATATATATTATTCATCAAACTCTAAGCTATATTACTGAATTAGAACACTTAATAAGATGCAGGAGGCATTTCCCAACCTCCAGGATTCCTTATCATGTGCCTTAAATGTTGCTAATAGATATCCTGAATTTAGCATATTGAGAATAAAAGTTGAGCTCAATTCTTATCAAACTGATAAAAAAAAGTGCAGATACATTTTTATGTAATTCAAAACCAGAGAAAAATCAGCAATTAATATGGAAATAATGTTTGGTTCTACAAAGGTAAAAGACTGGCCAACATGTGTTCTTGAAAAGTACACATTCCCAAATGGATGCTTTGTCTATAAAGCTGAATTCATCAATACTTAACATTGGATGTTTTATGTCAAATATAATCCACTATAGTTTAATCAAATTACTATGGAAACAAAAGACTAAGCTATTAAGAATCTTAATATGAAGAAATAAGTTATTTCAACCTAATTATTCAAGAACTAACCAAACTTTTCTAGATTATTTTCTCTGTCATTCAGCCTGCCTTTAGCCAGCTTCAATTATTTACCAAAATCACTGTCAAAAGTGGTAGTAAAGAGTAAAACTAGGAATCAAAATTTAATTCAGGCCACTTTAATATAGAGTTGTTCTGTTTATGGAGCTTCAGAAGAAATGGCAAACATAGTGGCTTAAATTTTGTTTATGAAATAAATTACAAATCTTTATTACTCCTAAATCCTGGCTTACACAATTTTCTTTCCAGTCCCATTGGAAAAGGAAAATGCTTTTATGCAAAGAAATTGTCCTCATATTTTATTCATTCCCATAAAAAAATGAGACAACTTCAACCCAGAAGACATAAAAAAACAGATAAATACACTTGCAGAAAGCGAAAATAATTCTAAGCAGCAAAAAAAAAAATACAAAGTTATAAAACAAATGGAGAACTAGAAAAAATATTTGCAAATCATTTCACACTTAAGAGCCTACTTTCTTAACACATTATGAGTTCCAATAAATCTTTAAGAAAGAAGTCAGCAGTGCAATAGGAAAAAATGGGCACAGTATGTAATAAGAGAGTTTACAGAATAAGAAATGTAAATAGCTCTGAAACATATGAAAAAATTCTCCAATCTATCCTTCCATTTCTCACCACAAACTTGGAACCATCCTGAAGCTTTTCTTTCTCTCCCCCCACCCCCATATCTAATGTGTTAATGCATCCTATTGGCTCTGTCTTCTGAAAAGATCCAGAGTCTTACACACTTCTCACCACCATCACCTTTGCTTGTACTCCTGTGATCTCTAACTGAGCCCTCTGTTTTCTTCCTTGTTCTCTATACCATTCTCCATGGGGCAAGCAAAGTAACCCCTTTTAAATGTAACCCTACATTGGTTTCCCACTTCAGAATCAAAGCCAAAGTCCAGTGGTTCCAAGGCCCAAGCATCTGGTCCCCTACAACATCTCTTTCCTGCCACACTGCCCCCTGCTACTCCCACTCCAGCAATCCAGGCCTTCTTGCTGCCTTTCTAAAGATGGCAGTAATATGTTGCCTGTGATGGTTAACTTTGTCTGTCAACTTGGCTGGACCACAGTACCCAGATATTTGCCCAGACACCAGTTTAGATGTTGCCATGAACATTGTCATGAATGTTGCCATGAATGCCATGACATTAACATTTAAATCAGTGGACTTTAAGTAAAGCAGATTAACCTCCATAATGAGGGTGGGCCTCATCTAATCAGTTGAAGACCTCAAGAAAATAAAGACTGAGATCTCCCGGGGAAGAGGGAATTGTGCCTGTAGACTGCTTTCAGACTTGAGCTGAAACATCAACTCTTTCCTGGATCTTCAGGCTGCCAGCCTGCCCTGCAAATTTTGGACTTGTTAGACCTCAAAATTGCATGAGCCAATTCCTTAAAATATATCTCTCTCCCCACTTCTTACCCTATATACCCATAGAGCCATAGATATAGAGATAGATATAAGATATAGGTAGGTATATAGATAAATAGGTAGATAGGTAGATCTACATATGCATTGATCTATAGATGATAGATAGATAGATCCTATTTGTTCTGTTTCTCTGGAGAAAACTTACTAAGGCATTGCCCAGTAATATGACCTCATTTCTCCCATGAAGAGGTGGTGTTCATGCCCCTCCTCTGGGTGTGTGTCTATTTTGATCAACAGACTATGAATTTTGAGATTAGGTCATAAAAAGCCCTTCAGCTTCCACTTGGTGCTCTTGGAACATTTGCTCTCAGAATGCTCTCCTTCAGAAACTGCTCACTAAGCCGGAAGAAGCCCAAGTGTCATGGAGGGGCCACATGTAGGTACTCTGCTTGACAGTCCCAGCTGAGCCCAGCCATCTGATCATTGCAGTCCAGGCGCCAACATGTGAGGAATGAGGCCTCTGGATGATCTCAGCTTCTGAGTTCAAGTTAGCCCCAGCTATTCAAGTCTTCCCAGTGGAGGCCCCAGCACCAAGAGGCAAGAGAAGCATCCCCATCAGCCATCCAAATTCCTGACCCACAGAATCCACAACATAACAAAGTGATTTGCTCCTAGGTTTGGGTTGGTTATTCAGCACCTGATGAGCAGCATGGCTGCCAAACACAGCTCCAAACTCCTATGCCTGTCATGCCATCTTCCAGGCTATCCTCTCTGGAATCCCACGTGCCTCTCTCCCTCACCCCCATCAGGGCTTTGCACTAATGTAGCTACTCAGTGAGCCTTCCTTTACCCCCATTTAAAACTACAACCCTCCAGCCCACACACTTTAGCTCCCTTCCTTGATTTCTTTGACTTCTAGAATTTATTACCATCTTATATTTTCCTTTGCCTATCTCCTCTGACTAAAATGTCCACTCCTTGAGAATAGGGTATTTGGGCTTCACTCTGTTCCAAGGTGCATTACTAGTGCATAGCATGGTGCTTGCCCACAGTAGGTGCTCCACAAATACTGGCAGAGTGAATAAAGAAATGAGAGCCATAAACTAAAACTTGGGGGACATATTCAATACAATTTTGTACCTATTAGATTCACAAAAATCTAACCTTTTGTTAGTACACTGTGCTGGGGAACATGGGAGGAAACAGGCACTGTCATACTTTGTTGCTGAAGAATAATCTGGTGCAATCTCTTCAGAGAAAGATTTGGCAATAGGATCCAAAATTTGACGTGCACGTCAAATTTGACTCAGCAGACTCATTTCTAGAATATATCCTACAGAAACGCTCATACCCATGTGAGATGGTGCATCTACATGGATATTGATGGCAACACTTGTTTGTATGAACAAAAGATTCAAAAACCAAATGTTCAGTATGTAACTGTTAAATAAATGTTGGTGCACTCCTGCTAAGAGACTAAGAGAGATATAAAAGAGAATGTGGCAGTTCCATAATTAAATAGAACTTAGGTAGAAGAAGCTCCTAGATATATTGTCAGAGATTAAAGCAAAGTTCAAAACAGTATGTGTGTTAAGTCACCCGTTTAGTTATGAGAGGTTGAATATCTCCTGAAGGATAGAAAAGAATTGAAAAACAGGCATGTTGTGCCACACACATTCAGTATCAGCTGAAAGAAAACATGCATCTATTTTTTAAAACAAAGATAAAAAGTTTGAGAATCTGAAAGCTTGAGAATATATATATATGTATATATATGTGTGTATATATACATAATATATATATTATGTATATTATATATATATATAATTATATATTACATATATTTGCATATAATATATATAATATATATAGATACATATATATATACATAAAACTGAATCATTTTGCTGTACACCTGAAACTAACACAACGTTGTAAATCAGCTATATTTCAATTTTTTTAAAAGACTTGAAATATTTTCTCTCCAATCTTTTCTGCAAAGAGCAATCATGAGTTCTTGCTTCCCCTCTGCTTGTTTCAGGGACAGACAGGTAACACATCTTGTGGATAAAGAAGGGAGACTCCTTTGGCCATTTCTCCAGAGAAAGGCACCTGAGGAACTGTCCATAAGTGCTCACAGCCATCCCTACCAACTCCAAGGACTCAGTCAAACAAAAAGTAAGCAATAAACGCTTCAGTAAAACTTGCAGCAGATGTAGCTGCAGGAAAGTTTCTCAATATAAGAAATTATGGGATAAACTGCGGCTTATCTTTGCACATCATGATGACATGTGGGTCATCTCACCTACAGATGGGTGCTTTAAATAAAGTAAATGTGCAGGAAGAAGGCTGAACCAGAATATATTTTCATTAATAATCCCTCTGGGGGTTTTCTTCATCAAGACTGTTAGATGAAGAAACACTTAAAACACATTACATTCAAGACTTTTTTAATCAACCAAGTTGAATAACAGTACTTAAGAGCAAAGATACAAGCTATGTTAAAAAAGAAACATGCTATGTTAAAAAAAAAAAACATGATATGTTACTTAGTAACAAACTATTATATGTCTCTCTCTTTCTCAGAAACATTTCCAGGGTTAAGACAGTTAATGAGGATTATTCATGAAACTCAGAAACATTTCCAGGGTTAAGACAGTTAATGAGGATTATTCATGAAACTCAGAAACATTTCCAGGGTTAAGACAGTTAATGAGGATTATTCATGAAACTGGTTTTAATCATCTAAACTGCACTTTTAGTCAAAAGAAAAAAAAATCTACACTGAAGAATTTGCAAAAATGTCATCTTTAAGCACAGAGTCCCATTGCATTCAGCATTTACTGAGCACACACCACCTAAAAGATACTGTACCATGGACAGCCCTTGTCTTTAAGCAGGTCTTAGGAGCAAAATCCCATCCCCAGCACAAGCTCAAGGATGCAGGACAAAGAAGAAGAGAACACAGGAGGCAAGACTTCATGGAGGTGGCAGTATTTGACCTGTGCCCTGAAGGATGAATGATGAGAAAATAAATACTCTTCCAGCAGGGGAGCAAATCCGATGTGGGCAGTATGGCTGACATGCCTAACTTCTAACCTCCAAGAACAGAGAACAGAAAATACTGTTCGGACTGTAGAGGGTTGAATTGTATCCCACAAAAAGATATGTCCAAGTCCTAAACCCCAGAACTTGTGAATGGGACCTTATTTGGAAATACAGTCTTTGCAAATGTAATGAAGTGAAGGATAATCTCCGGATGAGATCATCCTGGATTTAGGGTGGGTCCTAAATCCAGGGAACAGTGTCCTTATAAAAGGAAGGAGAGGGAGATTCCACACACAGAGACACAGGAAATCGAGGGGAGGGTGTGAAGACTGAGGCAGAGGTTGGAGGGATGTGGCCACCAGCCAAGGACCACCGAGGATGGCAGGCAGCGGCCTGAAGCTGGGGGAGACCTGGACCAGACCCTCCCTCAGCACCTCCAGAAGGAACCAACCCTACCCACACCTTGATGCTGGACTTCTGGCCTCCAGACAGTGAGAGGGAGAACAAATGAATCTTGTTTTAAGCCACCAAGTTCATAGTAATCTGTTACAGCAGTCCCAGGAGACTGATACACTGCCCTCTTTTCTTGACCCTGGTATCCAGGGCATCACCCAGGGCCTGCATTTGGAAGGTACTCAGGAAAGACTGGCTGAATAAATGAGTGAAGTGGGAGTCCAAGGCAGACTGGGAGGGACTGCCTTGAATATCTCAGGGACATTCTTTGAGTTTGTTCTGCAAGCTTGGAGGGGAATTAAGGGACTTTTGAGGAAGAACATGACGTATTCAACAGGTGGAAGATGTTTTGGCAACAACAGTGGGAGAGCTGGAAAGTAGAGAGTCAGGGCGAGTTGTGGGGAGGAGACAGAGGATTTCTGAACACAGGTACCAGAGTCCCAAGAACTAAGATTGACACTCTGGACCAGGCTGGACTGTGAAGGGAAAGGGGGGGACGTGTCCACTGGGGGTTGCCGGGTTTAGAAGCCTAGCCCAAGTCTGGAAAAATGAGGAAAGGAGCATTTGTGGTTAGAAAGGGATCTTGGACCAGGTTTCTTAGAAACCAGAACCAAGGCCAAGCTGAAGCACCCCTGGGTCGGGGGAGTTGCAGACCCAGCCCCCGGGTGACCAGAGTGAGAAAAGGAAGAGAGGCCGGGAGGGGAGGGAAGCCCACCCAAGACGGTGCAGGATGGTGCTGGCCCTGGTGTTCTGCAGAGGGAGAGCCACCTGGGGCCTCGGTGGACAGACTGGGCAGAGTGGTGGTCTCAGCGCAGCCCCCCGGAGCTGGAGCCGGAAGGAGAGGAAGCGTCCGCAGGCCCCTCCTCTCTCCTGCCTGTCATGGTCAGGTGCATCCCAGGGAACGCTGGCTCCCTTTGTTCTAGGATGTGCCGCTGGTCCCCTACAGCCAGCTGTGCGGACACCAGATCCCTCCTCCAGGGTGCTTCCAGGGTGCAGGGCTGGCTCAGAGTCAGGACGTGAGGGACGGAGCCGAGGCAGGGGCAGAGCCAGCAGAAGAGCCGCAGTCCTTGGTGGCAACCGTGGGGGTGGCAGCAGCCCGGGCGCTCCTGAGCATGGATCTGGGCAGGACACAGGGCGCCAGCAGATGTGAAGAGGTGACTGATACAGAATAATGTGATGCTGGCGAGTGCCACTCATCTGTACAATGTTTAAATCTTTGTGGCTCCGTGGATAACTTGTTTATTAATTTGTTTGATCAATAGATTTCTAACGTAAGCAAATTTAATCCCTGGATTAAAAAAGCCAAAACTGTCTCAAACCCAGTGATAGAATTGTGCAGTGATTTTTATTTATTTAGCATATATTGCATGGCATCAACTATAGGCCTGACTCCCTCCTATTAACTCATTTAACAACCTGCATAACAACGTCTTGGGGCAGAAACTATTGTTATTCCCATTTCACAGAGGAGAAACCTGAGGTACAGAGAGGCCGAGTGACAGGCCTGCATGGCTTCACCCTGACTGCAAAGCCCATCGCTTCACTCTGCTGCCTCTTTGTTTGAACTTTGTGCTTATCGGGTATTTTTATCTTACAAGCTTTCCGTGGGAGAAAGAAGATTAAAATGCGCCCTGCATGGTGAGTCTCACGTCCCACCCGAGACAAAGGCTGTCTGTTTCAATGTTTCACCTCTTTCTTTTCACCAGGAGCTCAACCAAGAGCAGAGAGTTTGTTTAGCCTCAGACCTTTAAGATCTCAAGATTAATTAGGCAAACAGCAGGCTTCCTGGCATTGCCTGTGAATTCAGCTTCCCAACCAGTCTTCAGGCTGAACCTGAACAAATGTCACAAAGGTGTCTTGGAGAAGTCCAGAGCACTCCTGCGTCAGGAGTATTACAGTCAAGACGTCAGATCACGTGGTCAGTGTCAGCTCTGCCACCTACCAGCCTGCGCCCTGGACAAGGCACTTAACCTGCCCTTGGTCACGTGCCTCGGTTCCCTTGTCTGCAAAAGAGAGTGAAAAGTGCACCAAATGGGTGAAAACATACAAAATGCTCAGAAGAGTGCTTAGGACATAGTTGGCCCATGGAGAACATTTAATGAATTAACAGCATTATTATAGGAGCCCCGCTGTAGGTCGGTCCATCTGGGCAGGCTCTGGGGGTCAGCTGTGCACTGCCATCCAAATCCTGACACCTGAAGTTACCTGTGATTCCTTCTCCTGCCCACTGCGTGTTACCTCTTCGTACCGACACTGTTCATCAGGTCATGCAGCCACAGCTCAGCCCAACAAGAACTTGGGTTCTGCCGTTCCAGAATTTCTTTCTTGATGGCCAATGTGAGTTGGAGGACAGGCAGATGAGAAAGTTCAAAGAGGAGAGGGTGCTTGTCACCCCATCATCATTCAGCCACCACCATCTCTGTGACCAGGATGCCAACTGGAACTCCCCGTTGCTTTCTTGGGGTTCCAATGCCAGTAAAGTGATGGGTTCATCTCTCCTAAGTGGTGTCCCTGGTGGCACAGTGGTTGGGAATCCACCTGCCGATACAGGGGACATGGGCTCGAGCCCTGGTCTGGGAGGATACCACGTGCCATGGAGCAACTAAGCCCGTGTGCAGGTGTGCACCTCCTGAGGCCCTTTGAGTCTTGACCAGGTCGGGGGGTCTCATCAGCTTCTTAACACAAACAGAACACAAGCCCCAAAAGACCAAATGCTGGAGCCAGCACTGCCCGGAACCCTCTCACTACCGCTGTCGTCCTGCTAACAGTTGCTGCTCGCCTGGGAACGATTCATCCTACTGTCAGCAGCAGTTTCTACCAGCTGGCATACTGACAAACTAATAAAACCGATCACCTAAGTGGAAAGAGCTGGCACTCCCTTCGATGTACTTAGGCTGACGTAGTGTGATCGGGCCATGCACAGACTCTGCTCAGAAAAGGGAGAAACCACACAAAATTAAATATCTGTTCTTAAAGATGGAATTTCTGAGCAAAGATGAAGCGTTTAATGGCCTGTACTCCCTCTGGTCTAAGCAAAACGTCATAGATTTTAAGACATTTGAGGATTTTGTGGAAATTTCTTTTCTCAAACATTAGAAAGACTAAGGGCATTCGTTGGCTGGTTGTTTCAAGAGAACTTCAGGCAAAAAATAAAAGGGAGCATAGGCCAAAAAACAGGAGAGGGGAGTCTGGGAGGGTCTGCCAGAGTTAGAATGAGGGGTGGCCCTCTGGGCTGGGGTGGGAAGCAGAAAAGAAAACAATATCACTGGGGTCTTATCCCTTTGAGACCTCGAAGAACAATAATGTGAGGAAATAAAGGGAAGAAAGTACTATTCTTAAAAGCTGCCTGAATCTTTTCCTGTCATTTTAAGGAAGCAACAGAATTTATCTTTGGGAGAAGCACTGGGCCATTTGTTGGGTGTAGGGTTGGGGTGGGGTGTAGGTTAGGGCAGGAAAACTTCTGCTTTTGTAATTGCTATGGGCTGAATGTTTGTGTCCCCTAAAATTCATGTGTTGAAGCCTAATCCCCAGTGTGATGGTGATTGGAGGTGGAGCCTTTGGGAGTTGATTGGGTCATGAGGGTGGAGCCCCCATGAATGGTACTAGTGCCCTTAAAGGAACAGACACAAGAGAGATGAGCTCCCTCTCTCTCTCCCTCTCCGCCATGTGAGGGCACAATGAAAAGACGGCCATCTGCAAACCAGGAAGCAGCCCTCCCCAGACACTTGCTCTGCCAGAGCCTTTATCTTGGACTTCGCAGCCTCCAGAATTGTGAGAAACAGGTGTTTGCTGTTTAAGCTCCCCTCAGCCCCAGCAGTCTGTTCTGTTCTAGCAGCCCTAACTGACGAAGACAGTAATGGTCAACCCCAGATCTCGTTCTGGAAGGGGGAGGCATAGGCAACAAGTTATTTTTTATAAAAATGGGCACGGAACATGTCCGAGGACTTGGTTTGATGTTAAAGACTTCAGTTCTCTCTCTATTTTTGTCTGGGGCAAGGAAGATAGGATGCTGTCTCTGAGAGGAAACACCTTGTCATGGGCGCCCCCATCTGTGGTTGGTTGGTGGCTGCAAAATGCCAGCAGCAGAAGTGGGATGAACAGATCACTAGTGGTGACCCTGTGATGGAGTTTAACATACAGCCCCAGGAACAGTGCTATTGGAAAGCCAAGGCTAGGAATTCAGTGTTACAGCTCTACGCCCTCCCCACGCCCTCAGCTGAGTTTGTTATTGCTGCACCTGTGTTGCTTGCATCTGTAAGAATTCAGGGACAATTTGCACGGGCCAAGTTTCCACTGCAGAGAATGGAATCCTCTCTAGCAAGTTTGTTAACTTCTTGAGGCTTCCATACAAACCACCACTAACTGATGTGGCTTGTGGGGCTTAAAGCAACAGAAATCTCTGCCTTTGCCTTCACAGGGCTCCTCCTCTGTGCCTGTGTCTCCCCCTCTTTTTATAAGGACACTCTCATTGGATTTAGGGTCCACCAAGATAATCCAGGATTATCTTCTCATATCAAAAGCCTTAAGTTAACTACATCTGAACCTATTTCCAAATAGTCACATTCACAAGCTCTCCACAGACACATCTTTCTGGAAGGGGCTGGGAGCACCGTTCAACCCACCAGACTTGTTAAGCAAAACGGGAATTTTTATAAATTATTAAATGCACGCAGAACCACTGGGGAGAATAAAGAATCAGATTCCAGGATGAGTTTCCAGGAAAAACAAAGCCTCAGGGAACCTGGTCACCAGGAAAGCTCCACCCTCCATAATGGGGAAGCTGCAGGGCGGGGAGGCTTCCATGGCAGCTGTCAGCTCCACCACTTCTGCCAGGGGCCACACCAGTAAAATGGAGGCCGCACCCTGCTGCTCCCCAGCATGAGGGATTCTGAGCTCAAAGGCTGACCAGGCAGAACCTGAGTTATGTGAGATCCCAGGGGCGAGGAGTTGAGGGAACACAGCTAGCTTTCCAGCCTCAACATCCTGGAAGGTGCTGGGAAGCAGGGGAGGTATGCTCCCCAGGACCCGCCCACCACATCTGTGTCTGCACCTGACTCACATGGCCCATGGGAGCACAGCAGAGCATGGGGTGGCAGTGAGATCGTGACCAGCAGCATCCAGGCAGGGGTTCTGGAATGTGAAAGTCAGCCAGCCTCAAGCTTTAGGGTGCAGAAGGTCTCCCAGCGGCTGGCTGAAATCGCAGGGCACTGCTGGCGGGAATAGCAATGCTGTGCCGAGTGAAGGACCACGATGGGGGCAAGGTCAGCAAAGAGGCCAATCTCTGGGGCTCCCACCTGTCACCTCCCTGCGCCCCACTCTGCCCCTCCTTCCTCCTCTGCCCCTGCCCCTCGAATGGGCACCTGAGGGTTCACTTCCATGCGGGAAAAGGTGCAATAAGGAAGAGGACACCGGGAGCTCTGCCCAAGAGGATAGGGAAGGGGCAGCTCTGCAGAAGGAAAGCCTCTGCTCCTTTGGGGCAACTCTGAATTCAAGGCAAACCGGCACCAGGAAAAGCTCATCACCGCCTCTGCTGCAGGATTTCCGTGTCTGAGTTAAGATGGAGACAAACCAGAAGTAGCCCCCTCTGTGACTCACTTTCTTGACTCTAAATTATATTTTATTGGGTTGGCCAAAAAAGTCCATTCAGCGTAAGATGCTACAGAAAACCCAAACAAACTTTTGGCCAACCCAATACTTCCAAACCAGGCTCCAGCTGCTAAGAGAGTATGTAAGTATGAGAAAAAGTATGCTCCTAAAATTCTCAATGCGCCATGAGAGTCCCTCAGAATAGAGTGGACCGTCCCTTCTCAATGGCTCTGCTCTCCCCGCTGAGGGCCTGGGGTCACAGACCCCAGCGGAGCTTCTAGGGGGACCTCAGCCTCCGTCTCACCTTGTCTTCCCCAGAGGCAGGGAGAGCGAATAAGGAGAAGGGAAGGAGAGTGTCGGGGTCTGGGAGCTCACATTTGACACTTTGCAGGGTAACCTGAAGACTGGAACATCAAGGATGATACAAAAAGAATTCATACAATGTATGCACAGCCTAGAGAAAGAAATAGTTTTGGACCCCAAATGGACATTATGACACTCAGTGGAAATGAAGAATATTCCCTTTCTTAAGTGAACTGATTTATTCCAAGATACGTAAATACAGGTCTCATGGACTATTTTAAACAAGCCATGAGATTTTTAAACAAATATTCAGAGATCCGTTTCATAGCTTCTGGATTTTAATTTCTAAAGCATGAGTGATTATAAAAATGGAAATATCCTTATATTCGTGTTCTGCACCAGGAAATCCCAAATAAGTGGGCTTATTATTAAAAGATAATCTTGCCTCCCATGTTCATCATCAGTAAAAATTCAAATCTTCTTTATTCATCACCTGAGTTTCCTAAAACTCATTTCCATTAAAGCACTGAGGAAGAAAGAATAAGAATGTTTGGTATGTTACTCCTTCAATTGCTTGATATTTTCCTACCCAGAATGGATCTTCTCTCCAGCCTTTTCCATTCCCATTGGCATTAGTTCACTGGGGCTGCTGTAACAAGGTACCACAAACAGCATGTTTCATAACCGAATTGTATTCTCTTACAGTTCTGGAGGCCAGAAGTATGAGTTTAAGGCATCAGCAGGGTTGGTTCCTTCTGAGACTTGAGGGAGAACTGTTCCATGCCTCTCGCCTGCCTCCTGGTAGTTTTTTGGTGTCTCCATCTGCTCAGGCTGCCATATGAAAAAACCACAGGATGGGTATCTTAAACTACAGACGTTTCTTTTCTCACAGATCTGGAGGCTAGAAGTCCATGATCAAGGTGTCGGCGGATTCTGGCTTCCAGACCACTACCTTTTGTCTGTGTCTTCACGGGGCGGAGAGAGAGAGCCCTGGAGTCTCTCCTCGTTTTCATCAGGACCACAGTCTTATCAGATTAAACCCACACACTATGATATCATTTAACCTTTATTACCTCCTTATAGACCTCCATCTCCAAATATAGTCACATTGGGGGGTTAGGGCTTCAATATATGGATTTGAGGGAGACACAACTCATCCAAGACAACTGGCAATCTTTGGCCTTCTTTGCCTTGTGTAAGTTCACCCTGATCTCTGCCTTCATGTTCACATGACATTCTCCCTCTGTGTATCTGTTCAAACTTCCCACCTTTTATAACGACACCAGCCACGTTGGATGAAAACCCATCCTAACGACCTCATTGTTACGTGATCATCTACAAAGGCCCTATTTCCAAATAAGGTCACATTCTGATGTACTGGGGATTAGGACTGAATTCTGGGGGAAATGATTCAACACAGAACACTATGACCTTGAGACTGGCCCACTCTCTGTGCTTCTCTTCTGTCCTCACGCCCTCAGCCCTCCTGCTGCCCAGCTGCTGCCTAAAATTCCACTTTGCACATGGGATTCTTACTCAGGAAACTTGGTTGATTCTTAGAACATTAAGAATGCGCCAACTCCCTCAGCTCTGGCATCTAGGTCCCCTCTGGGGACCTTGCTGCTGCTCCAGGAGGGCTGGAGTCTGCAGAGATGCCACAGGCTGAGTCCTCCCATCACCCTGGCTTCTTCCCATGGCCTTTCTACCCGACGTCTGCGTGTGGAGCTCAGCCTGGGCACAGCGCTCGCTTCCCCAGCTTCAGGAGGCTCATTGCTGGGGTCGTGTGGGCTATCACGTTGGGAGAACAGACAGCAAATTGGCCCTGGAGTTGGGAGTGGGGTTAGATGTTCACATTCCAGCCCCTCTTACTTCCAGCTGTGGTCTTCCTGTGGTGGTGGCATCTCTCTAAGCCTCAGTCTCCAGCTGTGCAAACCATCCCTGCTCTCACCCACGTGCAGTAACGCATGTGAAATTCAGAATGGTAAGGGCACTGTGAGCCACTCTCGCCTCCCACACACTCCGTGTGCGTTCCTTTCCCGGCGGCGTCACCTCGGAGACTCTCCCACCCGCCTGACCCCTCCTCACCATCAGGGTCCACGCCTCAGGGAGGCCTTCCTCGACAACCCAGCTGACTACCTCCTCCCCCATCACTCCTTTTCCCACTATACACGCCATTTTCCTTCTTTGCATCTGAGATCATAGCATTTACTCCCTTTTGTTTGTGGTCTGTCTCCCCAGTGAAGCTTCAGGCTTCGTGAGACTTGGCTCCTTATCTGTGTCCCTCACCGCCTCACGCCCAGCACCCAGGAGAGTTCAGGGCAGGATAAGTGAATGCACGAACCCAGGTGCACACTTGTTCCGAGACGGGCCGGCCCGGACTTTCCGTGACTCAAGATCCGGTTATCCTGCCTTCCCCTGAAGTTCTGACCTTCAGCCTTCACATTTTGCGTGTGGCTGTCTTTCCAGCTAGACTGTAAGTTGGTGAGCTGACTGAGGTTTAGACGTGTCTGAATCTCGATTGCTCAGCTCAGCAGGTTGGGCCCCGTGAAGCTCAGGTGAGAGCTGTGGGAATGATGCTGCCACATGGCTTCCCTGTTCCTGGGACCTCCATGTGGTGCCCTCCCTGGCTCTAGAGGTAAGTGGACATCAGTGCATGCTGCCCTCACTGCAGGGGTGCCCGCCTTAGAAGGTAGGGAGTGTGAACTGCAGTGGGGCTCCCAGGCCCCCCAGTGAGATCACTTTGGGCCCTGAAGAGAGAGGGAGACCCTGACCCCAGCCACAGTCCTCTGCCTGCCACCCCCGATGCCCACCGCCTCCCTACAAAATGCATTTCTACCTGTTAGTCTCCTTATTCACTCTACACTATTCATGCCATCACTATCCTTCCCCGTCTGGTGGTCCCCCCACCCAGGCATCCCCAGCCTAACCTTAATCCCACTTCATGGGCCTCTTCCCTCCAGGTCTGGCTTAAGACCCGCCTTCTGCAAGAATCTCACACACACTGCCTTTCGCCTTTGGCAGTGTCCTGGCGGCCTCGCCTGCACCACAATCGATGGCCTGCGATGTGTCTGCATGTCTCCTCTCCCGGCAGGACCGCAAACCCCGGTGTTCTGTGCCCTCCTCACCAGGCTGTGCAAACATAACAAGAATGCCAACCACAGAGCCGGCTGGATTCCTGCTCCGTGCCCGGGTTTCCTGGATAATTGCATCTGCTCGCCCAGTCATTTCTGTCTGCTGAGTAATTCTCAGCAGCTGTGAGTCACCGCTCAAGGAGGCTCTGAGTTCCGCAGCCTGAAGTGTGCAGCTCCGTGATGAATATGAAAAAGGCTCAGCCTCAGGCCTCATGAGCAGTAGAAGAGAGAGACTTCCCACTGCATGTTCAGAGATGAATTAGCACTTAAAGGGCTATGAATCTAGCCTCCACTAATGTATTCCATGGTCCTGTTCTGACCCCATCATTACCTCAGGGGCTCTGTAATTTATGTTCTGCGGCAGCTTGCAAACCTTCCCTTGACCTTCGGGTAAATCAGAGAACCTTACAACTCCCTTCAGAGAATAAAGGAAAATGCAGTAGAAAGATTTTTGCAGGAAGGCCTGAAAAACAGAAAGCTCCTGAATTAAACATAATGGAGAAACAATTCAGCCCTCTCTCCCCCTTTCCCTCAAGAACCAAATCTTTCCAAAGAAAAAACAAGAGGCCGGTATGATTTGCAGAAAATCATTTCCTAATTGGCTTTGATGGAAAATAAAGAGAGATGACCCTGCAAACACACTCATGTTTATTTTCAAGACAATGCCACTGAGGAAGACGGCCATGGCATACCTGGATGGAAGATTTACCTGGATCTAAGCATCTCCTGACTGCAAGTATCTTGGAAGCCACATAACAGGAGGTCTTTTCTTTTTTCTTCATGATTCAAAAGCATGTAGTCAAGTGTTCACTCTCTCTTCTCTCTCTCCTTCTTCCTCTGCCAAGTTCTATAAAGCATATCATCTTTTGCCTTAAACTTTCTGTTTCTCTCGCCTTCACTACTGCTTGTCTCTGTTTTCTCTTGCCCTCTGATTCCCTTCTTACTATTCCTGTAGCCAGGACCAGCCAGCTCCTTCTTCAAAATGTCCTGAGAATTTCAAGCCAGGGGCAGCAGAGAATAAACTGAGCCTGGGCCCTCTGCGTGAGGAGCCCTGTGTGACAGCACAGGTCACAGGCCCTGGAGTCCTGCCCTGCCTGTAGCTTCTACTTGTAGCATCCATGGTCTCCATTGCTAGACTTCTGCCCCTTCTCTCGGGCTCCCTGCTGCTGACCAAGTCCTGGCAAGATTTGAAAGAGAAATGTTGCTCATCAGAAGGGCATGACTCCCTTCTCCCTTCCAACCAGGTCCTTGAGGGTCCAGAATCCATATAATTGCTCCCCTGAGGAGAACAGGTTTTTTCCCATGACACCTTCTTAAGGACAAAAAAAGTTCATGTTCATATTACTGTGTCTGTGGTTCATTGTGCTTTTAAACCTACCTTAGCTTTTCAACATCCAATTCTATCCTATCTAAATAAAAACAAACCATTCGCTAAATGGAAAGTGAGAAGTAGGCCCCATGAGTGTAGATATTTTGCCAAAACCTGCACTTGGAGTTGCGTCCACGCCTCTGTTTGTCACACTCAGTCTCAGGACAGGTGGAATCTTGCCTCCTGACAAGCTCCCTTCCCAGCCCATCCTGAGATCCAAAAGCTATGTTTTAAAGATGACTTTCTCAACCATAATTCAAAAAGATTCATGTACCACTATGTTCACTGCAGCACTATTTACAATAGCCAAGATATGGAAGCAACCTAAGTGTCCATCGATAGATGAATGGATAAAGAAGATGCGGCACATATATACAATGGAATATTAGCCATAAAAAGAAACAAAATTGAGTTATTTATAGGAGGTGGATGGACTTAGAGTCTTTCGTACAGAGTGAAGTAAGTCAGAAAGAGAAAACCAAATACCGTATGCTAACACATATATATGGAATCTAAAAAAAAAAAAATGGTTCTGAAGAACCTAGGGACAGGACAGGAATAAATATACAGAAGTAGAGAATGGACTTGAGGACTCGGGGAGGGGGAAGGGTAAGCTGGGACAAAGTGAGAAAGAGGCATGGACGTATATACACTACCAAACATAAAATAGCTAGCTAGTGGCAAGCAGCCGCATAGCACAGGGAGATCAGCTCGGTGCTTTGTGACCACCTAGAGGAGTGGGATAAGGAGGGTGGGAGGGAGGGAGACACAAGAGAGAGGAGATATGGGGATATATATATATATATATATATATGTATAGCTGATTCACTTTGTTATAAAGAAGAAACTAACATACCATTGTAAAGCAATTATACTCCAATAAAGATGTTAAAAAATTTTTTTGTTTTTAAAAAGATGATTTTCTCTGTGCAGGGCCTTTTAAATTTCAGTGCTAACGCTGTCTTGAATATAAATGTATTCAGACTCTGTTCTTGGCAAATTGAACTTTAAACTGAACTTTAAAATCCCCTAAAATAGTTTCATGTCACTTTATTGCCAGAGATAGAAAGAACCCAACCCCCAGGTAAGGCCACCCTTACCCACCCTAAGTGTGGTGACCTCTGGCCTCTTCCCCATCAATGGGGCTCGAGGAAAGCAGGACTTAGGGGACAATGAGGAAAGGAAGAGAATAGCACAGGACAGCCATGGGACAGGAGCCATTCAAAGCGAGAGTGTGTTGCCCAGTGGTTCCCCATTTGAACATGCAGGCAGGGCTGGTTCAGAACAAGAATAAAGGGAATGCTGAATCTGAAAGGCAGAGGCTCCTCCCTCAGCCCCTACATCAGAGGGGATGAACACGGTCAGTCAGGGACTAAAAATCTTCAAGGTACTAGCTCCTTTGGGCTCACCGCCACCTAAATGAAGCATATGGACATTTCCTCTGTATCAGAATGACCCGGCACCATATGCCATCTCCTAGATAGAGCCCACTTTAATTGCCTCTTTGAGAGAGTCATGTTCAGTGTGTGCCCTTCTGGGCCCTCTCCTCACTAGCCATTCTCCTGTAACAAAACGACCCTGCAAATCCAAAGAAAATGAAAGCAAATTGACACCAGCATCCTGGGCTGTCTATTTGCACGAGAACAGCCAAGAAGTGCTATTCTCCTCCAATAAGAAGTGAATTAGCAAATGTCTTTCTCCATCATAAACATTTGCTGAAAACAGCCCCTGGGTGATTGCATGAAGGATGCAGAACAGCTATTTTTAACTAACAAATGAGAAATGCAGCACCTATCTTTGGATGACTGCTCAGTCTAGGTGCCTGGAGCTGAGTCTCTGTGAATGGAAGGAAAACGCAGAGGGGAATTTCTTTCCAGCTTGGCCCCCAACGGCAACTGTAACACGCTCAGAGACAGCCAGTTCTGAGGCATGGAGCCATGGTCACTTGTCTCCTTGTTCCACGAGGTCATCAGTTGAGGTGGCAGTGCCACTGAAGGACCCTCCCCCTCACCTACTTTTGTCCCCAGGTGACCTGGAGAAGGGAATGTATATGTTGGGGGAACACTGCGTGGAGACACCCAGGGTATCAACAGAAGGGACCCTGCAGGGGAGAAGCGGGAGGGCTGGGAGACCAGACTTCCTGGAAGGAAACTGACAATGAGTCCAGTGTGATGAGAAACTAGACCTTTAAAATGCTTTAAAATAATCATCTGACATTACTTTAAAAATATAAATACATGGCTTTGCTCATGCTGAAAATAATGACAACCATGAGCCCCCAGAGGAAACCTCCACATCAGCAGTTGTCCAAAAAGCACCATTAATATACACTTTATAGCAGCAAATGCCTGATTTCCTCCTTCTGGCTGAGTGAAGCCTCTCTCCTGTGCAGAGGAAGCTTCGGGTCCTGGCTTTTTAGCATCTTCACTAAACGAGATCAAGAACAGAAGGAACTAAGATCTAGGGTAAAAGCAATATTTTCCAGCCTGACTCTCCGGCTTAGCTTCTCAAACTATTAAGACAACTTGAATGGCATATGCTATGTGAGTTGCTAACTGGAGACCTAAGGAACAATGTCGTCTGAGCAGTACACTCCTGGAATGTGGCAGGATGACTCTCCCTGGGCCTCTGGCATTTCTACAAGTGCTGACCACCTTTCTGGGTCAGCTGTCTGTTCTGCTCAGTGAACGGCTTTGGAGGATGGAGGCATGTCTCCCACCAGAGAAAAGGACAGGCGTGCTTACTTCCCATTGTTAAAAGATTCAGGTTTCCTAAGCTCAGGATCGCTCCCCTGTAACACAGCTGGATGTATGTGCAGGTGTCACATGGCCCTCTTTGCATCCCCTTGTAGGAACTGGGACTTGGGCAGGTGCAAAAGTGCAGATACTCTGACAGTTGAAGAAATTGTCCTTTTTTTCTGATCCAGGAGTTTTATGTCTTCTACCAGCAACCATGATCTTTTAACAAACTAACATTTTAGCTTGCAAGTAGGGCAAAATCTTGGACCATGAATAGTTCTTGCCCCTGAATTTACATGACTGTGGCTGACAGTTTTGGAGAATATGCTCTCAGGTGTGTAAATGATGCTTCAGGCAGAGGTTACTGGTGGCCCTTCTTAAAATCTGTTTTCTCCTCTTTTCTACAGAAATAGAACCAGGCATGTGGCTATCCAGAATAAAAACTGCATTTTCCAGATCCCCTTGTAGATAGGTATAATCATGTGACTACATTTTGTCCAGTGAGATGTAAGTGAAGTATTGAGAGACATCGTCCAGTAACATTTCTTAGGAAAGCTGCCATTCCACTGTGACCCATCTTCAACCACTTTCTCCATCCTTCTGCTTTGACTATGGATGTGATAGCTGATGTCACATCCTGGCCCATGATGATGAGGACCTTGCTTGGCATCATGAAAAGATAGGAGTCCTGGTCCCTGATGTAATGAAGCATCATACCTGGCCTGGATTTACTTATAAATAGAAATAAATTGCTCAAGCTGTTACCGAGTCCAAGCTCATACTGCTAAGGCAAGGAATAGAGACTTTATTCAGAAAGCCAGCAAACTGAGAAGATGGTGGACTAGTGCTCCAAAGAATCATTCTACCCGAGTTAGAATTCAGTCTTCTTTTATACTAAAAGGGGAGGGGGTGGGGTTTGTTGTTGCTTCTTGGTGCTAGAATCCTTTATTCTCCCAGCTGTCCATGTAGGTCAGGTCTCGATGTCCCTATAAACCTCCAACAAGACAAATGTTATTCTCTGGTCTGTAGCTTTTTATCGCTATATAAATGAAAAAGTGTTATACCCTTAAAGCTCAGAGCCTTGAGAATGGGGTCTCCTGTATATTTCGAGCTATAGACAACATTCTTAACTTGTAGCAAAAGCAATAGACTACAAAGGTTAAAGTGAAAGAAACAGATCCAATATGGAGTCAGATTTCTTCTTCCCGATTAGAAAGCCACTGTCACTTTGAGTTTCCATTTATTAGTGCTGAATCATCCCTAACTGATGCAGCCAAAAGTGGATGCTCCAAGGAAAACACCCAAAACATGGTGTAAACTGCAGGTGCCATTCGGACTGACCCGGGCCAACTGGAGAGACACGTCATGTCTTCAAGAGTCACGGCACCTGCACCATGTTCCTCTCGGGCCTTGTCTGCCTTCACCTCCTTCCACACCATCTGATCTGCCCCAGGGCTCCCACACCACCCACGGCAGGGTTCACCTGGCCAGCCCTGTCACAGGCTCACCCCAGCTTCAGGTCTTTCTCCACAGAGACAGCCTCATCCCCACGAGATTTATTTCACCATCACTTTCCAGAAGAGCAGCTCCCAGCCTCCTGTTGCTGCTTTGAAAGGGCCTAAAACTAAACCAACCTAGAACACGCTTTCATAGGGATTTGGTTTGCGGCGCAACCCTTAGTGGTGGGACGTGAGCGATCAGTCGTACTTGGGTGGGAGAGATGGGTTAGGGTGGAAGCCCTCCCAGTGTCTTTCAGAGCACCCCAGGGCCAAGAAATAGGCGGCCCATGGACCTATATGGTTGGACCTATATGGTCCAACCTCACCGTATACAAAGCCCTGATGGGCCAATTCCCCCCAGAACAGCCATCCTCCCCATGAGAAGTAAAATAGAGGGTTAATCACCCAAAGGGAAGCTCTGGAGTCTAGGAGAGAGCTTTATTCAAATGATATCACAGTGGTGACATCATAGTGGTGCCCATCTTCTCACCCACCCACTCACCCACATTACACACTGAAGACAAGCCCACATTCCATTGAAATCCCATCATTTATTCACTTGCTGACTTAACACACTCTTACTGGGCACCTACTGTATGCCAGGCCCTGCTGCACATGGGGGTTGGAAGATAATTTATCAGGATCCACACCTGCATGGGGGCAGGATCTAGAGAGCCCTTGCTCCCAGAGGGCAGAGACTCAAACAGGATTATTTGGAAATAATCATTTATGTTGAACCAAAGGAGATGGGTGTGAGGATGAACCCTAATTAATTCATGGGGGAGATTTATAAAAGTTACAGTTTGGAAACATCCTGTTCTAGGATGTACATATATCCTATGATCTGTGATGACCATCAAAACAAGTCTGTTTCTGTCTGTTCTGATGGTCAGACAGGAACTCCCTTCAAATTTCTTTAAACAGTCAGCATTCCCAAGTGTCTGTCTACTGACCAGCCAATCAGAATATCAAAACTGGTGTATCTGTATGTTTATATACTTACAGTTTTATAATATATCAGCTATGAATGCTTTAGGCTGCAATTTAGAGACAAATTCTATCAACCATGCTGTTTAAAAATAGGAATTTATGGTGAAAGCTGAATTAGGTTGTATTGATAGTTGAGCTAATAGCATTGTGGCAGTGTCATTTTCCTAGTTTTGACAATGTTGTATGGTTATGTAAAATCATACAAATGATAGGCAGGAATTTCTGTACTATCTTTGCCAATTCTTGTGAGTATTTTTTTTTTTTTGGCCAAGCTGTGCTGCTTGGCCCTGACTAGGTATTGAACCCAGGACCTTGGCAGTGAGAGCTCATAGTCCTAACCACTGAACTGACAAAGAATTCCATTGTGAGTCTTAAACAATTTCAAACCGAAAGGTATATTTAAAAAAGATTTAGTCAGGATTGGAACAAAGATGGTGGAGTAGAAGGACGTGCTCTCACTCCCTCTTGTGAGAACACCAAGATCACAACTAGCTGCTGGACGATCATCAACAGCAGGACACTGGAACTCACCAGAAAAGATACCCAACAACCAAGGACAAAGGAGAAGCCACAGTGAGACAGGAGGAGAGGCACAATCACAGTAAAATCAAGTCCCATAACTTCTGGGTAGATGACTCACAGACTGGAGAACACTTATACCACAGAAGCCCACCCACTGGAGTGAAGGTTCTGAGCCCCACGTCAGGCTTCCCAACCTGGGGATCCAGCAACGGGAGGAGGAATTCCTAGAGAATCAGACTTTGAAGCCTAGTGGGAATTGATTGCAGGACTTTGACAGGACTTGGGGAGACAGATACTCCTCTCTTGGAGGGCACACACAAAGCAGTGTGGGCATCGGGATCCAGGGGAAGGAGCAGTGACCCCAGGGGAGATTGAACCAGACCTACTTGCTAGTGCTGGAGGGTCTCCTGCAGGGGCAGGGGGTGGCTGTGGCTCACTGTGGGGACAAGGACACTGGCAGCAGAAGTTCTGGGAAGTACTCCTTGGTGTGAGTCCTTCCAGAGTCCGCCATTAGCCCCACCAAAGAGCCCAGGTAGTCTCCAGTGTTGGGTTGCCTCAAGCCAAACAACCAAAAGGGAGGGAACTCAGCCCCACCCATCAGCAGTCAAGTGGATTAAAGTTTTACTGAGCTCCACCCACCAGAGCAACAGTCAGCTCTACCCACCACCAGTCCCTCCCATCAGGAAACCTGCATAAGCCTCTTAGACAGCCTCATCTGCCAGAGGGCAGACAGCAGAAGCAAGAAGAACTGCAATCCTCAGCCTGTGGGAAAAAAAGCACATTCACAGAAAGACAGACAACATGAAAAGGCAGAGGGCTATGTACCAGATGAAGGAACAAGATAAAACCCCAGAAAAACAACTTAATGAAGTGGAGATAGGCAACCTTCCAGAAAAAGAATTCAGAATAATGATAGTGAAGATGATCCAGGACCTCAGAAAAAGAATGGAGGCAAAAATCAAGAAGGTGCAAGAAATGATTAACAAAGACTTAAAGAATTAAAGAACAAAAAAACAGAGATGAACAATACAATAACTGAAATGAAAACTACACTAGAAGGAATCAATAGCAGAATAACTGAGGCAGAAGAATGGATAAGTGACCTGGAAGACAGAATGGTGGAATTCAAGGCTGCAGAACAAAATAAAGAAAAAAGAATGAAAAGAAATGAAGACAGCATAAGAGACCTCTGAGACAACATTAAATGCAACAAAATTCACATTACAGGGGTCCCAGAAGGAGAAGAGAGAGAGAAAGGACCAGAGAAAATATTTGAAGAGATTATAGTTGAAAATTTCCCTAACATGGGAAAGGAAATAGCCACCCAAGTCCAGGAAGCGCAGAGAGTCCCAGGCAGGATAAACCCAAGGAGAAACATGCCGAGACTCACAGTAATCAAATTGGCAAAAATTAAAGACAAAGAAAAATTATTAAAAGCAGCAAGGGAAAAATTAAAAATAACATACAAGGGGACTCCCATAAGGTTAACAGCTGATTTCTCAGCAGAAACTCTACAAGCCAGAAGGAAGTGGCATGATATACTTAAAGTGATGAAAGGGAAGAACCTACAACCAAGATTACTCTACCCGGAAAGGATCTCATTCCAATTCAATGGAGAAATCAAAAGCCTTACAGACAAGCAAAAGCTAAGAGAATTCAGCATCATCAAAGCAGCTTGACAACAAACGCTAAAGGAACTTCTCTAAGTGGGAAACACAAGAGCTGAAAAGGACCTACAAAAACAAACCCCCCAAAATTAAGAAACTGTGATTAAAAATCTTCCAACAAACAAAACTCCAGGACCAGATGGCTTCACAGGTGGATTCTATCAAACATTTAGAGAAGAGCTAACTCCCATCCTTCTCAAACTCTTCCAAAAAATTGCAGAGGAAGGAACACTCCTAAACTCATTCTATGAGGCCACCATCACCCTGACACCAAAATCAGACAAAGATACTACAAAAAAAAGAAAATTACAGACCAATATCACTGATGAATATAGATGCAAAAATCCTCAACAAAATACTAGCAAACAGAATCCAACAACACATTAAAAGGATCATACACCATGACCAAGTGGAATTTATCCCAGGGATGCAAGGATTCTTCAATATACGCAAATCAATCAATGTGATACACCATATTAACAAACTGAAGAATAAAACCATATGATCATCTCAATAGATGCAGAAAAAGCTTTTGACAAAATTCAACACCCATTTATGATAAAAACTCTCCAGAATGTGGGCATAGAGGGAACCTACCTCAACATAATAAAGGCTTTATATGACAAACTCACAGCAAACATCATTCTCAATGGTGAAAAACTGAAAGCATTTCCACTAAGATCAGGAACAAGACAAGGATGTCCACTCTCACCACTGTTGTTCAGCATAGTTGTGGAAGTCCTAGCCACAGCAATCAGAGAAGAAAAGGAATCCAAATCAGAAAAGAAGAGGTAAAGCTGTCACTGTTTGCAGATGACATGATACTATACATAGCGAATTCTAAAGATGCTACCAGAAAACTACTAGAGCTAATGAATTTGGTAAAGTAGCAGGATACAAAATTAATGCACAGAAATCTCTGGCATTTCTATACACTAATGATGAAAAATCTGAAAGAGATATTAAGGGAACACTCCCATTTACCATTGCAACAAAAAGAATAAAATACTTAGGAATAAATCTATCTAGGGAGATAAAAGACCTGTATGCAGAAAACTATAAGACACTGATGAAAGAAATTAAAGATGATACCAACAGATGGAGAGGTATACCATGTTCTTGGATTGACAGAATCAATATTGTGATAATGACTGTACTACCCAAAGCAATCTACAGATTCAATCCAATCCCTATCAAATTACCAATGGCATTTTTTACAGAACTAGAACAAAAAGTTTTAAAATTTGTATGGAGACACAAAAGACCCCGAATAGCCAAAGCAGTTTTGAGGGGAAAAAAACGGAGCTGGAGGAATCAGAATCCCTGACTTCAGACTATACTATAAAGCTATAGCAATCAAGACAATATGGTACTGGCACAAAATCAGAAACATAGATCAATGGAACAAGATAGAAAGCCCAGAGATAAACCCACGCACCTATGGTCAACTAATCTATGACAAAGGAGGCAAGGATATACAATGGAGAATAAACAGTCTCTTCAATAAGTGGTGCTGGGAAAACTGGACATCTACCTGTAAAAGAATGAAATTAGAACACTCCCTAACACCATACACAAAAATAAGCTCAAAATGGATTCAAGACCTAAATGTAAGACCGGACACTAAAAATCTTAGCGGAAAACATAGGAAGAACACTCCTGACATAAATCACAGCAAGATCTTTTTTGATCCACCTCCTAGAGTAATGGAAACAAAAATAAGCAAATGGGACCTAATGAAACTTCAAAGCTTTTGCACAACAAAGGAAACCATAAACAAGATGAAAAGACAACCCTCAGAATGGGAGAAAATATTTCCAAATGAAGCAACGGACAAAGGATTAACCTCCAAAATATATAAACAGCTCATGCAGTTCAATATTAAAAAAACAAACAACCCAATCCAAAAATGGACAGAAGACCTAAATAGACATTTCTCCAAAGAAAACATACAGGTGGCCAAGAAGCACATGAAAAGCTGCTCAACATCACTAATAATCAGAGAAATGCAAATCAAAACTACAATGAGGAATCACCTCATACCAGTTAGAATGGGCATCATCAGACAAGCTAAAAACAATAAATGCTGGAGAGGGTGTGGAGAAAAGAACCCTCTTGCACTGTTGGTGGGAATGTAAATTGATACAGCCACTATGGAGAACAGGATGGAGGTTCCTTAAAAAACTAACAATAGAATTACCATATGACCCAGCAATCCCACTACTGGGCATATACCCAGAGAAAACCATAATTCAGAAAGACACATGCACCCCAATGTTCATTGCAGCACTATTTACAATAGCCAGGTCATGGAAGCAACCTAAATGTCCATTGACAGATGAATGGATAAAGAAGATGTGGTACATATATACAATGGAATATTACTCAGCCATAAAAAGGAACAAAATTGAGTCATTTGTTGAGACATGGATGGATCTAGAGACTGTCATACAGAGTGAAGTAAGTCAGAAAGAGAAAAACAAATATCGTATATTAACACATATATGTGGAACCTAGAAAATTGTGCAGATGAACCGGTTTACAAGGCAGAAATAGAGACACAGATGTAGAGAACAAACGTATGGACACCAAGGGGAGAAAGAGGTGGATGGTGGTGGTGGTGGTGTGATGAATTGGGCGATTGGGATTGATATGTATAAACTGATATGTATAAAATGGATGACTAAAAAAAAAAACACCATATCAAAAAAAAGAAGATTTAGTCATACTCACAATTAGAAATCCAGAGGTTGCAGTTGTTGATCTGGGTTTAGGTGTTCCACAACACTGTCGATGACCCCAGCCCTTTCTACCTTATTTTCCCTCTGCTTATGGCTCTTTGTCCCCCTCCCTGTGGTCAAAGGGATGCTGCATGGTGACCACAGCTCCAGGCTTCATGTCAGCTTGATGGCCAAGGATAAGGCTAAGGGAGAAGAGCCAAGTACATATGCTGCTCTGTCAAGAAAGCAAGGGTTTGAAAATATGCCCATAAATTATCCAACACTCTCCCTTCAAAATGTGGAGCCTCGTCCCCCTCACTTGGATGTGGGCCAGACTTAGTGGTTCGCTCTACGTGAATAGAGCAGGAGGTGTGGCAGAAGGCACCGAGCAGATGGATTCCAGGAGGCCCCACGATCCCGCCTCCTAACTTTCATGCCCTTGTATAACTCCCTCCCCTGACTTGCTTCTAACCAGCAGAATATGGCAAAGGTGATGGGATATCACTTCTGTGATTGCTTTACTTAAGATTTTGGTTTCTGTCCTGCTAGAGGACTCTCACGGACGTTCTTCCTGGCTGACTTTGATAAAATGACCTTGTTAATGAGGCCCACAGGGTAAGGAATGGAGGGCAGCCTGCAACCAGCCGCTGGCAAGGAGCTCAATCTTGTTGACAACCGCATGAACTTGGAAGAAGATCCTTCCCCATCGAGCCTCAGATGAAATCCAGCCCTGGCTGACACCTTGACCGCAGCCTCATGAGAGACCCTGAATCAGAGGAACTGCTAAGATTCCTGACCCAGAGAAGCTGTGAGATGATAAATGTGTGTTTTCTTAAGCTGCTAAATTAGGAGAATTTTTTACATAGTGACATATAACTAGTAGAGTGATACTATGGGACTACATAAGGTAGTAAGGTCATAAAATGGATAGCTCCTCTCTCTCTCTCTCTCTCTCTCTCTCTCTCTCTCTCTCTCTCTCTCTCCTCTCTCCACCTCTCCCTCTCCTTCTCCCTCTCCCTTTCTCAGCTTGCTTGCTCTGGGGGAAGCCAGCCACCATGTCTTAAAGACACTGTAGAAAGGCCCAATGGGAAGGAACTAAAGCCTCCAGGTGTCAGCCAGCACCACTTGCCAGCCATGAGAATAAGCCACCTTGGAAGTAGATCCTACAGCCCTAGTCAAGTCTTCAGAGGACCACAGCCCTGGCCAACATCTTGACTGAAATCTCATAAGAGATCCCAAGCCAGAAGCACCCAACCAAGCTACTTTCAAATTCCTTACCCACAGAAACTGGAATAATAACAAACATTCATCATCAGTTAAGCCACCATGGTTTAGGGTGATTTATTGTGCAGGGATAGGTAACTAATACAAGTCCATAGGCCAGGACTAGGTCATATGCCCACAGTCACTGGCAAAGAGGAATGGGGTCATGACAGCTGGCTTAAGCCAATCATGTTCCTTCTCCTGGGACCAGCCTGCCCTGAGATCAAAGATCTTCACACATTTCAGATTGGGGTTTTGTTAGCAGAGGAGAAGTAAGGGAGGGGAGGGAGAAATGGCTTTTGATAGGCAAAAATTTTGCATCCGACACACACAAATGCTTACTTGAGAGTTAAAGATACAGGTTTAGCTACAAATTCACCCAATAACCATAAAAAGAATAAAAAGAAAAGCAAATAATAAATTCAGGAGGAAGGTAAACTTAAAAAAAAAAAAAAAAAAAAAACTCGGGAGCTTCTGACTTAGGGTTATAAGTAGAATCATACTTTCTTCCCTAGCTACCACCCCACCCATTGAACCATGGAAATACATTACCTTAAATAAAGTTAATGACATCACTTTGGAATATCATCCAGCTTACTAAAACTTGATCCTATCCTAACAGGATGTCTTGGTTGTTAGAGGTAAATATACCTGTGTTTCACTGTGACTGATTTGAGACCAGAGAAAAAACAGTGAAAGAAAAGTAAATCTTCAGAGAGGTATCAGGGCACTGGGTGTGATGGGTCTCTCCCAGTCTGCTCAAGCCATTTGGTGAAATGCATAAAACACAAGAACAATTATTTATAAGGATTTCGTGAGAAATTATAGTACCTGGAATTCAATGAAAAAACACCAGGGACTGGAAAAATAGACTTTTATAGGGCAATCTTGGTGACCATGGCTATAAATAGGATGGAAAGAGAATGGGAGAGAGTTTCTCTTTCTGAAACATGGGTGACAGGGCACTAGAATGATGGAAAGGGGTAGAAGTGAGAGACCCAAACTCTTAGCCCAATCATGCTTGAAGGATGCAGCCTTAGGAACTGTTGAGACGCAGGTGTAGCAGCATCAATGATCAACAGCCCAAGGTCACAGACAATGTCAATGAAGAATGTACTTCTAGGCACATTTATTAAAATGCATCGTCACCTCTACTCATTGCTTTCCCCGAAGTCCCCATGGATATGAGCATGCTGTGAATTCTTTTGCCAGCGACCAGCTCCACTGATTTTTTTTTTAACATCTTTATTGGAATATAATTGCTTTACAACGTTGTGTTAGTTTCTGCTGTATAACAAAGTGAATCAGCTATACGTATACATATATCCCCATATCCCGTCCCTCTTGCGTCTCCCTCCCACCCTCCCTATCCCACCCCTCTAGGTGGTCACAAAGCACCGAGCTGATCTCCTTGTGTTATGTAGCTCCTTAAACAGAACTACCATATGGCTCCACTGATTTTTCCCAGCTTTAAGAATACACACAAAATGCAAGCCACACAAATGTTTTCTTGAGGGTTAAAGATAAGGGTTTAGCTACAACCTCACCCAATAAACATAGCTTGGATTCAAAAGCATGTTTATCAAGGCTTCTTGATGAAAAACGTCTGACTTCAAAAACCACATCAGGCAAATTATTTGGCAATGAAAATTATTTTTCAGAAGTTGATAGTATGGTATGATACTTTTTAAACGGGAATTGTTTTAAAGGGAGGAAAATTAAAATTAACCAATAGAGAACAGATTTAATAGAGAAAGTATCTAAGAATTGAGCTACTGTGTTTACTGCTAATCCTGACCCCTTATTCCTAAGAGAAATGACCACTTGAGGGTAAATTTTCAGAAAAGTCTTTCTGAACAGTAATTTTGCAGGAGTGTTTGTGTTCATTTTAAGCCACTGACAGTCATAAAATGACCACCCCCCCCCAGAAGACCTTCCAGGGTGGAAGTCTAGCTCATCAGGGGACCAGCCAACAGTGCCTTTAATCATTACTAACTACAGCCATGCTAAACCTATTAAGACTAGTAGTTTGGAGCACAAATGTCAGCCTGTGAAAATCTCCAGCTCCCAGAACAAGGGGATTAAATATTTCCTTAATGCTTTTATCAGCTCTAATTAATAGAAGTGCTTGGCTTCACCACTTAAGAGTCTTAACACATGACGAACCTTCACTAGGCAGGAGCATCAAAATGCTTCTCTCTCAATCCACCCTGAGCACCAGCCTGACTACCAAGCTGAACTGAGTTGAAATTAGAGGGAGACTCAACACACTTCGGAGAGGGCCTGCCACACAGGAGCACCTTTCACCCCCTGGGCACCAGCGCTGGTGGCCGCCAAAGCTTCTAGGGCTGAGCTAATGCTGCGAGTCATTCCAATGAGTCCCAGAGGCCCTCACTCAAGGAAAACTTTTCCTTAGCACAGAAGGGACCTGGGTCATGACCAGACATCCAAAACAAGACAAGTAAAGTCACTTGGGTCTTCTGGGAGGCCAGAGGAGGCAGGTATTTTGAGATCCTACATTTGGGTCGATGGAGCTTGGAAGACTCTTCTGGGAAGGAATAAATGACGCCCCAGTGGTCTTAAGACATTAACAAGCTTTCTCAGCCATTTTTTTAAAACATGAATTTAAGGGCGGCCAATTTTCAATTATCTCTGCTAATGCTGGAGAAGAGAGGCACAGCTAATTCAAAATAGTAGATGATAAAAGATTGCTTGTATTCGGCCTGGAAAAGCAATTTGCAGTGACAATTTTTTTTTAGGAGTTTTATTTTTTTATTAAGTTGTATTGGAGTCTAGTTGCTTTACAATGTTGTTAGTTTCTGCTGTGCATCAAAGTGAATCAGTTCCACCCTTTTTTAGATTCCCTTCCCACTTAGGTCACCACAGATCTTTGAGTAGAGCTCCCTGTGCTATACAGTAGGCTCTCATTAGTTATCTGTTTTATACATAGTCGTGTATATATGTCAATTCCTATCTCCCAGTTCATCCCACCCCCCTTCCCCCCTTGGTAACCATAAATTTGTTCTCTACATATGTGACTCCATGTCTGCTTTGCAAATAAGTTCATCTGTACCATTTTTCTAGATTCCACATATAAGCGATATTTTACGATATTTGTCTTTCTTTTCCTGACTTACTTCACTCTGTCTGACACTCTCTAGATCCATCCACATCTCTGCAAATAGCTTTTAATGGCTGAGTGATACTCAGTGTATATAAGTACCACATTTTCTTCATCCATTCCTCTGTCGATGGACACTTAGCTTGCAGTGACATTTGAGTGACACTGAGTCCTGCAATCTGAGCAGCTCAACGGTCCTGATAAGATGGCAAAGGCCTCGTTTGAGGAGGACAGACTGTGTTTGCCTTCCCGCCTTCACACAGATGAAAAGCGTTCCCATTTAAGGTGGAAGCTCGTGACAACCTGCCCTGGGGTGACATCAGGATCCTAACATCCTCACATCGAGCAGAGGGCTGAGCCGGGAGGGGCTGAGGACTCAGTGCGACAGGGAAGGAGACGTGTGTGGTTTACAGAGAAGAGAAGAGGCGCACGGCTTATGAACACACATTTGCCTGGGCCCTCGCAAGCCCACCGCCCAGGAAATGCTCTTATTTCTCTCTTTAATTTTTCCAAAAAGCCTGCTTGGAATCTTCACCCCTGACAATATGCACCACTTAGAGATGCCACCTCTGGTCCTCGAACTGGGGGCAGGACTTCTCATCTAAGCATCAAGGACACACCTGTAACCAGGGATTCACAGGAGTCGGCAGGAGGACAAACATTCCCCTAGACATCATTCCTCGGCCTTCGGCACATTCCTAATGGGTTTGGTGGAAGGACAGGAACTGCCTCCTGGAAGTGCAGAGGTCTTGGTTTGCCTGAGTTTATTCTCCACGTTCGTAGGGAGATAACTCTCTTGTCCAGGGAACAGCACAGCCCCCCAGTGAGAAGGTTTGCTTTGAGATGGTGAGCACTAAATTTAAATGTCAACGTCCAGCTGGAGCCCTCCAGGTCCCATGGCCAAGTTCAAGAGAGAGCGGCCAGCACGAGCAAAACATCATCTGGGAGCCGCACTCTACCTTTGGTGATGCAGAGCCCGCCCACCCCTCAGCATTTGCGTGCTTCCACCCTGGTCCACACCCCCAGGGCCCCCTAGAATCCTCCGCACTGGTCCCCTGCTGCCACCCCTGCCCATCACAGCCAATGCTCCCTGCAGCAACTGGGAATGCCAGGAAATTCCACTGCTCCTCCATTCAAAACCTCCGCTTTACTGGGGCACAAGGCTTATTGTCCCCCCGGAGTCCCAGTTAATTTCCTCTAGTGGTCTTGTTCAAGGCCCTTCAATCCTGTCCACAACACACACACACATGCATGCACACACTCACACCTGTGCACACATTCACACATGCACATTCACACACATGGATGCATGCACACACTCACATACACATCTATCACACGTATGTTCTCACACACACATGCACACATGTTCCCTCTGTCTGATGCCTCTTTGACGTCATCTCTCCTGTGTTCACTACACACCAGTCACACTGTCTTGTTTTCCTTCAAAACTCCAGGAGTGCATCCACCTCAGGGCCTTTGCACATGCTTCTCCCCACCTCTGTCCGGAGTTTGTTTCAGTGAGTCTGTTCCTGGCCTCACCAGGGATCCACATGGAAGCTCTCCACATACGTACTCCCAACCCCTCCTCATCCTGTATTTTTCTTCAACACTTTTCAACACCCACATGAGTGTGTTGCACTATTTTGTCATGTTTACACTCTGTCTCCTATGGTGAGAATGCAAGCCCCCCAAGGGCCAGGCTTTTGGTCTATTTTATTCACTGCTGTACCACTGTGGAATTGGTTAACAAACAGCCAAATAGCCCCAGATCCACCCTTCCACACCTGCTTGTGATACAGACCCGGAGCCTCTAAACATTCCTCCTGCATCAGCAGGCACCAAGTTAAGCTCGTCACAATGACAAGAGGGTGGGAAGAACCCCAGCCCTCCACCTCGCAGGCCTCAGCTGAGTCCCAGCACAGACAGAGCCCGGCTGTGGACCACGCTGTCCCAGATGTATGTGGTGAGCATGCCCACCCTCTTCTCCCCGAGACATTTCCCTTTCCCTTTGCATCCTCTGTTCCCAGCAACTCCCCCATCGGAAGCACTGAGAACTTCAACAAGTGGCTTCCCTTCCCCAGGTGTTCATTTGTCATCTGTGAATAGGGAACAGTTGTAAAACTATTCCCTAAAGCCATTTCCAACTCTAAGAATGCTATGATTCCATGTGGAGGTAAAGAGTTCATGTTTCAGGTGTCTAGAAGCTTCCCTTGGTCGGCAGTTGGGGCAAAGAGCCACCCAGTGAACAATATGAGATATCCCTGTGATGTCAAGGTTTTCAGTAATTTAGAGATAAGACATAGGGTCCAGTCAAGACAGACGGGGGCACCAAGGCCAATGTCAAGTGGTCAACTCTCTCTTCAAATTACAAACAGACGTAACCATACAAAGCATTTAGAAACCTAAGGAGCACCTAACCATGGTGTTTAAAATTTCTTCGACAAAAGTGTGTCATCAGTACTCTTTTTAGAAGGAAGGGATAACTCAGTGCTTTAGCTTTCTCTACATGACATCTTGCTCAGTCCATTCTTTTCAACCCATCATGCAGAGACTTGCTCGCGGCCGAAAGCTTCTTAGGTCTCACCTAATGGTACCTGCGTCATCATGCTCTTGCGTCTGGGTACCAGCAAATTGAATTTTAGATCTAGTATACTATCACAGGTAAAATGTTAGCTACAGGTGCCGGTGCTTGGGGAAAACAGTGCCTCTGGGGCGTCAGTAATTCATAAATGAGATTTTGCAACATCCCTTTGAAGAAAATTTTCTAGCACTGGAACAGCCCAGGGACCACTTATGGAGAAAGCACCAGGTGACAAGTTCAGAGCATTCCAGGAGCTCCAGGGATACCCACAAGGCCACATCCTGCAGCATCTTCATCACACAATGATGTGAAAGCAACTCCATCTACCTCAAGGGACCTTGAAAGAGTCTGGTCAGAAAAAAGACAGCCTCAGAAGGCTATCTTTTTTACAAATTTGGGAAATCAGATTCAAATAGAAATAACATGTTTATTTTGTTTTTGGTTTTTTTTGGCGGTATGTGGGCCTCTCACTGTTGTGGCCTCTCCCGTTGCGGAGCACAGGCTCCAGACGCGCAGGCTCAGCGGCCATGGCTCACGGGCCCAGCCGCTCCATGGCATGTGGGATCTTCCCAGACCGGGGTATGAACCTGTGTCCCCTGCATCGGCAGAAGGGACTCTCAACCACTGCGCCACCAGGGAAGCCCTAGAAATAACATCGTAGAAGTGACTTATGCCAGGTCTTTGCTTAGCAAAGACTCAAAGGCAAGTAAATATCACCTGCACTCAGTACCTGACAGGTGCAATCAGTGCAAAAGCCAGGATGTGCTGATTAAACACGCCCTCCCCTAAAATATAATAAAGGAAATTAAGTGGCATTGACAAACAAACTTAACTCATTGAAATGGAGAACAGCCAATCAGGATAAAAGTAAAAGGTCTACTTTTCTCTTCTCAATGCATGAGGTTTCTTTTGTTTAGGATTAGCTTCATCTTTCCCTGACTCTTGGCACCGCACTTTGACAGCAGCCAATGGTAGGAAAAGTAACATGCTCATGTCCTTGGAATACTGCCATAAATGTTGGGACTTCTGGCAACTGACAGAAACCCAGCATCAACTACCCAAAGCCACAGAAGGGACATATCCACTCACCGAAGGGAGAAATCTATGGTGAATTTCTAATGAGGCTGAATCTAGAGGATAAAAGAATGTTGTCAGGACACCCTCTCTATTCTTTCTACCTTGCAGCTCTGTCGTCTCTGTTCCACTCTGTGTGTTGGTCTCTTTGACTCTCACTGCAATGAAACAATGTCTATGTGGGTGGCAAGATGGCTCTGACAGCCCAGACTCCATGCCTGTGGGTCACGTTTCTAGATTAAGAGCTACCCCCGCCCATCCAATTCCAGGGAGAAATCCAGAGAGGTGCTCCAATTAGCCTAGCTTTGGTAAAACATCTACCCAGAGTGAACACTGTGGATACTGTGATTTTATCTTTCCAACTTATCATGTAGTCAACACAATACCTGGGGAGAAGGGGCATGACTCCCAGTCCCACAGGACACATGGGTTAGGGTGAGACTTCTCCAAAGAAGGGATTCCAAGTGGAATTTATATATGACATGTGTGACTGACCTCCAGAGAGCCTGAATGAGAACAGACCCTCCAGGAGACCCAGATGAGTTTGTAACAATACTCACTGTATTCCCTACCGTGCCCTGAAATCTCAGTGGCTTAATACACAACGATTTATTTCTCACCCAGTAGGCAGAAGTCTCAAGGAGATTCAATCTTGTAACTCTGCCATCTCAACACATAACTCCCTGACCTCCAAGGCAAGGAAGCAATGAGCTGAGGAAGAGTACTGGCTCTGAAATGCTTCACATGGAAGAGATGCTCGCTGAACTGCAAGGGAGCTAGGAAATGTAGGAACCCATAGAGAGCGGGTGAGCAGAGTCTGCCATGGTGTTCCTGAACTTGTTCTGTGCTTCCAAGTAAGGATGTGATGGTTCATTTTATGTGTCAATTTGACTGAGCCAAGGTGCCCAAGTATTTGGCCAAACATTATTCTGGATATTTCTCTGAGGGTGTTTTTTGGATGAAATTAACATTTACATCAGTGGACACTGAGTAAAGTGGATTTGTCCTCCATAATGTGGGTGGGTCTCATCCAATCAGTCAAAGGCCTGAATAGAACGAAGGCTGGTCTCTCCCCAGCAAGAAGGGAATTCTGCCAGCAGATGACCTGTGGACTTGAACTGCTGAACTGCAACTCTTCCCTGATTCTCCAGGGAATCCACAATCATGTGACCAAATTTCTTAATATAAATAAATAAATAAATCTGTGTGTATGTGTGTCTCTGTCTACACACACACACACACACACACACACACACACACACACACACACACATGCATGTGCCATTGGTTCTGTTTCTCTGGAGAACACTGACCAATACAAAGGGGGATACCCAGAAGAAGGACAAAAAAGGCAATTTGGGGAAGCACATTTGCTAGAAGACTTCTTATAAGAGGAGAGGAAGTAAGAGGTTTTCCCAGAGCTCTCTCTCAAGCTGTGGTTAGCATCTTTCTTGTAATCAAGACCCTAAAAATGAACAGCCTTTCTTTTCCTTTCTTATATCCATCCCACCTTCACGAGTTGAATGAACCCATGGACCACCTGAGTGAATCCACCACATCACTCCAGTCTATACTTTGGGCACGATCTTTATCTCTGTGTCATTTTTTTTTTTTTTTACCACTCCACACTAAACAACAGTGACCATTGTCTTATCTTGTGCTTTTCCATAGGAAAAAAAATCTTTGATACAAAATGCTTCTCTTTTTAGCCCTCTTCCCACACTCTATTTCTCTATTGACATAAAAAGACCTTGTTGATGTCAAGTGAATTTCCTAAAATGAGGACATTAGTTTATTTAACATATACACCAACACAGCTTTAAGAAAGGAAAAGTTGCTACTCTTCTTTATTTGCAGGGATCATCATCAACAAATATCAAACCCAAACTAACCCTGTTCTTATCTGGTAAATGAAATAGCCATGAATCCTCTGAAATCCAGGAGGTTCTGGACAACAAGGAACAAATGGTGCCAAGACCCAGCGTTTCTTAGCTCTGTTAGTTGTAGTGACCCCGTAGCATCTCATCGTGGGCAGACATTGACACCAAGCCTCAAGATAGCTTTGATTCCTATCCTGGTCCATCATGACTCAGTTTCCCCATCTATACATAAAAATAAGAAGACAAAAATGTCCTCCAATTTCCTTCAAGGATTATTGTAAGCAGTGACAAAGCATTCAATACATGAAGTATCTTACATCACATAATATGAAATTGATGAACAAAAGTTATCTACCAGGGAATGAGCACCGTAGCTAAAAGTAACCTTTTTACTTTCGGCCACTCTCCTCAAATTAAGGAGCCTGGTGTTTTGCAAAGGCCTCCTGTTGCCCTCTTCTATTATTACAGCTGAATGCCTTTAGAAATCCTTCTGCACCACTAAAAATAAAACCCACGTAGGGCCCAGAAAAACCATTGCCGAATCACTGGAGCCAAATTCGGGATTGTTTTAAAAGAGTGCCTATAAAACCATCTATAATTAGAAAGGCTTTCCTGTTATTTTTAATTACTGCATTTTCATGAAATCACACTCTACTCATAGGATTGGGGAATTGCCTGCAGGGCTGTGCAGGTTAGCACAGGGCCCTCCCTTTGGTTGAGAAGCCTGGTTCCAGCCACAGGAATCCTGGGGAGAGGGGGGGAGGTACCACTGCGCCCAAAGTAGCTTTAGCAGTTTCTCCTTCTGGGTCAGTGATTCCAAAGCCGCCTTTGGAGACTTCCCAGGGTGTTTCAACCCTTTAAAGCGTGTGAGTATTTCTAGAAATCAAATGAAGACTCATTCACTCATATTTAAGGTAACTCTGGACCACAGAGCACTTCTCTGTGAGCTGGAGGAGGGAACATTCCTGGCACCTGGATGCCCTGGCCCCTAAAAGCCGGGAGTGGGGCTTCCTGCTCTATCCCCCTAGGCAGAGGGCTCACTCTGCCTCACGCAGGCCCAGGGGGCACAGGAACACACACCCTGGGGGCTCTGATGGTGCACCCACCTCTGCCCAGATGTGGGTGGGGCGATGAGGTCTGGGTTAGTCCTGCCTGGGGCTGCCCACGTGATTCCACCTGCTGCAGAAATTAAGCCCCTCATCAGGCAGGTGGAAGAGTCAGGCCTGAGGGCATCCTTTCTGCTCCTTGCTGTGAAACCTTAGCCTCCAGGTCCCCAGCCCCAGTGGCTCCACCTTCTGATGGGTATGGGTGTCCAGAGCCACCCGACTGGCCGCAGCTGCATCGAGCTCCATCGGTGCCTCCTGTTTCCTGCTGGGTCACCAAAGCCTAACACCCTGAGGGACCAGGAAGTGCTCATCCAGCAGCGGGAGTGCGCTGCTCTGCCAGTTGCAGCTGTGGGGACCAAGGCAGGTTCTTCAACCCCTCTGTGCTTCAGTTTCCTCATCTGTAAAATGGGGATGGAGTTACACCTACTCGAAGGGTTTTTGTGAGGACTAAGTTAACTTATGTTAGGAGCCTAAAATAGATCCTGGCACCTTGTAGCCCTATGTAAGTATTTAGCTGATATAGTCATTAAACATACAAATTAAAATAATGGTGAATATCATGGATCCATAGTATTGCTTGATCCACATAAGCATTATGAATCTGTTCTAATCAATTATGTCCTGTCCAATGTACCCTCATATTCACTGCAGCTTTCATCACAATAGCTAAGATATGGAAGCAACCTGAGTGTCCATCGATGGATGAATGGATACAGAAGATACAGTGTATATGTACACCAGAGTATTATTCAGCCATAAAAAAGAAGTGAATCTTACCATCTGCAACATGGATGATACTTGAGGGCATTATGCTAAGTGAAATAAGTCAGACAGAGAAAGACAAGTACCATGTGACCTCATTTATATGTGGAGTCTAAAGAAACAAACAAAAACTCTCAACTTCATAGATGTGGAGAACAGATTGGTGGTTGCCAGAGGTGGGGTCTAGGGGGAGGGGAACACGAATGATGGCGATAAAAAGATCCAATTTTCCAGTTATAAGATAAATAAGTCCTGGGGATGGAATGTGCGGCACAGTGACTGTGGTTAATAAGACTGTATTGCATATTTAAACATTGCTGAGAGAATAGATCCTAAAAGTTCTCACCATAAGAAAAAGAAATTATAATCATGTGTGGTGACAGATGTTAACTAGACTTATTGGGGTGACCATTTCACAATATATAGGTGTCAAATCATTATGTTCTACACCTGAAACTAATATAGTGTTATATGTCAAATTATACTGCAATTAGAAATAAATAAAATCCTGTCCGAGAAGAAGGGAGAGCATAGAGCCTCCACAAAATATAAATGTGTGGATATGTGCATTCCTGTTTATGCAGTAAAAGTTAAATAACTTCCAAGTATTACGATTCACTTTATTTGTTCCCAGGATGGTGATTTTATCGCTTCCTGTCTCTATCTCACAAGAAGCAGGTTGCAGAGGGATTCATTGATATGTGTAATAAAACAGACTTATCAAAGCAAGAAGTAGTAACAAACTACAAGTGTTTCCAGTCTCATGCTTTGGACACACGGCTCAATGAAGAGGACTCACCCTGGTTCTCTCCTGCTTTGTCCGGGGTTGGGGGGTGGCCACCAGCATCCCAGCTCAGAATGAGGATTTTGAATGGATTAACTCTACAGCCCCACATTGACTTCCAAAGTTTGTGCTGCAGAGAGAATACTGGTCAAAAAAAAAGAAAGAAAGAGAAAGAAAAAGAAAAAAGAGTCACCAATGCATGACATTTATGCATGACATTTATGTCCAGGGGACACAAAATGTAATTCTGAAAAAAAAAACTGATGAGTAGAATTTCTTAAACATTGTGGGCCAGCTGCTCCTTCCAGCTTTGTTGCTTGTTTGTTTAGATGAGAAGAAAAACACTGCATGGTCCCATTTGGAATGTGGACCAATAATTTTACAAAATGTAAAATTCTACTCAAAATCAATCGCAGGTTACTCTTTGATGGAGCAGCTACGTACAGGTGCCCTTCTCAGATTTTCACCTCCTTGCTCTCCTTTTCCAGGATGAGCTGTTGCAGGTGGGCATCATCCTCTGTAAACTGGGGGGTCAGCACAGCCTGTTTCCAGCCCACCTGAGCAGGGAGCAGGTGCCACCACTCTGACTGTATGGCCTTGAGCAGGTCAGTGAGTCTCCCAGCTCCACAGTGAGAATGTTAGGGCCTTTCTCATGGGTTTGTTGTGATGAGTCATTGAACTGAGGCTGGAAATTACTCCAGAGAGTCCCGGAAACACAATGACTCCTATTTCATTATCAGCTGCTCTTATCGTGGTTACTGCCAAAACATGCCATCTGACCCTCAGGTACGTGGTCCTTGCTTGCCTGGGATGCATAGAGTAAATAGCCCAGGTTGTTTTGATTAAGTCTATGGTATCTTTAAAGCTGAGACAGAGGTCACTAACCAAAAGTAAAAGTATTCAATAAAACAGATGAATTTACTTCCCATTTTTGACTATTACATGTATTTGTTAGAACTTCAAGATACACGAGGTCAAGGGTATGATGATTTCCTACCACTTCGGTGATTAGGTTATAAAACACTTTGACTTCCTTCTCAGCAGAGTCCTCTATTCCATCTCACCCTGCACACCTTAATAAAGCAAGCTGCTGTATGAAAGATGCCCACATAATAGGGAACTGAGAGCAGACTCCAGGCAGCAGCCAGTGAGGAGCTGAGGCCCTCAATCCAACAAGGATACGAATGCTTCCAACAGGCTCTGAGTGAGTATGGCAGCCAGTCCCTCCCCAGATGAGCCTTCAGATGAGACCACAGACCCTGGGCTGGTGTCATGATTGCAGCTTGTGGGACAGCATGAAACACAGCAGCCACCTTCACTCTGCCTGGATGCCTGACCCACACAAACTGTGAGACAACAATGTGCTAAGTTTGGGGTGATTTGTTACACAGCAAGAGATGACTAAGACACTAGCTAAGCTATTAAATGTCAAGAATAAATAATGAAACCTTCAGGAAAAAGCAAATCCACATTAAGGATTTTTTTTTTTTGATCTGGCTAACTGTATTCTCCATAGCAATATTTGATACCAAAGGACAATGGAGCAAATGTTTGCAAAGTAATGAGGGAAAGAAAATGTGAGCCAAGAATATTATACCCAGTTAGAGGTTGTTCAAGAAAAGAGTTGAAAAATAATAAATGTGTTTATTCAAACCTTAAAGGTAAACTAGGTCAAGGGTATGCTATTGTACAGAAGTCAGCAAACAACCCAGCCCATCATCTGTTTTAATATGACCCATAAGCTGAGAATAGTTCTTACATTTTAAGATGATTTTAAAAGTCAAACAATGATTCATATTTCAGGACATGTGAAAAGTACATGAAACTGAAACCTAAAAATAAGGTTTTACTGGAGTACAGCCACACCCATTCTTTTACCTCTTCTCTGTGGCAGCTTTTCAAAAATTTTTTTAATTGACAAATAAAATTGCAAGATTGACTTTCTGGCCCCTTACTGAAAAGTCTGCTGGGCCCCGATTTGTTCCTTTTTAACTTGATTCTTAATTTTCCTTTATCCATCTTTGCCAACTGATACAATTTCACAGACTAAAGAATTAAAAGGTAAACTCAAAGACAAAAGTTTGAGGTGGGAACACTGCAAAGTACTAGTTTCCAAAAAAGACATTCAGGCAAACTCATGATCCCTACTCATTTAATTTCTAAGGAAAACTGATTTCCAGGGGAAACCAGAAAGGGAAATGTTAAACTATAAATTTTTCTGAGAAAAAACATGGAATAAAAGGGCTTTCTTTCCTACATCCTCATCTGTTCCACAAGTATTTCAGGTTTTTAATCTCTCTTATCTGTGTATATATTCATGAAACCTCAGGAAGCAATATGATCAGATGTAAAATTTTTAAAAAATGCTCCTTGGATTTGTTACATATTTTTCAAGCCCCATATCTAGAGGGTTGTTTGAATTTTTCTTTTCAATTTTATTTACAGACATCATTCATCTAAAAAAAATAATCTTTTGCTTTTCTTATTTCAAAACATCCTCTGGAGGAACCACATATAATCAAGACAAGCTCTTTATCTTCTCCTCTTTATCTTTATATAAAACATACAATGTAAATGTGTTTTTACACACTGTTTTCCATAGGGTGTGTTGTTTTTGTCACTGTAAACTTCTAGGGCTCTGAACACAAAAGAAGGTGACGATTCCTACCATAATCTTCCAAGGGTTATATTCACTCAGTTTGTCTTGTGAGTGAGGATGAAGCGGCAGGTTGCTCTCATGGGTGACACATGGATGAGAATTCCCACGTACACAAAAGGGATTATTTAGCACATCCAGCCTCATGTTTTTGGTTGACACCAGGAAAATCAAATGGAATCATAATTTCAGGGGTGATAATGTTGTGATATGTCCTCTTGTGATAAAGAATCTGAGGTAGCCTCATAAAGACTCTAATAAATGCAGTTGTGTCTGATTATGTTTAAGGCTTTGACATGACATGGACCCAGTTGTAGACAATTCTCTCATCGAAAGTTCCGGCAAAAGGGTGTGTTTACAGACAGCAATTCATCATCGTCCTAATGGCCTTTGGAAATGAAACTTAGAGGCAGCCAAGATTTCACCTTGGTGGACTCTGGCGTCCCCACTCCTCGACCAGCTGTTCTCTCTGGGCTTCATCCCTTCCCCATGGCCTCCCCACCTCAATGGTCTCTGGTTATTTTCAGAGCCTATCACTGAAATCCCTCCCCATGTGTCAGTGGAAGGAGAAACCTCCAGTTATATGCAAAATTCAATTAAGTGAACCCTCTCACTGCATAAAAGAGGCTTTGCTGTGTGCCCAGATTTGATCAGTACCAATTTATGATTTTGCATCATTCATATGAGAAAACTAATTTAAGCTGAAGTGGTCACGGAAAGGAGTGACTTCACCTGTCTCCCTACTCCTCCGTGAATTTTTCCCCTCTGTCGAGAGCTTCAACGTCCTAAACAATTACCAGTCCAAGGGGCCAGAGAGGACAGAACCCCTCACCTCATTCAAGGCTGGTGGGTGGTTGATGAACGGATGGAGGAAAAGCAGGAACAGCAGCTGAGCCCGGGGAGCAGCCAACCCCTCTAAGGAGACGCCTTCTCGTGAGGAAAAGAACCACGACCAGTATGTACTCGACAACCATGCTGAACCCCTTTTCCAAAGGACAGAAGCAGCGCTGGCAGGAGTCGGCAGCCTGGGGGGGCGGCAAAAGTGGGGGGAAGAGTGTAGCAGTGAGAGGCTGCAGGAGCACAGGACACCCAGGGGGTGGCAGGTGCCAGGGATGGCAAAAGCCAAGTGGGCTGGGGTTAGTCTAGAGCTCTCTTGCACCGCAGAACTGGGTGGGGTAGCAAAGGAAATAAGAATAATCTAGTTCTTCCAACTGGGGCAATGCTGCTGGTGAGGGATTGGGATAGGAGTAGGAAACATATAATTTCAAGTCTTCCTGGGTTTCCCATTCAAGCCAGAAACACCAGATGCTGAGGGTACCAGCATCGAGGTATAGTTATTCCAGTCTCACAGCTGGTAAGGTTGGAACTGCTGATATACTTCCTGCCCGATAAATGATGCCCAAGGACTCAAAAGCTGGTGGAGCCAGAGGCACAGAGATTTTTTTTCTGGGAATCACACGTTTAATGTGATAAAAATCAATTCACAAGAAAGCATCAGATCAAGGTGGCAGACTGAACAAGGTACAACTCTCTCCCCTTGCCCTTGCCCCAAATTCCTAGAAATGACAAAGGAAACACATGTTTCAAAACAGAACAAATCCATTAGACCTATGACATGAGAAAGAAACACAACTTCAATGACGAAGCCACTCAGCTTTTTAGACAGTTTGTTACATGGGCTCATTTTGATTACCCTAATACAAAACTAAGCAACTTGAAAGAGGATTCTTGATATTTAAAAAACATAATAAAACCTAAAATTTATAGCATTATTTTAGTAGCTGGATGGCAAGAGGTAAGAAAAGTGATATTCAAGACGGGAAAATGTATCAACGTTATCTTGTGGCAAGATATTTGGTAAAACTTAGCTTTCATATTTTGGAAGGCAGGTCACGTGCTAGTGGATCTTGTAGGTCTGGAGATGAAGATGAACAGAGAGTGTTAGAGGAGGGTCTTGGCTATAATTTCACTTGCAAAGCCATTACAAGAAAGAGATGAGTTCGGAAAAGGAGGGGCTCGTGTATGCACAGTAATCACAGAGAATAGAGTCCAGAAATTCCCAGGCTTGCCTGATTGAATAGAAAGAACTTGGTATGCCAAGTCACTGCTTAGATGAAGGAGGCCCAACTTAGATTGTTCATCAGCAACAAATAAAACTTTCTGGTGTTAAATCATTGAAATATCGGGGTGTTTGTTACAGCAGCTAGCATGAATTACCCCAAGACAGTTTTCTATGTACTTGTCACAAGCAATTAGAAAGTGGAAGAGGGGAAAAAAAGATCCCAGTCACAATAACAATAGGAAAAAAAAAAAGCCTAGATATGCCACTAGCAAGAAATGTGCAAGAACTATATGAATATACCTGTAAAAGTTATAGAATATCTAAAGAAAAAATTTGTAAAATATTTTTGCAGAAATTTTAAAAACTGAATAGACATAACACTCACCTGAATAGATACTAAAATTACGTCAGTTCTCCCAAAATTGGTTTACAAATTCAAAGCAATCCTGATCAAAATTGCAACAGCATGTTTTTTTAGAGCCTGACATGCTGATTCTCACTTTCATTTGGCAGAGTAAATGAATGTACCAGAATAACTAATAAAATCTAATTTAAAACATGCAAAGAAAGGGAAGAGTCAGGCCAGATCTCAAAACATACTGTCTTGTTGTAGAAATTATAATAATATATATTTGTGGAGGAATGGAAAATACATCAATGGAACTGAACAGAAAATCTAAAAATATCACTAATGTGGCATTTCAGATCAGTGCAGAAAGAATGGTCTCTTCAATGGTATTAAAGTAATTGGCCATCATTTTGGAAAAAAAATAATATTAGATACTTATACCATGACCAAAGAAAATCTAAATGATTTTAAAAGAATACAAAGAAAATATCAGAATAATGTTATAATCTTAAAAGGGGGAAGGATTTTCCAAGCTAGTCACAGAACCCAGAACTCATCAAGGAAACACTGACAGCTTGACTACATGAAACTTTAAAACATACATGTGAGCAAAAAAAAAAACACCCTATACAAAGGGAAAATTGGAAAAATGAGAGAAAATATCTACAACATATACAGCAGGCTAGGATTAATATCCAGAAGATATGTTGAAAAATCATTCACCACTCAAGATGAAAAAGGAGCAAATGTTATGAACCAGTGAGAAAGGATGAATTTAAAATGTATGTTCTGACATGGAAAGGGGTTTAAAATATATTGTTAGTAAAAATAATAATAACCAAGGGCTACAGAATAACAGGAATAGTCCTATCTACTTGTTATAATTATGTGTGTGTGTGTGTCTGTGAAGCCATAGAAACTAGGATCAGGAAGTTTCCAGACAGAATTGTTAATGGTGACTCCTAGGGGAAAAACCCTCAAGCATCATTTAAAGGAGAAAATTGCATGCAATGTCTATGCTTTATTATAAAGCCTCTGTTATTATTTTTTAATTACACAGAGAATTTTTACATGTATATATATTTTAATAGGCTTTATATTTTAGAACAGCAAAACGAGTGGAAAGTACAGTGAGTTTCTAAATCCCCTCATCCACACACACACAGCCTCCCTCCACCAGATGGTACGTTTGTTACGATGGATGGACCTACACTGATACCTCATCATCACCCAAAGTCCATAGTTTGAATCAAGATTCACTCTCGGTGTTGTACATTCTATAGGTCTGGACAAACGCATAATGACACGTGTCCACCATTATAGTGTCGTACAAAATAGTGTCACTGCCCTAAAAATCCCCCGTGCTCGACCTATTCACCCCTCCCTCCCCAACCCCTGGCAACCACTGATATTTTTACTGTCTCTATAGTTTTACCTTTTCCAGAATGTCATATAGATGGAATCACAGAGGATGTATCGCATATGTACATTTTAAAGTTTTCAAAAGCACAGAAATACACCTGGAGTTGTATCTGAACTCAGAAGCATGCAGTTGAAGGGGTAGGAAGCTGCTGAGGCTGGAGAAGCTCAGGTGAACTCCACAAAATAAAGGATGAAAAAGGAGCTGATGAGATCAGAGAACAAGAAGAGAAGGAATCTATTCACCCCGGGAAGAGGTTATGCCCCAAATAAGGCCACATGAAACATAAACACGCATCACACATGTAAGGTATGAAAAATATACACCAAAAAAAGTATATAAAGTGTAGAATTAACACTGGGGAGGAAACAGAATCAGTACCATCTATGACACACTTCATGAAATCACCCAGAATGCAGGAAAAACGTCCTGTAAGATGAAAGAAAGACTGGATTAAAAACATAGATACAGAAAATAAACAAAGGATGCCCAACAGATGGAAACTTCACCGTTCTTGCAAAAAGAAGCCAGAATAAATGCAGATCAAATGTGCTTGACCAACACATATATATATATATATATATCTCAACAAGGTATATCCAGGTTCATTTCTTAAATTTTAATGATAAAATTCATCATTTTTCCTGTACTAGAAAGAGGGGTTTCTAACCTGGAATTAAGCTCCAGATTGTAAACTCAGGTGTAAAAATGTATTAACTGTAAAAGAACATAATTAACCACTAAGAAATGTCCAGGGAACAGTTTGATTACGTGCAGCAAACCACCAAATCCTTTGCAACGAGATAGAGGAAGGGGATTCTCTAAAACTCAGGCTGCACTGCTCACCCACAGGGACAGGAATGCTCTCAGGACTAGGGTTCTCAGAGGCATGAAAGTGCAGGGGCAACTGTGTGTGAAGGGTAAGTGAACAGCTGACCCACTTAACACAGAGGGAAATTGATGCGGGGCATTGGTTACAAGGGATGGAGGGGCTGAGAAGCCAAACCGGGCTGTGAAACGAACCAGAGATAAACAACAAAAGAGAACAATAACTATCCCCAGCTGGAGAGACAGATGGACGAGGTCCGTGGTTAGCCCTATGGGAAGGAAAACTGGAACCACAGCAGGTCTGTCTAATGGAGGTGAGAGTCACGGAGGCGACACGGGTCCTGCTGGAGATATCGCCAGAGCAGAGGCATGGAGTGGGGCTTTTCCTTCCATTCTCCCCTCTGTGCGGCCCGATGGTCTAACCCAACAGAAGCCAGATGACCGGAAGCCTTGGACTGTGGACCAGAGGGCAACAGGGGAAAGGGCTCTGCCCCTGGAGACAGCAGTGCAGCAGAAGTTTGTACTGCTTGAGGGGCTCTCACCAGGGTCTCATGGACCTTTGAGAAACCCCACAAACATCCAGAGAGGTCTGGTTTGCTTGGATTTCCGAAGGAAGGCGGCCATGGTTTCGCGGTTCGGGGTGGGGCAGGGGAAGGAGGAGCTAATCTTGCAGGAGCATCTTCAGTGCTGACTGAGAAAGCTGAGCAGAAAAGGTCAAGAATTAGCAGGGATGCTGGGAATGACCCTACATTGGCCCCAAACCCCAAGGACGCTGATGCCCCAAGTCAAGGACACCTGTGTTACGTATTAAACCTCAAAAACTGGTCTAAAAAGGGGTCCTCCTAAAACATGGATTAAGCCTTTTATTGTGCAATTACAAAGGAAAAAGTGGCTGAAATTCCGTAATTGTGTTTTCATCTTACTTGGTAAACACTAACAGCTTATTATTTCCCCGATGCCAAACGAGGGTACTAAGTCCTGAAATGAGGGTAGGTCGTCCAACCTCAGTTACTTTGCAAACTTATTATAGTTACAAGACCTTTGAAATATCAGCATCTTTTCGGTGCCCCACCTGCAAATATTAAGGTAATTTGCCCATCACCACATGGCTTACTTGGTCCTCTTTTAATCTGTGTTGCCAGCTGAGGCAACAGTTTAGGGTCTGGACCCCATGTTTTTTACCATCAGGAGGCTAAGTGAGCGTGTGTTTCAGGAAGTGCGGGCTCTTTTTCTACCAAAGCAGGCATTTTTTCAGACCCCTTACCTCTTAATATGCCATACTGACTCCATCATCCAGCCCCTGGCTCAGATCCCACCCAACAGACATGGTCACGACAATCACATCCTCCCCTGTAGCACCATCTGTGTAGCACAACAGCAGACCCCAAGACTCCTCCCCAGAGAGCCTCTGAAAGCTGGTCTTGTGGCACCTTCACCCCAAGCAGGGTGTCTACGTTTTATACATCAAAGCAAGCTCAGCTGTGCGGTCAACTTCCCCAGGTGGATGACAGGGTTGAAGTGGAGGTAGAGGGGAAAGCCCTAGCCTAGGTTCCATCTCCAAACCCTGTTCTGCTTGATATGATTTAAATCTTTCCAGCACATCCTGCTTCATGTTTTCCTCAGGGCACAAAACAGTCTGAAACCTAACAAGATGCCCCAGGGAGAGGAAAACAACAATTCTAAGAAATAATCCTGCCCCTCAGGAGACCAGGTGAAGAAATACTTCATCTCTGTAGTTCTCAGACTCTTAAAAACTTTCTAAAGGAAGGCAGTTGCCCCAGAAACAGTCTTAATGTTTCCTACTGTTTGAAAGAAGCAAACTTGTTTTGAAATAAACACACACACATACATCATACGTATATGTGTGCATCCTATTTAATCTCAAGATGTTCAGCACCTACTATGCTTTCATAATGAGCAAGAAAATTTTCCAAAATTGCATTAACAAAAGATGCCTCTGGGAAGTTACCAAAGGATTAGTTCCTATTATGTTATGACTCTGGATAGTCTACAGAATTCAGGAAACTTAATATCAAATTTGTGCTATGTTTATACACTTTGCCTTATTAAATAAATCTACTTCTAAAATGTTGATATAAAGAAATTATTATAAATATATTAAATGAAGTAAGAAGGCTACCATTCAAAGAAATTATGATATGAATTACTTTCTAAATCATACAGTCACTCCCTGATTTGTGTTTTGTTTGGTATGTACTTTTGCAAATACTTTTGAGTTTTATTAGGAAAGGAAATATCTAAATTTAGGGGGGAATTTAAACTGCATTCTCTAACTTTAATTTCTAAAACTGCTACGTAGAAAAATTATTTCCAGAATGTAAAAACGACAGCAACCTAAGACATTTATATTCTTTCTACTCCGACCAGTCCTGTGGTCAACCTCACCTGTCCACAGAGACGCTCCACAACCAAGCGGTACTGGGATGGTGGAGCCCTCTTGAGGCTGTTAAAGAGAACTGTCTAATTTTAAGTCCCTTCAACATCTCCGGGATCTTTAAAAGAATCATGATTAGAACAATGAACAGACAGAGATTTTCCTTTCTCTTCTGTTACTGCTCAAACCCAAGGTATTTCCACCTAAGGCAATCATTTCCTCACACTTTCATATTCTTGTCTAGAGAGAATATTTTCCTTTCATCTCTACTTATGAATTAAAATATTAAAATGACTCTAATTGTGCTTGAAACCTGCATGGAGGTAACAAAAATTGAGACATTTGAAATGAAATCAAACAACATCACTAACTGCTAACCCTTGATTCTCCCCTAAGAAACCCTTCCCAGAAACTTCACAAATTCTATCTCCTAAGCACCAGGATTTCAACTTTGTAAGTGGTTATTAAATCACTGATTACCTCTTTTGTTTATGCACTAGTTCATTTATTAGTTATTGCAGGTGTCTTATTTTCTAGCATTTGAATGCTTCGTGTATTAGCCAGAATAGGGCAGGTTATCCTTCAGTAATAAACTAATCTGGAAACATTAGGGGCATTATATGTAAAGGTTCATTTTTCTACCTCACAAAGTCTTCTGTGATTTCAGCCACTTTCTAGGGACTCTTCTGAACAGTAACTCAGAGATCCAGGCTAATTGCTTCTTACAGCTACACCATCTGGGTCCCATGGTTTCCAGTTCACTGCATCAATGGAAGAGAGAACTTGATATAGGGTCATACATCCTCTCTCAAGTGCTCTAAAGGTCCAGAAGTGATGCTTATAATTCTGGCCCACTGTCCAGAACTTGTCACATGGACCTACCTAGCACCAAGGGGCTGGGATATGTGGGTATCATATGGATAATCACTGAACAGTAAATGTCTCTGCCACATATTTCAAAACATTTTTAAGTTTGATACTTTTGAGGGACAAGTGGATCCATCCCAGAATTTCAACCCACTTATAACACTATCCATGAGAAAATGCAAGCTTAATCAGTTGTAAACTTCTGTATTACTTTAATAAATACAAATAGGGAGAAGAAAAAGCAGCTTCCTTCGAAATAAAGTCCTAGAAGAATAATGCTCACTAGGTACCACTTCTCAGATAAAGAGATCAGTTTGGATGACCTTGGACATCTGAAGCAAGGTTTAACTAAGAAGAAAAGTAACAGACAGTAATAATCCACTGGGAAAGAACTGCAACAATCCTTCATGAACTACAAGGTAACACATTTATGAACAGAGAGGAGTAAAAGCCAAGAGTCTGGTTGCTCGGCCCCTTTTAGGCTCAGTGGAGAAATAGCACCTCCAAGTGATGCTTCCTCATATAACTTGCAATTCCCTCATAAACGCAGAAGTTCCAATCTTGGTTTTATTGCAACGGTTGAACTCTAATACATTTCTGGGCATTTTAAATTGCTTCCAGAAAAACTGGTGAACCAGGATCTTACATAACTGTCCATCACAAATGACTTTCCAAGTAACTTTTGGAGCTAATCAGTGCCACTAAAAAAAGATGCAGTGAAATCACATGACAGTCCATGCTGTGGAGATATTCCACAAGGGAGCCAGCAAAGTAGGGCAGAAGAGGGAAGGAAGGTCATGAGTGAATAAAGAAAACAAGATTTGTAAGGATGGCTCAGAAGAAAATTGCTCGTGTCCAGAGCTGACGGGCATAAAACAGCGATCAAATATAAGTGTGATGGAGTGAGCTGCGAAGTTTTATCTTCTGGTAATTTACATGAGACATGAAATGAGCTCTAATTTCCTTCCTTCTTGCAGCTTCTGTAGACACACACACACACACACACACACACACACACACACACACACAACTCAGGAGGATAGGCATGTATTTGGAAATAAAGAACTGATTCCCACTTCTTGTCTGGTGGTTCCTGAGCGCAGGATCTACAAATGTATCCAGCCAGGGCAGGGGAAGGATGGCAAGGGTGTGATGAAAAGGTTCTAAAACTGTTTTGTGGTGATGGTTGTACAACTGTATATTAGTAAAAAAAATCATTGAACTGTACACTTACAGGGGGTGAATTTCATGTTATGTAAATTATAATTCAGTAAATCTATAACAGAAAATAGAACCCTGCAAACAATGGGTATTTAGTGTAGAGTGCATTATTTTTTTATTGGAGTATAGTTGATTTACAGTGTTGTGTTAGTTTCAGGTGTAGAGCAAAGTGATTTAGTTATACCTGTATATGTGTGTCTATTCTTTTTCACATTCTTTTCCCTTATAGGTTATTACAAAATATTGAGTATAGTATGTCCGATGTAAAAAATGTATGGGGGCTTCCCTGGTGGTGCAGTGGTTGAGAGTCCGCCTGCCGATGCAGGGGACACGGGTTCGTGCCCCGGTCTGGGAAGATCCCACATGCCGCGGAGCGGCTGGGCCCATGAGCCATGGCCACTGGGCCTGCGCGTCGGGAGCCTGTGCTCCGCAACGGGAGAGGCCACAACAGTGAGAGGCCCGCATACTGCAAAAAAAAAAAAAAAAAAATGTATGGTTACCAAAGGGGAAAAGGGAGGAGGGATAAATTAGGAGTTTGGGATTAATATATACACACTACTCTATATAAAATAGATAACCAACAAGGACCTACTGTATAGCACAGGGAACTATACTCAAGGGTGCATTATAAAAATGCTTTTAAGACTCATTAGAGGGTTCCTTATTAAACAAATTAACTTTCATTTGTATTACTAAACTCTGGTGTCACAGGAAAGTAGAAGCGCCCATATACCTACAGGTAAATTCATTCCCACATAGTCGCTGCATCCTCGACGTGAGCCTGTACAAGAGACATCCATTCTGTTCCATTTATCAGACAGCTTGTGCAGACACCAGCAGCTCAACCGCAAAATGAGAGGGAAAGTTACATTCTACAGCTCCTGTGATGTTCAAACAAGCATCCGGGGTTATCAGTGAGTCTTATTTGCAAAACTCTCTTCCCCTCAGGTACTAAAACATTATTGCTTTGACATTGTCATTCAGGCACTAAAAAGGAGCTGTAGAACACAATATAACATGTATTGGGACTTCCCTAGTGGCGCAGTGGTTGAGAATCCGCCTGCCAATGCAGGGGACACAGGTTCGAGCCCTGGTACAGGAATGTCCCACATGCCGCGGAGCAACTAAGCCCGTGTGCCACAACTACTGAGCCTGCGCTCCAGAGCCCGCAAGCCACAACTACTGAGCCCGTGTGCCGCAGCTACTGAAACCCGCACACCTAGAGCCCATGCTCCGCAACAAGAGAAGCCACCTCAATGAGAAGCATGCACACCACAGTGAAGAGTAGCCCCTGCTCACCGTAACTAGAGAAAGCCCACGTGCAGCAATGAAGACCCAATGCAGCCAAAAATAAGTAAATGAAATGTAAACCTTAAGGATATTAAAAAAAAATAAGATAACATGTATTTATGTTCCAGTCATCGCAGGGTTGGCATGACAGTGCTAGGGCTGCGGACAAAGAACAGCCTATGACAGTGGCCTCCCTGGCTCTCAGGCAAGGTATCCCAGGTGTTAGAAGGGTGTCTTCTCCTGCAGGTACTCCTAATCACCCTTCGTGACCACTTTCCTTGAAGAGGCTTCAAGCTTTTACATATACAAGTTATAACCTCCATACTGAAATTGGGCTCTTCCAAATACCAGAAGTTGGAAGCAGTGGTGTGCTGGTAAATGTTTAACAGGCTCTCCTGGAGGTAAAAGGAGCTGATCAATGTGCAGCGTGTGCTGACTGCCGTGTTGTCAATACTGCTACCATGGCCGAGTTCAAGCTACCGACTTGATGTTGCTGAACATGGAGTTGGGAAGAGACGTTCACTGTGGCTCCGGTGAACCAGTGGGGGCCTGTTCCAGCACACCTGTGCCCAGGGGCAGGGCACACAAATTTGTTTTTGATCAAGACTTTAATCGAGAATGTCAGAGTAAAGCTACGTAAAATTTTTTTTTATTGAAACTGTTGAAATAAAGTTAAAAGCATTTCAAATTTAATAAATTGCTAATTAGTATTTATATAGTTTCTCTGTATCTGGGTGTTCTCTCTGCAAATTGTCAACAGGGTCATTTAAACACATATGTATTACATGTATGTACACAGTGTATACACACCTGTATGCCTGTATGAGCCCAATGTTGATCTCAAATTCCCAAGACCCAACCAAGGTCCTTGCAGTTCCTAGGTTCTTGGAAGTCCAAGGTTCTTCAGCTGATCTTTCTACTAGATGGCAACTGTCATTAAGGTCCTCACTCATTTACAATGGATCCACTAACCAAAGAGTCATCATTTTTCCAAGGGTGGTGCTGAGTTCCAGGTCTTCAGGAGCAACCAACTGAAGATGGCTCAGAAGGACCTCATCTCGTCTCCTTGAGCTATAAACACATGACCTGCACCCAAGAGCAGGAGTAAACAGGTTGGGATTAAAGGTAGATGTTGCTGATACCTGAGGTCAGTGATTCACACGCCACACACTCACTGGTTTATTGGTGAGGGAAGGCTTCTGATCACCAAGACACGGAGAAGATTGGCAAGTCTGAAAGTAGAAACAACATCTTCCACGGGGGTGTGTTGTGTAAGATGCCCATCTCCACCCACCCCCAGGCTGGTGCTGCCTTTCACTCTTCTTGGGGATCCCACCTAGGACTCTTAGGTACACACACAAGCAGTGGTAGGTCTGGACATCAGACAGCTGGGCATCATAGGTGTACTTTCCATTAGGTCCTGAGGGTTGGCCATGGCGTGCAGTGAGAGAGACCATCTTTGCAGAAATGACAGACAGACAAAAGCTTCAAAGCGTACAGAGAACGGGGACACTTGATAACCTTGTCATTCTGCCTTAGACGTGGGAGGAAAAGAAAACATGCCATATTACCCTGTGAAGACACTTTTCAAATATAAAAGACATTTGTAAACTAGATTTTGATTTTGAGCTTTCCCTAAACCATTATGAAGAAAAATTCCCATCTTAAAATTACCATTGCCAGAGAGAGTTCACGATGGGGAGTGAACAGTGGCAATTAATCATTTAGCATTTATGTAACATCTGGCATCTGCAAAGCGCTTTCCAACCAGTTTTCCTTGTTACTGCTCGTAATCACGGCAGGTTGGGGTCAGCCGTGCTCATTCCTATTTTCTCAGAGCAATATGTAAAATAGTAACTTGACCCTTAGAGAAAGATCTTGTAATAGCAAATAAAGCTAGAAATAAGTGACAACTCTTTCATTCTATTCAGAACGCCATTCTTGAAGGTTGTTAATAGGGAGAAGTATTTTCTGTCAGCTCTGTTAACAGGAGGGTGATGGTGTTTTGTTTCTTACTATATAGGAGCCAGATCCAAAATTCATATCTAAAAATACCATCAACAGTAAAGGTCAAAGACAGCTGTACTTTGGGACATAGCTTTCGTTATTTAAAACCAGAGAAATATAGAGTCACGTGTGTGTATTCTCCATTTGGAAGAGACAGACTTTAAGACCACAAACCGTAATATACATTAAATATGCTTCAACTATTCCAAGATACAAGGCAAACACATCATCAGTCAACCAATGAATTTTCCAGTCTCTTGCATTATTGTAAATCTGAGAGACTAACAAGTAGGAAGGGAGACTCATCTTTGCTGTATTAATTGATCCCCTGCTTTCAGCACCACACATGTACATGGATGTCGCAAACTAGCCCTGCTTCCTGCCTGCCCGTGGGGGAGGGGAAGGGCATCAGTCCAAAGCCCTATTCACATCTTTACAAGACCAGTGATAAGTGACACGGTGATGGGCAACAGAAGAACAAAACTTAGTCTGATGGGTCAGAAAAGGCATCCCAAGAAAGTGACATTGAGCTCAACCCTGAAGGGTGAATAGGTGTTAACAGGGAACAAAGGGAAGAGGGAACAGCATGTTCAAAGGCCCTGAGGAAGAGGCTGCACTATTCACTGGAGGAATTCAAATGAGGCCAAAAGTCCAGAGCTCAGAGCGTGAAGGTGCAGGGATGGGGGTGGGGTAGATCTGACTCCCAGAAACAGGCAGACCTGGGAGCCCAGGAGTTCCACAGAGGTCTGGGCTCAGCAGCTTGGGCTCTGGAGCTGAGCTGACAGCCCCTTAGGTGCAGCCACCACTGATGAATCCTAAGGGACCTCCGTGCCTCTCTGTCCTCACCTGACCCGGTATCTGCCTTGCAAAGTTGTTGTGAAGACTCAGTGCTCTGTTGCATGTAAAGTATTTTATGTACAACTTGGTAATTCCATCTAAAGCCTGAACTATCCCCCTCCTGACATCTTCTTACCTTTAGGATATTCCTAACCTATATTCTATGGGGCACCACCCGGTAATGTACTACAAGAAACGGAACTCAGATTAAGTGAGTTTGGGAAACACTGCACGCTGTCGTCTGAAACATCTGAAAATCTCACAGTTGTTTTTGTTTTGTTTTTTTTAATAACTTTCTTAATCAAACATGCACAAAAATTGACTACCGCAAGCCACTCTCTGTTTGCTGGAGGCCATGCTATCACCTACGAATAATTGATGTCTTTAAATCCCCAAAAGTTCCCTGGAGAGAATGTTGAGAGGCTCCAGCTCAGACTGATTTTAGTCTCTGGCTTGTGCATTTGAGATGCCACAACAGAACAGTTTCAACATCGTTATTTAGAAAATAAATTATTCCAAATCTCCCGTTTAGAACACATTCTCAAGGTGTCCTCATGAATCCAAATGTTTTCCCAAACCATGGCTATAATTTTCAATTTATTCAGTAGGTGACTTCCAGGGAACAAAGTTGTGTTACTGGAATAATACAACCTTCTTAGCATCATTTCACCTCCCTGCCTCAGTTTCCCTCCCCATCTGGAAACCGCAGTGTCAGACTAAGTGACCCCAAAGCCCTTCAAACACTGAGATTATACAATCCCATGTTAAAATCTTCCCAGGTTACCTGATGTATGTTCTTAGGTGATTACCAAACCAATGCAGTCTCAATACGAGCAGACAGACACACATCCATCCACAAATGGACAGACCCCTAGGTCTTTGCCTCCTTGCTCTGTGTCTGTCTTTGCAGCACTGAAGAATATTCACTGAACTCACGACCATGTTTACCTTTGTAACATTCTATGTGACCATTTTTTAATGCTTTAAGTATAGAAAATATGTATGTATGTATAATATGTATATTTTATACGTAATATAAAAACAATGACATGATGGAAAAGTGCCCAAGTATTAACAATTGCTAAACCATGGATGTGTATGCCTCCATACTTTCTCTAAGTTTCTAAACCTTCAAATGTAAACATTACGATCTTAAGTAAGTCATAGATTTTTTGAATGGTGATCTCACAGAAATCTTTGAAGTTGTCTTACACGTGTTCTTCATCATCTCCTTGAGTTAACTGTCTCCAGGCTTAAATTTAGAAACAGAAATACGGTCTTGCTTCTTGCCCTGCAAAATTCACGTTTTGTTAATTATCTCATAGATAAAATAACTATTTGCTTGAGACCAAAATTAAACTTTAACTAATGGCAACCAGGAGCTAAAACCACACCCAAGCTATCGAATTGCATTTCAAAGTCAGTTCTAGGGAGAGACATTTTCCCACCACCTTTATCTGAAGGGAAGACCTGTTTCATACTATTCCGTATAAATCACCTTGAGACTGGCCATGGCCAATATGCCATTTAGTTTTTGTTAAAAATAAACATTCAAAGAGATAACATATTGTACAACATCTCAAATTCTATCCAAATTATTCACATTTTGAATTAGGCTTGAGTCTGGATTGGTGCCAACTATGTTTATTTGTTTGGGAAAAGAGTCTTTGTAGCCCTTAATTATATACAAACAAATGAGACTTTAAGTTTTAAAATCTTTTCTTTGTATAGAAGGATTCTGGTTCTTATCAAATGCTGAACAAGCATGACCCTGGCTGCCCTGGCCAAGATTAAGCTGGAGAACTCTGGAGATAAAACATCAAGAAATGAGGTGGGGACAGTTTTGTTTTGAACATGGGGTGATGGATTTGACCCATGTCAGGGGCAGCCTGGCACACTGTGGGAGAACAAAAATAGAAGAGGAACCATAACTGGACAACTCTGATCTCTGGTCCAGATGGCCACAGGAGGAAATTCAGGGAGGTCCAGATGCTCTGTATGTATGAGGAGCTGAGACTGACAAACTTCAGGTAGTAGCTTGCCCATCTCCCCAGGGCTGGTAAATTCTAATCTAAGAGCACCTCTCCCTAATGCTGCCTCTCCCAGTAGGGTAGGAGGTGAAGGCCTGAGCTGACATGTGGTCCTTTGGGGTGAGGGCATGACTGTGTTTTCTGGTACCAGGTTCTTGTCCATAAGGTTTATCTACCCCTATGCTTCCAGCTCACTTGGGCTGAGGCAATGGAGTCGGGCCTCCTCCATCTGCTTGGCTGAGAGGGTAGCTGGCATCCCAGAGAAAAATACACTTCAGGATAAAAAGGAAAAAAAAGCAAGACCGTTGATGGGTTTACTCTTTACAAAAAAAAAAAAAAAGTACTAGATGACAGATTCTGAAGCAGAAATAATATTAGACCAAGGACTTACAATTAAACTAATAAACATTTGAAAAGAGATATTAGCAATATGAAATAAAAAGAAAAAAATATAGAAAACAAACAGAAACATTTGGTGTGAAAAATATGACAGTTGAAATAGAGAATCGACTGAATAGGATAGATAATAGATATAATGAACAGATAATAATAACAGATACAATAAATATGCAGCTGAGGAATAACATAGCAAACTGGAATATCAATTCCAGAAAGAAGAAAGAAATGACAAAGAATTAGAAAGTACAGGAAAATATAAAAGTGATATGAAGAAAGGAAATAGATGCACTGAATTCAAATAAAAGGACCCCCAGATGAGCGGAGAGAAAAATTAAAATGAAATTAGTAAAATTTGAAAAAATGAAATACAAATTTTCCAGAAATAAAAAAATTGATATTAAAAGGGCCAAAAGAGAAGAATAATTTAAACACATTTAATGAAATTTCAAAATATCAGACAAAAAGAAAATTTTTAAAGCTTCCAGAGATAAAGAACAGATCATATACAAAGGATCAAGAACTCAGTCAACATTAGATTTTTTAATAGTAACATTGGATATAAGGGAAAAATGGATCAGTATTTTCAAAACATTGACAAGCCTAGATTGTTGCACACTGTCAAACCGTCATTCAAATGAGAATATCACCAGGCTTACAAGATCTTAGAGATGTTTGCCAGTCAGAGGCCCAGTATAGCTGCTGCTACCCTATTGGACATCCTAGATATAGAACATTTCCATTGCCACAGAAAGTTCCATCAGCCAGCACTGAAATAGAGAACATCACGATGGCAGTGTTTGTAAGAGGATGAGACCAGTGAATGTGTGGAAATACAAGAGTTCTAGTCTCATTATTGAAGAAATAAAAATATCAATTAAAAATGTAGAAAGGTAAAACAAGCAGAAATAATATATCAAGAGGGTAGAAGTGGGTCCAAATATACCAACGTTATAGTAAATGTAAATGGATTAAACTCATAGTTTAAAGATAAAGGTTGAAAGAAGGGATAAAAACCAAAGTCCACATAGATGTTCTACATATACAGAAGACCCACCTAAAGCATAGAGACCTGTAAAGTTTTACAGCATTGGTTAAACCATATGAAACTGATAGATATTGCCAATTTTATATGGTTCAATGCAGAAAAGAAGGATGAAAGACATAAATGCCTACTAACAAAAAAGAAGACTAATATAGATGTAATCATGCTAGATAAGAGACACTGAGACAAAATAGAGCATTAGGGAGACAGCCCTGATCACAACATTAATAAAACAGATTCAATTTATTCAAATAATATAACAATTTTGTTAAATGTACATACCTAAAAAACATTCACAAAATGTAGCAAAATGTGTTAAAGCCATAGAAAGAAGTTGATAAATTCACCATCATATTGGATTGATATGGTAATTACTGGTCATCAATCAGGCAAAAAATTTCATCAAGAATAGCTGAACACTATGATTAAGAAGTTTGTTCTAATGGACAGATACAAAGTTCTATATCTCCCAATTTTTAAAACACTTTTTTCTCAAGCACATTTTTACGATAATCAATCGTAGATAATAACTGACCAAGAAAACCTCCATATGTGTCAAAGAACAAGGATCACCACTGAGGACAGACAGCTCTTTGCTTAGTCAGAGTCCCAGAAGCTCAATAAAAAAGCTCTTGAGATCAGCAAACCCAGTATCCACCCAGTAGGTGAATTCAACAAAAACTGTCTCTAAAAGTCCTAAGAACAAAGCAACATCACACTAGTGGACCACCTGCTAGACCTCGAGACTCAGTAGAGCTTGAACCACACCTCACTGAGTTCAGTGACTCTCACTTCTGTTAACTCACGCAAATAAACCAATCACCATACTGAGCAGTGCATTGGCCAGTTAGAGCCTAATGTAGCAGGGTGTTAAATGGGCCATTTCCTAGTCTCTAAGAATTTTGCCTAAAGCCACAGAGCTTGGGACAAGAAGCAGTAAGTACAACTACTTGCTAAAGAGAGGCATGAACACATCTACGACCAACTTGCAGAAAAATAACAAATGCACCCCTGCTGGTCAGTATCATGCCCCCTACAGTCATCCCCAGCATAGGTAAGAGAAGACTAGAAGTGCACAGAGGATTGAAGAAAACCAGGAGAGCAATTGGTGGTCCAGTGTGGAGGGATGTGCCTTTCTTCTCCACATCCCCATCTAAGGAAAATCAAGGAAGACTCCAAAGGAATCACTCCTAGAGGCTGGGGTGCCTGCAAGAAGGCACAAGAACCTCCCTCCATGGCTTGAGGCTGGATGAGCTACATAACTCCTAAATCCATCTTGGTGTGGCCCCCTTTGTAGACCACTGTGAGATCTCTTAGGGGGCCTTGATGTCCATCCCAAGAACAGACATGTCAGGTCCTATGGAAAACTGAGGCTTTATGTTTCTTTAGGATAAAGCAGCCACATGACACACATGTTTCTTGGTACTTTTAATTACATTCCATAGCATGACTTGTATGCGCTATTCTCTCATCCATCTGGCCAAGAGCTCCTCCCAGGAAGAGGACAGTGAGAGATGGGAGACATTGAAACTCTCATACATTGCAGGGCGGCCCATGAGTCCCCACCCAGTGATCCACTCTTTATGTAAAGAACCCCATTTCTTCAACTGTTCCTTTTGCAAATGGTTTATAATCACCCACTATCCCTTGGTTTCTCTACTCTGTTCTCTCCCTTTTGCCAATGTCTCTGATCAAGTAACTTGCTCAGAAATTGCAGTAATTACACGCAAAGTTGGACAAGGAGAAATAAACACCATTTATTTTAAAACATTCTACAAATCAGGATGTTTACTCATTGGGTGATATAAATCTGCATTACTCAGGGTTCACATCGCAAAAGAATTAGAGATCAAGCAATTTTAGCTTAGCCAGGTTCCTTCCCAGACTTTTTTTTTCTTTATTTGCTAGGTTGAATGAGTTCACCCTTGTCACCAATGTGAAAAACAAAAAAAAAATAGTTGGTAAAATATTAAAAGTGCAAATAGCTTTGCATAATTTTCCTGCCTGAAATATAATTGTCACAATAATTAAAGTCTTGGCTGTCCTGTGTTTTTTTAAATCTTCACCAATTTATGTATTTCTCCAGAACAATGTCATTGATTCCAAAAATAGTCCTTCATGGAATAAAAAATTAGTTAATAAATTCTTGTATATAAAAAGGCCCTGCATCTTATAAATATTTTACAAATGTTTGTCAGTTTGTTTTTCTAGAGGATTTTATTATTATTATTTCTTTGTTAAAAGTCCTGAACCATGAATATATCACATCCTGGGACTGCAAGATAATTTATTTTCTCTAATCAATTGTTCTCTACAATTTGATTTGCCTCACTATGTAAACTCATTTCCTTGGCATGAGGACAGCTGTCCAGCGGCTGACACTGTGACAGGGCAGAGCTGCAAGTGTCATGCGAACAGCCAGGCTCTCCCATCTGCACTGGCATTGCCACCACCCTCAGGTTTCTGCCTGAGACAACCCTCTATACAGGGTGAGTGACATGCAAGCCTTTTTCGCAGCTGCAGGAGTCAGGGGAGGACTGACTCCTAAGAGCCTGAATAATAGTTTAGCCTCAGGTCATTGAACTCATATATTCCGCCACTTCATTTTGAGCATCAACGATGGGTCCCATGGAAGGTGAAACAGGAGGCTGTGTGTTTCCTCCACTTACCAGCCTCAGAGGCCAGTTCTGGCACAGGGTGCCATGGCAGTTGCATTATTTCCTGTTCCCATCCAGTTCCTCACTGTGACTGCAAGTTCCTTACCCTTCCCTCAATCCTCCAGGCACCCCTCCATGGGCATCGTAATTCTTGCAGTTCTTTCAGGAATCTAAACAGGAGAGTCTGTAAGTGAGCACACACACCCCTTTAGACCTGCAGACCTTGGGCTCTCATAGTTCATGAGTAAGATCCATGTGAATCTGGAAGCCTAACCATCATTTACAAAATTCTTTTTGATATTTTCACTGGGATCCTGCAGGCCCTTTTACGAAGATGCTCTTCATGGCTTTATTAACACTCCAGTGTAAGGGCAGCTACTGTGGTGTCCTTCACTGCTGCTGAGACACAATCTCTGTTACCAAAGAGCTAACAATCAGGTAAGAAAAATAACATTTATTTACAGGGAAATGTATTCTCAATGCTCTGTGTATATTAATTCAATGGAAGTAGTAAGAAAAGTAGCAGCTAGCATTATTGAGTACTCAGTGTATTCTAAATGCTTTGTACATATTAATTAATTACATAATGACTTGTTTAATCCTCACAAAATTTATTGAAGTTGTTACCAAGATCTGGTCCACTTTACAGATGGGAAAACTTACCTTGTCTTAAATACTAGCTATTGAAAGCAGAGGCAGGGATTTGTACCCAGGAAATCTGAATCTAGAGCTCATTCTTACAACAACTAGAAAATACTACCCTACTGACGCTCTACCACCAAGTAGATAGATAGGATTTTCACCCCTGAGTACGGTGACAACTAGTGTGATACATAAATAATGTCACGTGCTTTAGGAGGGAAAAAGTGGGAGGACTGTCTGCCAACTGGGGAATTGGGAGATATTATGATGCAGGGTCAGTTGCTCCAAGCCAAATGTGAAAGATAGAAGTAGAGGAATAATTTCTGTCTAGTTGGATGGCATGTGCGAAGAACAGACACACAATCTCAGCACACGGAACTCCCTCGGCTCGCCACCCCTGCCCTCTGGTCACGGGGGATGGCAGCCCATGAGCATCAGTCCAGCCTCTTTCCCTTCCCTCTCAGAGGAACTGTGTAGCCCTCATGTCCAGAACTCAAGCCACTTCTCTATACCTTGCAGTAGCCACCACATACCATCATATAGACTTGGTCCCACTGCAGCTGGCTCCTTCTTTTACACCCTAAGAGAACCTTCCCTGAAGTTTCCGCTTCTTCACTGACAACATTATTGAAAAGATGAGTCTACATGCTCTTCTGGATTATAAAATAATCCAATAAGATTTCAGTTGCTTAAGCCTGTAACCCAGGTGGTGAAATCAGTTCTTCTTGAAGTGTAATTGAAAAAAAATATCTAATTGATTCTAAAATGAAGAGTGGCAATGAAGGTGGCTCAGTGAATAGCCAGCCTGTAGAGGAAAAGAGGAAAAGTGAACTCTGCTTGAATCAACATGAAAAGTTTGCGCAGACTGGATCTAACTCCGTCTCTACATTCCCTAGGCTTACGCTTACTCCCCCAATCTTCATAAATTACACAAACCAAAAGCCCAAAACCCTAGTCAAATCCCTCCTCCATCTTCATGCCTTAAAAGGAAAAACTTCAAAAGGTAAAAACTTCAGGAACAGCAGAATCAAAGGGCACGACCCCGACATGACTTTACAATGAAGTGGAGAATCTTTAAGGAATCAGGCCCCAATTTGAGCTATAAGGTCCAAAAGTTGAGAATGATGTCATAATTCTGATAAAGTTAGTTTCAAAGGTTCCAGTCTTTTAAGGACTACTCAACTTCACAAAGAAAATCCTAGCCTGTGACCACTGAAAACGCCTCCAATGCAATAGTTTTACAAGTAAAAGTATGGAGTCCCATGTATAATTCAGAGTATAGAGTATACTGATCTGTAATCAGGTCATCAAACTATGGAAAAGAAAGCCAAAACTTGTGCCCTGAACTTCCACTTCTAATGAGGATATGGTAGGTCACAGCCAATGCTCCCGCTCTCAAAACTTTTTTTAAGGAATAAATTACAAGTCATTTTAAAGCATTGGAGAGCAGTGGAATTAAAAAGGACTAAATGAACTAAAATTTCAGAGAGAGAAAAGTGTATGATTGATACCCACTTTTCCCTGGAAGCATCTTCCAGGTCTAGATAGAAGTCTGATGATCAGACGTGGGCCAGGTAGAGGATGTTGCTGGGGAAAGAGAAAGAGAAAAGCTGTTAGTGGTGGTGTAGGGCTAGGGTGATAAATCATACTACAGGTGAGGGGTCTGAAATGCATAGCTGATTTCATCCACAAGACGCTTGCTCAGCTTTTTGGCTGAGTGGTCAGGGAGATGGAGCCTAAAGAGCTAGGCAGAAAGTTTTTGAAAAGGAGAATAAAATTGCCATGAATGTTGAGGTGATTAGGATCAAAGATCTCCTGAGGGAAGGGGTTTGAAAAGAGAACAGACAGAAGATGAAAGCCTATGGTGAATTGACAGCAGGAACTCTAGCTACTTGTCAAATTGCGGTGTTGCCTCTAGGCTGAGAATCAAGGTTCAGCCACTGGCAAAAACCGGCTGCTGGGAAACAGAAGAATCAGCAAGGATTTTGATGTTCAAGCGGGACAAAATTAGAGACTGGAGGGCACCACACATGTAACCATTCTATCCATCAAGACATTTGCCAAGTTATGATTGATCAGACTCAATCTGCCTCTGTGAGAGGCTGGAAAATCTTTGTTTCCTCAGTTCTGACAGGCTGTGGGTGACTCAGCTTTGCCCTTGAGAGGCTTAAGTTCAGCTCTCTGCACTCCTGACCCCCTCACTCTCAGCCCTCATAGAGCTTAATCCCTGATTAGAGTTTGGAAACTGACCTCCTCTCTCAATCTACTTTCACAGTATTTTAGATACAATATCCAGCTTACAGAAAAATCACGAGGTGTATGAAAAGAAAGACCATATGTTAAACAGTAAAAAATCAACAGCATTAGATTCCAGGTTGACCCAGATACTGGAGATGGTGTAACAGAACGGGACGCTATGGGCCTTCCCAGAACAGACTACCCCTGCCCCCGTGTCCTCTACCCGCCTCTTGTTTGTAAAAATCTGTAGCCTCCTAGGTCTTCCCTGAGTTCCAAAGAGTAAATTTAATCAGAGAAGTGAGAAAATGTAGAAAGAAGGGAAAACAGTCAAATAAGACAAAATAATAGTTTAGCCATTAAACAAAGTCAAGGACCTCTAGTTCTTCCTCAAGGACTATAGATAACATTCTGAGCCGTGTCCTTTGAGCTGTTTTGCAGATACTGAAACCCCCACCAGGTGGAGGAAGTTAACTGTCTGCTGTCGACAGACAGGTAGACCCCAGACCAGTTGGAACCAGAAGGTTGATGATATTGACTCCCAATTACCTCAGCACCAGCCAATCAGAAGAATGTTCACAAGCTGATTACACACCTAGCAACCCCCTCTCCCTCATCTTATCTTTAAAAACCTTTCCCTGAAAGCCTTCGGGGTCTTTTAAGCACTAGCTGCCCTGGACTCCTTGACTGGTGCCTGCAATAAATGCTGCACTTTCCTTCACCACAACCCGGTGTCAGGAGACTGGCTTTACTGCGTGCGGGCAAGCAGACCCACGTTTGGTTCAGTAACAATAGCAGACAATTACTTTAAAAATAAATATGATTAATATGTACAAGAAAATAGAGGAAATGAGAGGCAACATACATGAAATGATAGCAATTTGCAATTGAGAACTGCAATTTGTTTTTTCAAATAATGGGTATGGCAGAACTGAAAAATACAAAATCCAAAGTTAAGAATACAATGAAGAGTTGTTACAACAGATTGCACACAGAAAACACACAGAATTAATGAACTGAAAGGTGCTAAATAAAAAATATGCAAATTGAAGGATAGAGATCAAAAAGTAAGAAAATTTATTTTAAAACTTGAAAGATAGGTGTAACATATCCAAAAGACCTAAATTAATATAATTGAATTACCAGAAAGAGAGGAGGGAAAATGAGACAGGAGCAATATTCAAAGAGATAATGACTGAGAATGGTCCAAATTGATGAAAGACATCAACCCACATGTTCAAGAAGTTCAGCAAACTTTGAGCTAAACAAATACAAATAAAACTACATGTAGGCATGTTATCAATGTCAGACTGCTGAAAATCAAAGACAGAAACAGAATCTTAAAAGCAGCCAAAGAAGTAACACATTACCTCCAAACAAGTCAAGATAAGACTAATAGCAATTTCTCAAAAGAAATGATAAAAGAAAAAAGGAGGGAGGGGACTTATAATGTTAAATGCATGTCTTATAAGAAGGCAAGCTGAAAAGTCAAAGATTTAAGTTTCCATCACAAGAACCTAGAAAGAAAAATCAAATCTCACTTAAGAAGGAATGTAATAAGAAAGCTAAGGGCAGAGCTTAATAAAAATTTTGTAATCCAATTAAAATATCAACAAAGCTAACAGTTAGTTCTTTGAAATGATAAGTCCCAGCAAAATAGAACAAGAATGAAACACAAATGGCCAAATAAGAAAAAATGAGCTAAAACTATAGGTCCTACTAACATTAAAAAGATATTATGAACAAATTTACTCCAAAAAATTTGACAATTTGGACGACATCAAATTTCGCAAAAAATACAACCAATTCTAACAGAAAAATAAATAAAAATTATAGATATTGTAATGTATATTAAATATGTATCTTGTATAGATACAAAAATAAAGAAATTTAAAATATATATTTATTTTATATATAACATATGCATATTTACAGCAGTGGTAACTTTATTTATCAAGTTGTATGTTACATCCCTAGTACTTATTTATCTGGAAGTTTGTACCCTTTGACTGCCTTCATCCAATGTCTCCTCCCTCCATGCTCTGCCACTGGTAACCACAAATCTGGTCTCTTTTTCTGTGAGTTTGTTTGTTTTGGAAGTATAACTGACCTACAACACTATGTTAGTTCCTGTTCTACAACATAGTGATTTGGTATCTCTATGCATTTCAAAATGATCAACATGATAAGTCTAGTTACCATCTGTCACCATACAAAGATATTACATAGTTCTTGACTGTATTCCCCACACTGTACATTTTATCCCCATGACTCATTTATTTTGCAACTGGAACTCTGTACGTCTTAATCTCCCTCACCTATTACTTTCCTCTCCCCATTGCCCTCCCCCGTGACAGCCACCTGTTTGCTCTCTGTAATTCTGTTTCTGTTTTGCTATGTTTGTTCATTTGTTTTTTAGATTCCACATGTAAGTTAAATCATACAGTATTTGTCTTTCTCTGTCTGATTTATTTCACTTAGCATAATACCTTCCAGGTCCATCCAGGTCCAACCCAATATATATATATATATTGGGTTGACCAGAAAATTTGTTCAGGTTTTTCTGTGTCTTCCTATTCTGCTATCTTGGCTGCTCTCTGTATTTTAAAGACTCTTGATCACACTGCCAGATTGCTTTTCTGAAAAAAACATACTAAAGTACACTCACACAAAGAGATGGGAGAGGGCCTAGGTCAAGACTGATGGATGAATGGAAGGATTGGTTGATTGCTTACTTAAAAAATAATAATGTGCATTTGTAGAGCCCTTTGCACTTTATAAGTAACATTCATGGTCTCATTTCTAAGAGAGGTGTTAACAGCTCTAACATATGAATAAGCAAACTGAGACAGGAAGAGGTATGATGTGCTAAAGGCACTAATGCAAGTCAGCAGTGTCCAGTAGTTGCTGAAAATCTCCCTCAATGACAGTAGCAAAACAAGCACAGTACGTGCACGAACAGGGCCCAAATAGCTCCTCCACACTCTGGAGTGCAGGGTCCTCCTCAGGCTCCAGAACTCTACCAACATCATCAGGGCCTTGGTCTCTGTCCAGTTAAGGCAGGTCACAAACTGTAGACATGTCCTTTTTTCTCTTAGTGCCTCTTCTAATACATGAAGCCTGCTTCTCTTCCAAGCTGCCTGAGTGTACTGCCAAAGTTTGGGATTGCTCCAGCTGATTTATGGTTTCTGTGCATCTTAGGTCAAATTCCTGACAGAAAGAACCTAATTGTAAGCAAGGGCTGTGCCTGTTGGGTTAGATTTCACCCAGTGTTCTATGGGGTAGGAAGGATGGGGTCATAAGGTACATTGAGTGAACTGCCTGACACGTCCACCCAGGGTTGCCTGGGATATTATGGACCGAGAGGGTGAACAAAAATTGGTTTCTAAAGTTTTCTAAAGAGGTTAGTCTTGAATTGCATAGACTGACGGATTTGGTACTTGGGCTATAGGGTGGGAAAGTAGGATCATCAGGAGATCAAACCAGGAGCCAAAATTGAGGAGGGTTTAGATCTTACACATGAAAAGAAAACTCAGGTAAAACCACTTTAAAGAGAAAAGTAGTTTACTTGTAAAGATTTGCAAAGCATCCCAGATATACAAGGACTGGCTTATTAATTTAAAAAAAAGCAAGATTAGATATAAAAAAAGAAGTCATCCCCATAGATAAAGAAGAGCTTTAAAGAAACAAGAGAATACCTCATCCAATGCTATATCAATAAATTTTAACACTGGAGGAAATGGATGCTTTTCTGGTCAAATATAAAAATAAAAATTTACCCAGGAAGAATTACAATTGTTAAATAGTCTATAAAAGTTCTATAATTGAAAAAAAAAAAAAAAGGTGACTAGAGCCTGATGGTTTTACAGCTGAATTCAATCACTCAAACAAATATTTATTAAACTCCTGCCAGATGCCACTTCTATTCTAGACACTAGAGATAGAGCAATAAGCAAAATTAAATCATTTGTCTTGTATCATTTATAATACAGTCAGAGAAAACAGGGCAGGAAGAATGGATGCACACCGTGGCAGATGGTTGTAAAGGCTAGAAGGAAGGCAGACATCATGGGGGGCACAGATGCTAGAGGAAGTGCTAGTCGCATCAGCTTTCCAGGACCGTTTGCACGTTGACACCCATCTGCTAGCTAAACGAAGTGACAGAGGGAGCGGTGTGGGCCTCTGGGGAAGGGATTCCTATGTTACCCAAACACAGCAAAGAATTTGCAGCAACATGGATGGGCCTAGAGATTGTCATACTGAATGAAGTAAGTCAGAGAAAGAAATATTGTATGATATCACTTATATGTTGAATCTAAAAAAAAAAAAAAGATACAAATGAACTGATCTACAAAACAGAAACAGACTCTCAGATGTAGAGGAGGAACTTATGGTTACCAGGGGGGAAGGGTGTGGTGGAGGGGGAGAATAGCTAGGGAGTTTGGGACTGACATGTACACACTGCTATATTTTAAATAGATAACCAACAAGGACCTACTGTATAGCACAGGAAACTCTGCTCAGTATTACATAACAACCTAAATGGGAAAAGAATTTGAAAAAGAATAGATACATGTATATGTGTAACTGAAAAAAAAATGTACTACAATCTTAGGGGGGAAAAATCACTAAATTGTATACTTTAAAATGGGGGGATTTTATGGTATGTGAATTATATCTCAATAAAGCTGTTATTTTGAAAAGAAAAGAAAAGAAGAATTCCAATGTTATCTAACTCTTCCAGACCATAGACAAAAGTGGAAATCTCCTCAACTTGTTTTATGAGGCCAACATGACACCAAAATGTGATAAAGAGGATTCCAAAGAGAAAACAAAATACCTAGGAACCTCATTATGAATATGGCAGCTCAGGCAACAGCAGGGCCAAGCTCTGTGGGAGGCAAAGTGGGACGACTGGGGGTCACTCCCTAGGTGGGTCTCAATGAACTTGACCCTGAAGGAATCCAATCTAGCACCCTCTGCACTGGAAAAGCCATCAATCAGATCAACACACAGACAATCTGATGATTTAAATTTCAATGAAAGAGAAGGATTATTGATTGCTGAATCCTTATTGAAGGATCATTGAGATCATTAGAAGCAAAGAACACTGCATGCTACAAAAGCTGAGACATGGAAACAACCTAAATGTCAACAGATGAATGGATAAAGGAGATGTAGTACATATATACAATGGAATACTACTCAGCCATTAAAAATAATGAAATAATGCCATTTGCAGCAACATGGATGGACCTAGAGATCCATACTGAATGAAGTAAGTCAGAAAAAGACAAATATCATATGATATCACTTATATGTGCAATCTAAAAACATGATACAAATGAACGTATTTATAAAACAAAAATAGACTCATAAACACAGAAAAAAAACTTATGGTTACCAAAGGGGAAACGTAGGGGAGGGACAAATTAGGAGTTTGGAATTAAAATATACACACTCCTAAATATAAAATAGATATATTTACCTATTTTATAAGAACCTACTATATAGATCAGGGAGCTATACTCAATATCTTATAATAACCTCTAATGGAAAAGAATCTGTAAAAGAATATATATATATATATATATATATATATATATATATATACATATATATATATGTAACTGAGTCACTTTGCTGTCTACCTGAAACATTGTAAATCAACCATACTTCAATTAAAAAAAAAAAAAAAGAACACTGCATGCAGTAGTGCCCCCAGCAGTTGGCGAAGGAGAGCCATGACAAAAGGAGCTTCACTCTTGCATCTAACGAGGTTTCCACACACTTCCTTTGTTAAATAAGTGACTGAGGATTATAGAGTAAAGGTCTCTCCACTTTTCCCAATGCAGCCATAAACCTGGAAAACTTCTAGAAAATATATTTATTACCTTAGCTTTAAGGTAATACATTAGCTAAATACATTAGCTTTAACTATATGGTTTTCAAAATTCATTTTTAAACAGTCATTTTATTTTTCAAAAGGCAAAATTTAACTCGAGCAGGAAGCATAGTCTGAGCTGTGGGGTTGCCCTCATGCACTGTGGGATACACATCCATAATCCACACGTGTTCCAGCGGTGGAATTTATCTTCTGCCTTCGCCCCATCTTACGTGTCACTTCTGGCTCCAACCTGTTCATCTCCCAGGTCCAGGGGAGTGGGAATAAGCCACAGCAATGCCACAGTTACTCCTTGCTCTGTACCAACTCCATTCGTCCACTTTTTAGTAGTACAACAAAAACTAAGCAGCTCAATTAAATCTGAATGCAATGATCATGCTTCATTCTGCACTTTGCATCAAAACCAAACAGAATTCTTGTGGGCTCTTTTCCTGTACAATCTTCTTAAATGTCCAGACCAGATTTTCAAGTTCTAATGAAACAAATCCAGGCAAATACTGTTTGCTAAAAATTAGAGATGAATGCAAGAATGTTACTAGCAGCTTTAAAACAGCCCCAAACTGGAAACAACCCAAATGTACATCAGGACAAAGGATAAATCTGAGACTTCCCTGGTGGCGCAGTGGATAAGACTCTGCGTTCCTAATTCAGGGGACCCAGGTTCGATCCCTGGTCATGGAACTAGATTCCACATGCATGCTGTAACTAGGAGTTTGCATGCCGCAACTAAGGAGCTGACGAGTCACAACTAAGGAGCCCGTGAGCCACAACTAAGGAGCCCACCTGCAGCAACTAAGACCCAGCGCAACCAAATAAATAAAAAAAAAGGATAAATCTATTCTGAAATATTCAGACAATGGAGTATGGCATGATATGTTTGTCAGTTCAGGGTAATAACAAAACACAGCAGACTGGGAGGCTTAAACAGCAAACATTTGTTTCTCACAGTTCTGGAGGCTAGAAGTCCAAAATCAAGATGCCAGCAGGTCCTATGACTGGTGAGATTCCACTTCCTGGTTTGCAGATGGCTGACTCTTCACCGTGTCCTCACATGGTGGAGAGAGAGCAAGAGCTCTGGTCCCTTCATCTCCTTATGGGGGCACTAACCCCATTAAGGAGGGCTCCACCCTTATCACCTAATTAATCACCTCCCAGAGGCCCCTCCTCCTCATATCATCACACAGGGGATTTTGGCTTCGACATATGAGTTTTGGGGGGATACAAAAATGGACTAAGAATGCTGCCTGCCACAAAGGATGTCTCAGCCATCAGCGATTGAAGCCACCCACAACAGTGAGCCCTGAGGGAACTCAGAATGGAAACAGGAATACCCACCATCTAGGAGTCATCAGACTGCAGCCACCCCCAATGGGGTACAGCTTGAAGAAACTCAGGATGAGAAAGCACAGGTTACTAGCCCCAGACAGCTGAGGTGCATCTCAAAGGAACGATTTCAGTAAGCCCAGACTCTTGCATCCTCCCATATAGAGAAAAGTGCTAAATTCCTTAACTTGAGATGTCTGGTTTTCTTTCTGGGGGCTGGCAAAGCTCATATCTTGCTCTGGCCAGCAGATAGGGACATGCATGCTGTCGGTATGCGAAAATGCACGGGGCCGCATGCCCGATGATCAGGGAAATAAGAAACAACACATAAATGAGCTCACCAGGACTTTAGACATTCCCCTGTAGGCCTCTTAATACAGCCAAAATTAAAATGCCATTTGGGGAAGTTTTGTGGCCTCCAGCACTGTTAGGATTCCCATAGCACTTGAACATCAGGATCATAAAACACTGGGACTAGCCAATTCGGGAGATCACAGGATCCGAGATCCTCAGTTTGCAGCTTCCTAAGCTGAGGCTCTGAGGTGTCTGTGGATCCACAAATGTTATCTGGGAAAGTAACGCCTCGGATCAGTGGGGCTCAGCTCGAGCTGCACAGCAGAAATGCTTTGAAACATTGACACCCAGGCTCAGCCTCAACCTGATTCCATCCTAGTCTCTGGTGATGAGGCCCCGCAGCAGTGGTATCACCAGCTCCCCAGGTGAGTGTGATGAGAAAACTGATGCATCACATTCTCACAGCCTTAACTTCGGCTCCTTTCAAATCCATCTGCCAGCCCCTTTGCAGAGCCCTGCGCCGTGGAGGGGTGAGTTTTGTTGGAGTGAGCATTGTGGGAAGTGGAAGAGCTCCACCCACATGGGGGCCCTGCCTCCCAGAGGCTCCTGACCGGGGCGGGGGCGGGGCATCACGATCCCAGCCCCACGGGGTCTGCAGCCCGTCACCAGCGGCCCTGCAGCAGGAGGACAGCTTCTCTGCTCCGTGTCCAAGGTTTCCTTTCACCTCCTTCCATCCCACATCCAGTGCGATGCCAGTTACATAACCCGAGAAGCTGTTTTCTTAAAGTTCAAAGTCGAAATGGATCTGGCACAGCAGGAAATTCTGGATAAATTTAGTCAAGATTGCAGATCTCTCCACAGAGGCACGGCGCTGACTCGGCTGTGCCGCGCATCCCGACACCCAGAATTCCCAGGCTGGAGAGTCACACCTAAATATCCGACTTCAGCCAAAACCCAGCAGTTACGCAGCCCCTGGGCCATGTCTCCCGCTCCCGGGAGGGATGAGCTGGCATTGCCACTGCACGCCATCTCTGGGTTTAGCCACCGGGAGAGATTCCCAGACCAGGGGTAGCTTCCCTGGGAGGGACCTGCTGGCTGGACCTCTCCTGACTGGCTCAGGGTCCTCACCCCGGACAGGGTTAGGGACTCTGCCGTGAGACCCCTGTGGAGTCTGGTCTCTGGGTTGGGCTGGAGACCCCTTGGGAGCCCCTGCAGAGCCTCCCTGCTCCTGGGGTCCTGAGAGCGACACCACACCTGGCAGGTGGCCCAACGTCCTCACAGGCTTTTCCACGGAGCCAGGAGGGAACCGGGCCTGGAGGAGTCGCCCTGGTGCCTCCCCAGCTCATCCTAGCCCCCTGGGAAACCAGGGCAGGTGAGACAGTGCATCCTTGCCTCCTGGCCACCTCTCTGCAGCCCTCCCCTCTTGATGACCTCAGGGAGGGAGGGCTCAGGTAATTCTCCCAGTCCAGTCCCAGCACACCCCATCCTGTGGTGGCATCATTAGAAAAATCAAGGCCTGTTGACCACACCATGAATGTAAAGTGGGCTCTTAGTGGTGAAATTACAGGTATTCACCTCCTCAAGGAGCTTCTCTAAAGCATCCTCCATCCTCCATCCCCCATCCCCCACTAAGCTCTTTCCACAGGTAGAGACATTTGACCCTTCACATACATCCCTCCTCTCTCAGAGTCACCCCTGAGACCCCTCTACTTGGCCTGCTGGCGTTGAGGGGTTTTTAAAAATTAAAACCTACTATTCCTTTAACACTTGATCTAAGAAAAATGATGGAACAGTTAAAAATCACACAACTGGGGCTTCCCTGGTGGCGCAGTGGTTGAGAGTCTGCCTGCCAATGCAGGGGACGCGGGTTCATGCCCCGGTCCGGGAGAATCCCACATGCCGCAGAGCGGCTGGGCCCGTGAGCCATGGCCATTGGGCCTGCGCATCCGGAGCCTGTGCTCTGCAGCAGGAGAGGCCACAGCAGTGAGAGGCCCACGTACCACAAAAAAAAAAAAAAAAAAAAAAAAAAAATCACACAACTACCTCATTAGGTGGCCCTAAATTTAAAACATTCAAAATACTGGCATCCAAATCTAGTTTTTGTTTTTTGTTTTTTTGGGGGATTTTCTGGGCCACTTAATTCCCCAACCAGAGATCGAACCCATGCTCCCTACAGTGGCAGTGCAGAGTCTTAACCACTGGACCGCCATTTATTTATTTTAAATGGAGGGAAATTTTTCATTAAATTCTAAACTAAGTTCATTTCAATGCCTTTTTAAAATTAAGCATTTACTACCTAAACTTCTTAAGATATGCATCTCTTTAAGTCAAATTCCATATTAAAATACAGATTCACACAAAATTGGGTTGCAATTACCAACTTTGTAAAATGATTTGTATGAAAATTTCTCTCCCTAGGGTTTGTGATTCTTTATGGCAATTAAAAATATAGATTTTATTTATATGCACATTGAGGCAACAGAACCTATATGTAAATCAATGAATAATACCATATTAAAATTCCTTAATATATGAAGCAGCATCTTGATTCAAAATAGATCTGTAAATCACTGAGAAGACTACACTCAGATCGATATTAAAGTAATGGAAAAGGAACCTTCCAGTAGCTAATGCCACCGAATCAGGGGCTAGTATCACTACAGAAATGAATTTAGCCCCATGGAAGAAATCTTTTACGGGTGGATTTTTATGCTTTGGGCACACAATTGTTCAGCGCACTTTTTTATTCCACGAAACACGTACTGTCTTCCAGAACATTCTGGCTGCTCCTACCACCTCCTCATCTGTGCAGCCTTCTCCTCACCACCATCTGGCAGGCATTTCTGTGTAGCATGTGTGAACACACATCTCACTAACCGCCCACTGATTTCCAGTCCCGTGGCCCCTGCACACTCAGCTTAGTTGCCTTGTCTGCAGCATTTGTCGCTGCTGGTGACACTCCCCTCCCGGGAGGTAGGGCTCCCTGTCCCCTTCCTCTCGGACCCACCTCCTGCACAAGAACAGCTCACCGCTTCGAAACCCCATAGCCCATCACTGGTCTTTCCTTTCACTCTGAAGGTCCATCCTCATTCACGCCCCCAGCTTCCACCATTACCAGGACACTCCATGCCCTCCCGGACCACTCTCCTGGCTCCACTCCCCAGGAATATCTCCCCAGCTCTCTCCGGGGCACCTACCTCACACCCAGCATGGCCAAAACTCAGCTCAGATGTTCCCAGAAATCTTGAAACTAGTTTCTGGTTCCTGGTTCCTCGTCTCCAACTCAGTGTGTCTGTCACATGTGCACTCACACCCCCCACCCAAGATAAAGACTGCCCTAAGCAGGGGTGGCCAAACTTTTATTCTACAGAGGGCCACATAGTAAATAACTTAAGCTTTGCTGGGTGTGCAGTATCTGTCACAACCACTCAGCTCTGCCACCACAGCTTGAAAAGAGCCCTGGAAAATATGTAAGAAAATATCTGTAGCTGCATCCCAATAAAACTTTATTCATAAAAACAAGCAACAGGCTAGATGTGGCCAACGGGCCATAGTTTACTGAGCCATGCCCTAAAATACACCAACAGTTATTAACAGTTATGAGTGGTTATCAACACATGTTGGACTTCTAGGAGGTTTTGATAATCTTTAGAGTGTTCTATATTTTCCAACTGTGCTATTATGAACATGCACATCACATTTAAAATCAGAAATAGGATTGAAGCTGATGTCAGTAGCAAATGGCTGATAACTTGATCAGCTGTATTGATTGATGTTTACTCCCCAGTTGCAGGGAACCAGTATTGTGGATCCCAAACACTGGTTTGTTTCTTTGTTTTATTTTTTTGTTTATTTAATAAGATGAAGCTATTTTCTTTTTTCTTTTTTTATTTCTTGGCTGAGACATGTGGCTTGTGGGATATTAGTTCTCTGATCAGGGATTGAACCCGGGCCCTCAGCAGTGAAAGCCCGGAGTCCTAACCACTGGACCACCAGGGAGTTCCCCCAAACACTGTTTTACAAGTAGCCTGGGATTAAACAGGTCATACTTGGCTTGTTTGAAGCTCCAACATAAAGATTTTTATTTCTTTCACTTCTTATCTTTAATCTGTGCAGACACTTGCATGCACACACACACACACACACACACACACACAGAGTAATTCTCCTGGGGAAGTGAATGAAATTCTCTTTTCCAGTACATTTCCCTCAAATGACTTTCTTGTCTCATTGACAGTGTGTAAGTCCAAGAAAAAGAGTTATTTCTTATACTATAAACTCAATAGGGATGGAAAAATGAGACAGACTGATGTTTTTTCTCCTCCCCATGTTCTGTTCTATTTCGCACAGCACTGATCAAAGTCCTGCCCACAGAACTCTGTGGCCACCATGGTGGTGGCCACGCCCCCAGTGGCACCTGGGGCCAGAGAGAACTGAAGCTTCTCCCTCAACGTTCCACAGACACGTGTATGAAGCAACTTGCTACTCATCCTGTCACTGGTGCTTTCACTTTCAACCATTGCTCCCTGCAAGTCATTGTTTTCACATATAAAATTTAAGCAAATCCTTTGAAACAGTGGACATTTTCATTAAATTAAATGAATGAATTAAAATTCCAAAACTGCTCAAGAGGCCAGATCCCCGACCCCAGTCATGTGGTGCTCCCTCCTCTGTGGGTCCACCTCCCCCCGGGTAGGGGTGGGAGCCCCTGGGTACCAGGATGTAGCAGCTGTCCCAGATTTCCAGATGGGCTGTGAACATATCAAAGGCAATATTGTTCCTCAAAAGAGGTTAAGAATTAGTGAATTAAACTGACTCTCTAGAGCCCACCAACCATGCTCAATGTCACTGCACTCACTGAATAGAACACAGACCTATGTGTCACTTCTGCACCTGGCTTTATTACCATGGCAATCCAGGTCATAGCTCTAGATTGGGGCTTCTCAACATGGGCACTGCTGGAATTTGGGTTCAGATCATTCTTTGTGGTAGAGGTCTGCTCTGTCCATTGCAGGGTGTTTAGCAGCATCCCTGGCCTCCACCTTTGAGATGCCAAGAGCAGCCCCTCAGTTGTAACAACCAAAAATACCCCCAGACATTGCCAAATGCCCCTGGGTGGGAGGAATCATCCCCATTGAAAATAACTGGTGTATGTTGATCAAACCCACCCTGACAGCATGAAAGCTCTTGTATTTAGTGATGGATGTCTTATTTTAGGGAATCACCTTTCTTTATACAATACCTGTTCCACCACCAGCAGGGTGTCCCTGGGAGAGGCCAGGGAAGCCTGACTCATGGGCTTCCTTGCGAGGTCTTCCAATGGTAAATGATTGCACATAATATTGTGACGATGAAGTGTCCTCCCCCTATGAGATGATGCACAGACCTGCCATTGGTCCACCGTGGACTGAACTCGGTTTGCCAGGAGTGGTGATAAATTATCCTAATCATCTCATTTTCTCACCTGCAACCCATTGAATTGATAGCTCAAATTGATAAGGTTTTCTATGATAACCCAAGAACAAACATGGTAAATTATAAGCCTGGGTCGAACTCTGAGCTGCTATTCTGCTTTGCTTGGCTTGCCAAGGGTCTACAAATGTTCTAAGTACAGGCAGACCTCAGAGATATGGCAGGTTCAGTTCCAGACCACTGCAACAGCGAATATGGCAATAAAGTGAGTCACAGGAATGTTTTGGTTTCCCAGTGCTTATAAAAGTTATGTTCACACTCTTCTGTAGTCTATTGAGTGTGTGATAGCATCATGTCTAAAAAAGAAAATACACATACCTTAATTAAAAATAATGCTATTGGGAAAATGGCATTAATAGACCTGCTCAACGTAGGGTTGCCACAAAGCTTCAATTTGTACAAAACACAGTGTCTGTGAACTGCAACAAAGCAAAACACAATAAAAAATATATTCCTATAGTTTCTAACACATAAAAATTAGAAAATGTCTCACAAAATTCCAGATTTCAGGCTGTCCTTAAAAAGTGGAAAATTGGTCATGCTTGCCTTACATACAGCAATGCTTACCTTACATTCAGCAATGCAGTAGTAGAGGTGGGCGGCTCCTGCCCCTTTGCACCCAGCATGCCTTTTCTAGATGCCACATATATGCATTAATAACAATATTTGTTTTTCTCTTTCTGGCTTACTTCAGTCTGTATGACAGACTCTAGGTCCATCCACATCTCTACAAATGACCCAATTTTGTTCATTTTTATGGCTGAGTAATATTCCATTGTATATATGTACCACATCTTCTTTATCTATCATTGGACATTTAGGTTGTTTCCATGTCCTGGCTATTGTAAATAGAGCTGCAATGAACGTTGGGGTACGTGTGTCTTTTTGAATTATAGTTTTCTCAGGGCTTATGCCCAGTAGTGGGATTGCTGGGTCATATGGTAGTTCTATTTTTAGTTTTTTAAGGAACCTCCATACTGTTCTCCATAATGGCTGTATCAATTTACATTCCCACTAACAGTGCAAGAGGGTTCCCTTTTCTCCACACTCTCTCCAGCATTTATTGTTTCTAGATTTTTTTGATGTTGAGCAGAATAAAGAAAAAAGAGTGAAAAGAATTGAAGACAGCCTAAGAGACTTCTGGGACAACACTAAATGCGCCAACATTCGAATTATAGGGGTCCCAGAAGAAGAAGAGAAAAAGAAAGGTTCTGAGAAAATATTTGAAGAGAATAGAGTGGAAAACTTCTCTAACATGGAAAAGGAAATAGTCACCAAGTCCCGGAAGTGCAGGGAGTCCCATACAGGATAAACCCTAGGAGAAATACACCAAGACACACATTAATCAAACTAACAAAAATTAAATCCAAAGAAAAAATTGTAAAAGCAGCAAGGGGAAAGCAAAAAATAACATACAAAGGAATCTCCATAAGGTTACCAGCTGATTTTTTAGCAGAAACTCTGCAAGCCAGAAGGGAATGGCAGGATATACTTAAAGTGATGAGAGAGAAAAACCTACAACCTAGATTACTCTACCCAGCAAGGATCTCATTCAGATTCGAAGGAGAAATCAAAAGCTTTTCAGACAAGCAAAAGCTAAGAGAATTCAGCACCAGAAAACCAGCTTTACAACAAATGTTGAAGGAACTCTTTAGGCAGGAAACACAGAAGAAAAGGACACACAAAAACAAGCCCAAAACAATTAAGAAAATGGTAATAGTTAATTATATTTAAATTTTGGCCTTTGAGAATTTAGTTGAGGAGGACACGTGCAGTTCTATTGTAGCAAATAATGGTTACTTGAAAGTTCCATGTTTCAATTTAGCCCAATCCCAAATACTCTGAGAAAATAAATTCTAAGGTGTCAACAGCAGACCTCTATCCTCGGAGACGTCTCCAAATGGATTTTCCCCTGTGTGATGCTCTAGGCAGTGTAGGATGGGTGGGGCTGCCCACTCATCTCTGCAGCTGGCAAAATCTCTGCCCAGAGTGTCTGGTTCCCGGAACCCTCATGACCACCAACGCACGCACTCAAGAGCTGCGCTTTTGAGAAGAAAGCCCTGCATCTTCAGTTAAGTAAGTGATGTGTGCTGGTGGGCTGGGGGCTCTCATTGCAGCAGGAGGGGCTCGGGTCAGAAGGCAGGGAGACATTCCCAGGCAGGTGTCCGTCTCCACCCCGGGGGAGCACACAGACGCGCACAGGGAGGGTTGGGGGGCGAGGCAAGACTGTTTGACGCGGGGGGACCTCTGACCCCACCATTACATCATCCCATGGCTATAGGCAGCTTTCCAACCCACTCTTCCTTGCTTTCTAGATTGTTCCAATACATCTGTCTCCACACAGCCTCTTCTTTGCAGTGTTTTATATGCACTATTTTCCATTCAGAAGCAGAAATTTGAATAATCATCCATAATTTATGCTGTGCATGGAATGTTTATGTAATTCTCTTCGATTTTTTTTAAGACCAGAAGCAACTGGCGTGTAGCCAAGATGAGAACGGCCACTGAGTGTTTCTAGACAAGTCCGGATGACACTTGTTAGCATAATCCGTGGGCCCTGGCATACCTCACACACACAGACACACACACACACCATACATACCCCCCACAAACACACATACCACACACCCAAACCACATCATACATACACACACACGCACCCTGGCTCTGCCCTCCATGGGAGCCCATACTCTGCTGTGGCCTAGAGTTAGTGGGCAGGTGGGTGGAGTGGTGCAAAGAGATAGCAAACTGATTTTAAGCCCCACTCACTGTGGGCGCCTGGCATCCCTTATTCATTGCCTCTTTCCATGGTATTTTTTAAGTTGCCCTATTATAAGTCAACTCACTTTTTGGCAACTACTAAGTAGGCAAATTATACGTCTATTACAGTCTTTGTAAATCCCTTCTTGCACACACTAGGTGCTTTATTCCGTTCCTGTCATTTGTAGCATCACTATTATCACAGCTCAGATGAACCAGATAGCAGTTCTCTGAAATATGAGGCATCTTTTGGTTAATGTGCCATATCTGTCTTATCTTTCAATTTAACCTGCCAAATTAAGAATCCACTTTTAAATTGTTAAAGAGAATGAAAATTAACCCAGTATTTCTTAAAGTGCCATCCTCAAAATCACCTGGGGTGTGTTTTAGAAATGAAGAGCTCTGGGCTTTACCCCCAGACCCACAGAATTAGTGTCTCTAGAATCAACAAAGCAAGTCTGCATTTTTAGAAAGTGCTCCAGGGATTCTTCATACTGAACAAAAGCTGAGAAGTGCAGCCTTAAAGCTGGACTCCAATGGTGACCAGCTGCAGGGTCTGTGTGTGCAGGGGGCTCAGAGTGGGGACAGTGGCAGGCACTTTGCACTCAGGCACTGTGGAGTTCACCCCCAGCTGTCCTGGACAGGCGATGTGCCCTCTCTCAGCCTGGCTCTCCCCATTTCTAAAACGGGGACCACAGCACTGGTCAGCTTTCTGCTTTTTAGCTCTTCTGGAGCCCTGGACAGACATAGCCACCAACTGGGGTGTTTTACAACAGCTGGAGTCGATCACCTGATGGGATTTCACCCAGCTTCCAGCTTCCTCTTTTGGAGGGGACCTTGATCTCCCTGCTCCCAGGGTGCCCGGCTCCCTCCACTCCTCCCACCCTGTCCCGTCTGAGAACCAGGCGTCAGAGGACACATTTATGCCACAGTCTCACAGTGTGAACTCCCATCTTATCCAGCCCCTCCCTCCAAAAAGGAGTCCCTCTGCTTCCTGCATTCGCCCTACAGCTTTGCACAATGCAACTCCTTCACCACATGTGCAAGCCTGACTGTTTGGGGTTCCACTGCCTCGTAAAATCTGCACAATTTCCCTTAGAAAATATCATTTAAATAGATCATCGTATTTGAAACAATAGCTATAAAGAGAGTCCTAGTCAATATCAACATTTTTTTAAATATCAAGTTTTCTATACACTTTAAAAAACCAATTAGGTGTGTAATAGAAAGGAACAGTCTCTTGACTAATAAAAATTAAAACAATGAATCTACAAATAAACTTAACAAGAACTGGGTACGACTTCTACAGAGAGCACCATAAGACCTTATGGACAGACATTTTTGAAAGACCAGAATATATTATGGTATGGACTGTTCACACATGAAAAGACCCAACAGTGCAAAGGTTTTAAAGCAACTGAACAAGCTGAGTTTAAGAGTATAATGGGAGGTGGAGTCAAGACGGCCGTGTGGGAAGATGCAGAGTTAGGTCTCCTCACAACTAGGGCGCCTGCCAGCAGCTGGTGGGGGACTCTGATGCCCAAGGAGATGGGAGGAACCCCAGAGTGAACCGGTAGGATGTAGGGGGACTGATGGGAGATGAGAAGTGGAGGCCAGACAGGATCAGTGCCCCCGAGGCCAGGGAGATCAGGAGAGGCAGGTGGGAGGGACTCCCCGGGAAGAGCAGGGGAGGAGTGGAGGGAATCGCCTGGCCCACTCAGGCCAGGGAGCCTGCTGAGCTCCCAGGTTGGCACCCCCCCACCTCCAAAGCCCCTTCCAGGTAGCGTGGGTCCTGGGCGCGGAGGAGGGAGTCTGAGGAGATCAGGAGAGGCAGATAGGAGGGGCCCTCCAGGAGGAGCGGGAGAGGAGCAGAGAAGGATTGCACCATCCACTCAGGCACAGGAAGCCTGCTGGTCTCCCAGGTGAGGTCCCCTGCCCTCTGAGACCAGCGGTGGGGGGCACACATGGGCCCCTTCTGTTCGTTAAGCCTAAGCCCCTCCCCCCACAGCCCCCAGACCTTTTCCACCCTGTGGGTCCTGAGCATTGGCCCCACCCACCACCCAACCCGCACCCTTGCTTAGGCCACTCCCTCCACAGCCAAGGTCTCCCCCCGCCCATTTTTTATTCTTTTCCATCCTCCTCTTTTTGTTTTTTTTTTAATTTATTTATTTATTTATTTATTTTTGGCTGCATTGGGTTTTCGTTGCTGTACTTGGGCTTTCTCTAGTTGCAGCAAGCGGGAGCTACTCTTCGTTGCGGTGCACAGGCTTCTCACTGTGGTGGCTTCTGTTGCAGAGCATGGGCTCTAGGCACACGGGCTTCAGTAGTTGTGGCACACGGGCTTCAGTAATTGTGGCTCGTGGGCTCTAGAGCACAGGCTCAGTAGCTGTGGCACATGGACTTAGTTGCTCCATGGCACATGGGATCTTCCCAGCCCAGGGCTCGAGCCCATGTCCCCTGCACTGGCAGGCAGATTCTTAACCACTGCACCACTAGGGAAGCCCCTACTCCTCTTTTTTACTCTTGTGGTACTGATGTACCTTCCAGTTATTGATTCATCTACATTTTTATTTTTAAATTATTTCTAACATATCTGTTAGTTTCCTAGTCTAACTTTATTTTTTACTATGTTATTGTTCTCTCTTTTTTTTTTTTTTTTTTTTGCCACCCCATGAGGCTTGCAAGATCTTGATTCATTAGCCCAGGGTCAGGAGGAAGCTCCTGCTGTGGGAGCTCCACTGGAGCTAAAAGAGAACCACTGGACTAATAGAGAACCTCAGACCCCAGGGAATATTCATCAGGGTGAGGTCTCACAGAGGTCCTCATCTCAGCACCAAGACCAAGCTCTACCCAATAGCCTACAGACTCCACTGTTGGAAGCCTCAGGCCAAACAACCAGTAAAACAGAAACATAATCCGACTCATAAAAAAAAATATTAGAAGGCAAAAGAATATGTCACAGATGAAGGAGCAAGGTAAAAACCTACAAGGCCAAATAAATGAAGATGAAATAGGCAATCGACCTGAAAAAGAATTCAGAGTAATGATAGTAAAGATGATCCAGAATCTCAGAGATAGAATGGAAGCACAGATTGAGAAAATACAAGAAATGTTTAACAAAGATCTAGAACTAAAGAACAAACAAACAGAGGTGAACAACACAATAACTGAAATGAAAAATCAATAACTAGAAGGAATCAATAACAGAATAAGTGAGGCAGAAGAACGAATAAGTGAGCTGGAAGACAAAATGGTGGAAATAACTGCTGAGGAACAGAATAAAGAAAAAAGAATGGAAAGAGCTGAAGACAATCTCAGAGATCTCTGGGACAACACTAAACACACCAACATTTGAATTATAGGGGTCCCAGAAGAAGAAGAGAAAAAGAAAATGTCTGAGAAAATATTTGAAGAGATTAAAGTGGAAAACTTCCCTACCATGGCATTGGAAATAGTCACCCAAGTCCAGGAAGCACAGGGAGTCCCATACAGGATAAACCCTAGGAGAAACACATCAAGACACATATTAATCAAACTAACAAAAATTAATTCAAAGAAAAAATAGTAAAATCAGCAAGGGAAAAACAAAAAATAACATACAAAGGAATCCCCATAAGGTTATCAGCTGATTTTTCAGTGGAAACTCTACAGGCCAGAAGAGAGTGGCAGGATATACATAAAGTGATGAAAGAGAAAAACCTACAACCAAGACTACTCTACCCAGCAAGGATCTCATTCAGATTCGATGGAGAAGTCAAAAGCTTTTCAGACAAGCAAAAGCTAAGAGAATTCAGCACCACCAAACCAGCTTTACAACAAATGCTAAAGAAACTTTCTCTAAGTGGGAAACAGAAGAGAAGAAAAAGACCCACAAAAACAAACACAAAACAATTAAGAAAATGGTAATAGGAACATACATATCAATAATAACCTTGAATGTAAACGAATTAAATGCCCCAACCAAAAGACACAGATTGACTGAATGGATACAGAAACAAGACCCATGTATATGCTGTATACAGGAGACCCACTTCAGACCTAGGGAAACATATAGCCTGAAAGTGAAGGGATAGAAAAAGATATTCCATGCAAATGGAAGCCAAAAGAAAGTTGGAGTAGCAATAGTTGTATCAGATAAAATAGACTTTAAAATAAAGAATGTTACAAGAGATAAGGAGGGACACTACAGGAAGAAGATATAGCAATTATAGATGTTTATGCACCCAACATAGGAGCACCTCAATACATAAGGCAAATACTAACAATCATGAAAGGAGAAATTGACAGTAACACAATAATAGTAGGGGACTTTAACACTCTACCTACACCAATGGACAGATCATCCAAACAGAAAATAAATAAGGAAACACAACCTTTAAATGACACAATAGACCAGATAGATCTAATTGATATTTATAGAACATTCAACCTAAAAGTAGCAGAGTACACGTACTTCTCAAGTGCACATGGAACATTCTCCAGGATAGATCAAATCTTGGGTCACAAATAAAGCCTCAGAAAACTTAAGAAAATTGAAATTGTATCAAGCGTCTTTTCTGACCACAACACTATAAGGTTGGAAATCAATTACAGGAAAAAACTGTAAAAACACAAGTACATTGAGCTTAAACAGTGCTCTACTAAATAACCATGAGATCACTGAAGCAATCAAGGAAGAAATTTTAAAAAACATAGAAACAAATGACAATGAAAACCCAATGACCCAAAACCTATGGGACACAGTGAAAGCAGTTCTAAGAGGGAAGTTTATAACAATTCAATCTCAACTCAAGAAACAAGAAAAATCTCAAATAAACAATCTAACCCTACACTTAAAACAACTAGAGAAAGAAGAACAAAGAAAACCCAAAGTCAGTAGAAGGAAAGAAATCATAAAGATCAGAGCAGAAATAAAAGAAACAGAAATGAAGAAAACAATAGCAAAGATCAATAGAACTAAAAGCTGGTTCTTTGAGAAGATAAACAAAATTGATAAACCCTTAGCCAGGTTCATCAAGAAAAAAATGGAGAGGACACAAATCAATAAAATTAGAAACGAAAAAGGAGAAATCACAACTGACACTGTAGAAATACAAAGGATTATAAGGGACTACTACAAATACTATATGCCAATAAAATGGACAACCATGAACAAGTGGACAATTTCTTGGAAAGGTGCAATTTTCCAAGACTGAACCAGGAAGAATTAGAAAATATAAGCAGACCTATCACAAGTAATGAAATTGAAGCTGTGATTAAAAGTCTTCCAAAGGAAAAAAAAAAATCTTCCAACAAAAAATAGTCCAGGACCAGATGGCTTCACAGGTGAATTCTACCAAACATTTAGAGAAGAGCTAACACTCATCCTTCTCAAACGCTTCCCAAAAATTGCAGAGGGAGAAAAACTCCCAAATTCATTCTATGAAGCCAGCATCACCCTGATACCAAAACCAGAAAAAGATAACACAAAAACAGAAAATTATAGACCAATATCACTGATGAACATAGATGCAAAATTCCTCAACAAAATACTAGCAAACATAATCTAACAGCACATTAAAAGGATCATATACCATGATCAAGTGGGATTTATCCGAGGGATGCAAGGATTCTTCAATATACACAAATCAATCAATGTGATACACCGTATTAACAAATTGCAGAATAAAAACCATATGATCATCTCAATAGATGCAGAAAAGGCTTTTGACAAAATTTGACACCCATTTATGTTAAAAACTCTCCAGAAAATGGGCATAGAGGGAACCTACCTCAACGTAAGAAAGGCCATATATGACAAACCCACAGCAAGCATCATGGTGAAAAACTGAAAGCATTTCCACTCAAGACAAGGATTCCACTCTTACCACTCTTATTCAACATAGTTTTGGAAGTCCTAGCCACAGAAATCAGATAAGAAAAATAAATTAAAGGAATACAAATTGGAAAAGAAGAAGAAAAACTGTCACTGTTTGCCGATGACATGATACTATACATAGAAAATCCTAAACATACCACCAGAAAACTACTAGAAGTAATCAATGAATTTGGTAAGGTTGCAGGATACAAAATTCATGCACAGAAGTCTCTGGCATTCCTATATACCAACAATGAAAAATCAGAAAGAGAAATTAAGGAAACACTCCCATTTACCATTGTAACAAAAAGAATAAAATACTTAGGAATAACCTGCCTAAGGAGGCAAATATTGTACTCAGAAAACTATAAAACACTGATGAAAGAAATCAAAGATGACATAAACAGATGGAGAAATATACCATGTTCTTGGATTGGAAGAATCAATGTTGTGAGAATGACTATACTACTCAAAGCAATCTACAGATTCAATGCAATCCCTATCAAACTACCAATGGCATTCTTCACAGAATTAGAACAAAAAATCTTACAATTCGTATGGGAACACAAAGACCCCGAGTAGCCAAAGCAATCTTGAGAAAGAAAAACAGAATTGGAGGAATCAGGCTCCCTGACTTCAAACTATACCAGAAAGCTACAGTAATCAACACAGTATGGTACTGGCACAAAACCAGAAATACAGATCAATGGTACAGGATAGAATGCCCAGAGATAAACCCATGCATATATGGGCACCTAATTTACGACAAAGGAGGCAAGACCATACAGTGGAGAAAAGACAGCCTCTTCAATAAGTGGTGCTGGGAAAACTGGACAGCTATGTGTAAAATAATGAAATTAGAACAGTACCTAAAACCATACACAAAAATAAACTCCAAATGGATTAAAGACTTAAATGTAGGACCAGACACTATAAAACTTTTAGAGGAAAAACACTCTTTAACATAAACCACAGCAAGATCTTTTTTGACCCACCTCCTAGAGTAACAGAAATAAAAACAAAAATAAACAAATGGGACTTAATTAAACGTAAAAGCTTTTGCACAGCAAAGGAAACCATAAACACAACGAAAAGACAACCCTCAGAATAGGAGAAAATATTTTCAATGAAACAACAGACAAAGGATTAATCTCCAAAATATATAGACAGCTCATGGTGCTCAAAATAAAAAAAAAACAAATAATCCACTTAAAAAATGGGCAGAAGACCTAAATAGACATTTCACTAAGGAAAACATACAGATGGCCAAGAGGCACATGAAAAGATGTTCAACATCACTAATTATTAGAGAAATGCAAATCAAAACTACAATGAGGAATCACCTCACACTGGCCAGAATGGCCATTATCAAAAAAGCTAGAAACAATAAATGCTTGAGAGGGTGTGGTGAAAAGGGAACCCTCCTACACTGTTGGTGGGAATGTAAATTGATACAGCCACTATGGAGAACAGTATAGAGGTTCCTTAAAAAACTAAAAATAGAACTACTTATATGACCCAGCAATCCCACTGCTGGGCATATACCCTGAGAAAACCATAATTCAAAAAGACATGCACCACAATGTTCACTGCAGCACTATTTACAATAGCCAGGACATGGAAGCAACCTAAGTGTCCATCGACAGATGAATGGATAAAGAAGATGTGGCACATATATACAGTGGAATATTACTTAGCCATAAACAGAAACGAAACTGAGTTATTTGTAGTGAGGTGGATGGACTTAGAGTCTGTCATACAGAGTGAAGTAAGTCAGAAAGAGAAAAACAAATACCATATGCTAACGCATATATACGGAATCTAAAAAAATTGTACTGATGAACCTAGTTGCAGGACAGGAATAAAGGGGTAGACATAGAGAATGGACTTGATGACATGGGGTGGGAGGGCAAAGCTGGGGCAAAGTGAGAGTATCATCGACATACATACACTACTGAATGTAAAATGGTTGGCTGGTGGGAAGCACAGGGAGATCATCTCGGTGCTTTGCAATGACCTAGAGGGGTGGGATAAGGAGGATGGGAGGGGAGGCTCAAGAAGGAGGGGTGTATGGGGATGTGTGTATGCATATGGCTGATTCGCTTTGTTGTACAGCAGAAACTAACACGGTATTGTGAGGCAATTATACTCCAATAAAGATCTATTTTTAAAAAAACGAGTACAATGGAAGGGTAATTGTGTAAAAATAGGACCTTTAAAATAGCCAGGACCTTTAAAAAGAGGAATGGAGAGGGGAGTTTTGCTCTACCATATATGCTCTGCCTAAAAAATTTCAAATTTATATAGTGTTGGGTGGACTCAGGAGGAGCTGAGTATCTCAGCAGAACAGATAAAGCCCAGAAACTCATCTATTTGTTCACTCAAGCATAAATAACAATAAAAATTGACAGCCACTGTGTTTTTTGCATTGGGAATACAGCAGTGAAGAAAATAGACACAATCCCTTCCTTCCTGAGGCTTATATTCTAGTGCATTGTCTGTGTGAAAGGTGTTACCTCAAATTGGGGGAAGGAAGGGAAGAAAGGAATTGTGGACAGGTAATGAATGGTTTGTGCAAAATTAGCAAGCTATTGGGGGAAAAATGTTAAATTCCTACATTACAACATTCACAGCTGAAACTCACACAACATTGTATATCAAGTATATTTCAATAAAATAAGCAAATCTAAAAAAATGTTTCACATCGATTAAAGTCCTAAATATAAAATACAAAACTATGAAAATAAGAAAAAAAAATTGTATAGGAGAATGATGTTTAAGGTATTGGAGTAGAAAAGCCTTTCTAATATATATATATGTATATATATATATATATATGGAAAAAACATTCTAATTTGTCTCCTTTAAAATTTAATTTACACATACATGGTCAGTTGATTCATGACAAAGAAGCCAAGAAATTACAATGGGGACAGGATAGTCTCTTCCATAAATTGTGCTGGGAAGACTGGCCAGCTACATGCAAAAGAATGAAACTGGACTCCTGTCTTATACCACACACACAAATCAACTCAGTGTATAAGTTGCAATGTGTGAGTGTATCACATCAACACATTGTACACCTTAACCTTACAGAGTTTCTGAACAATGAGAAAAAGAATTTACAAACAGACAACAAATCTAAATAGGCAACTCAGATATAGAAATTCAATTGACCAGTAAATATAAGATGTTTAAATAGTAATCAATGAAATGAAGATTAAAAGAAAAAGAGAGAGAGATACTATGTTTCAACCATCAATAAGGCCAAGAGCAGGGATGGGGATGAGGTGGGAAAGAGCCCCAAACCAGAAAGAGCCCTGCCTCTCCGGCCTTTGGGGGCAGCCTCAGACCTGGCTAGCAAAGTCTGGAAGAGGGCTATAAAGTCCTAGGGCTCCTGTAACAAAATACCACAAACTGCATGGCTTAAAACAACAAGTATTTATTTTTTCACTATTCTAGAGGCTACAGGTCCAAAATCAAGGTGCAGCAGGGCTGGGTCCTTCTGGAAGCTCTAGAGGAGACTCCTCTCCACGCCCCTCCATAGCCTCTGATGGTGGCCGGCAACCCTTAGCTGGTCGACGCATCACTCCAGGTCTCTCCAATTGCTGCCTCTGTCTTAACACGGCATTCTCCTCTCTGTGTGCCTCTGTCTACATTTCTCTCTTCTTATAAGGAGACCAGCCATTGGATTAAGACCCACTGTAATCCAGTATGACCTCATCTTGACTTGATGACATCTGCAAAGACCTATTTCCAAATAAAAGCATGTCCACGGATTCTGGGAGTTAGGACTTCAACTTATCTTTTGGGGAGCACAATTCAGCCCAAAACAGAGACCGTGGTCTCTACACCAGCCAGACTGAACTAGAACCTGCCTAATGGGATGCATCCTCAGCAACAGACCCCCGCTCAGACATGAGGAGAACTTCCCCCTCCACACCCAGGAGGCTAGTGTCTACACAGCCAGGGTCACTCCACTGGGGACAGATGGAGATAAGCCTTCATGGCAGAATCACCTCTTAGCTCCACTTAGGACCCTGAAGGATCTGGAACACACTGAAAGAGGCACAAGCTGAGTTCTACCCCCAGTTTGGAGACCGCAGCCAACAGAACCCCAGTTGCCAACACACAGAGTAAAAGTTCTTCCTCCAAAAAGAGTCCAGGGACCCCCGCAGACACGAGGAGCAGCAGGTGTTTCTAGGCCCCCAGGTTCCCATACATCTGCAGTCCCTCCCTGGACACCAAGGATCAGCCTTGGCTACTGTTCTGTTCTCAGAGGTGAGTAGCCACACAGAGGAACGGGGAAGGCTTCTTGAGTTCTTAGTTAGCCCTGACCCCTGACCTCTGTCTGTCAGTTTCCAGGCAGGGGAGCCAAGCTGAGGAGAGGAGAACACCTTGCAGGGGGTCGGCCCCCCCACACCCACAGAAGGATGGGAAGCTGATTGTCTTGGGTGAAGAGAAGGTCTTGACAACTCCCAAGGGAAAGAGTCCTTCATGGGGATTCTTAGGTTGCCGTGGACATAAGATTGGTCTCCACATTGAGAATCAGACATAATTGTGTGGATTGAGTAGTCACCTAAGAAAGTGGACAGTCACAAACACAGGTGAGCTCCCGGATCCTTCTGAATGGAGCCCCTTGGCCCACTGTTGGTACACTCCCCCCACCTCGCCAAACACACACCCAGGGCAAGGCTTCAAACAGCAGGTACTGTGACGTCCTTCAGGGTTTGGAGCAGGGATCTGGGGCACATCCCCTGTGTTGGGGCCGCCACCACCAGACTGAGGTTAATTTCCTGCAAGTGACAGCAATATCTGTTGTAAAATAGCATAAAGTTGCCGACCTGCTTCCAAATGGCAGCGTGGAGAAAAGAAGTGAATGAAAGTCAACTGCAGGTTCCTTCCCTCAGGCTGTTTGAACTCTGTCGTGGTTTGAAAGTCCAGAGCCCAGTCGATGTGTGTAGCTGACACATCTCCCATGTGTGAGGGTTGCTGTGAGCGGGCACACCAGGCTCCATTCTCACCAGAGGAGACGGGGAACCAGGGACTCAGGACAGACTCCATGCTCCACTCCCCAAACCTGACTAAACCATGAGTCTGTGTCATGTTTCAGAGAAATTATCCCAGCTTACCTGTGCAAGAATCACTTTGGAAAGTGGCATAGATGTTTGTCTCCTAGTTTTAAAAACTACCTAAGGGAGAGTTTGATGTATTCTTTCACAAACACCCCTGCACACTACGTGGAACAATTCTCTCAGCTGAACTGCCGTCCTTTGCTGCATGCATTTCATTTCCTGTTTCCTGCAGAAGATGAGCATCTTGTCACCGAAGCAGCAGAGAGCTCTGCTAGGTCACAGCGTCTCAGGAAGTTGAGCATATAAAGCACTCTGGTTGTGATGGTGATGGCTGAGTGAAACCTGTCTTTCATCCCAGCATAGTTGTCGTGTGACTGATTCATGCAGCCGGGTGGACCTCACAATTAGTGGAAGCAGACAGCTCGGCCAGCTTCCTGGGCACCTTCCTGCTACCTCTGTTCTCCAGGGGGAGTGTCTCCTCACTCATCCGCAGGTACCTCCAGCCACCTGGGAAACACACAAGAACATCAACTCTCCCTGTGGTGCCAGTGGCACTGCCAGGGGGCTCAGCACAGCTGTCAGACACCTGGATATGGTACCCAACAGAGGCTGTCCTCGAGGATGCAAAGCAATGTACTCAGGGCCTCCAGCCTCCATGGTCTGCTTTCAAACACAAGAAGCTGACAGAGAGGACAAAGGATGGAGTGAGTTGTGAATCAGTCCCATTCTCTGGACCCTGTCAGTGAAGCCAGCAACTCTGCCTCCTTCCAGGCAGGGGAGCTGAGTAAAAGAGAGAGGAGCTCGCAGAGGACCCGGGGTCCCCTTACGTAAGGATGGGAAGCTACTTGTCTTGGGTGAAGAGAAGGTCTTGACAACTCCGAAGGGAAAGAGTCCTCATGGGGATTCGTAGGTTTCCATGGACATAAGATTGATCTCCAAGTTGGGAATCACACATAATTGTGTGGATTGAGTAGTCACCTAAGAAAGTGGACAGTCACAGACACAGGTGAGCTCCTGGATCCTTCTGAAGGGAGCCCCCTCCACTAGCTGTTGGTACTTGCTGCCCTCTCTCTGGTGCTTCCCTTCATCCACCTTCTCAAACCAATATTTGACCTCGTAAGACATCAGTTCTTATGAGAATTTGAGCTAATTAATAAATTTAATAAACAAATTTAAATAAATGTTTTCCTCCAGGGACTACCCTTATTAAAAAGAATATCTGTCATTGCCTTTTATAAGCATTAGGAAAATAATAAATATTGGAAAAAAATGCATGCTAAATTTAGAAAACTTGAGAAATGAAGTTGATTTTAAAAGATGAAATCAACTTTAATCCCACCACGCAGATAAACGCTCATGTATGGAATGCTTAAGACACCATAGCACATGGGTGTTCTGTGGTATTTGACATGAGTTCATCATGGATTTGCCTATTAGACGAATGCAAATCAAAACCACAGTGAGATATCACTTCACACCCACTAGGATGGCTAGAATCAAGAACTCAGATATTCATACAACTCAGTAACAACAACAACAAAAAAGCAAACAACCCAATCAAAAACTAGGCAGAAGACCTAAATAGACATTTCTCCAAAGAAGACACAGGCAACATGAAAAGATGTTCAACATCGCTCATTATTAGAGAAATGCAGATCAAAACCACAATGAGGTACCACCTCACACCATTCAGAATGGCCATCATTAAAAAGTCTACAAATAACAAATGCTGGAGAGGGTGTAGAATAAAGGGAACCCTCCTACACTGTTGGTGGGAATATAAATTGGTTCAGCCACTATGGAGAACAGTATGCAGGTTCCTCAGAAAACTAAAAATACAGTTGCCATATGATCCAGCAATCCCACCCCTGGGCATATATCTGGAGAAAACTCTAATTCGAAAAGATACACGCACGCCAGTGTTCATAGCAACATTATTTACAGTTGCCAAGATATGGAAACAACCTAAATGTCCATCAACAGATGAATGGATAAAGAAGATGTGGTACCTATATACAATGGAATATTACTCAGCCATAAAAAAGAATGAAATAATGCCATTTGCAGCAACATGGATGGACCTAGAGATTATCATACTAAGTGAAGTAAGTCAGAAAGAGAAAGACAAGTAAAACATGATATCACACATATGTGGAATCTAAAATATGACACAAATGAACTCATCTACAGAATAGAGTCACAGACATAGAGAACAGACTCGTGGTTGCAGGGGAAGGGAGTGGAGGAGGGATGGATTGGGAGTTTGGGGTTAGCAGATGCAAATTATTATATATAGGATGTGGATAAACAACAAGGTGCTACTGTAGAGCACAGGAAACTGTATTCAATATCCTGTGATAAACCATAATGGAAAAGAATATGAAAAAGTATATATATATGTACATATACATGTGTAACTAAATCACTTTGCTGTACACCAGAAACTAACACAACATTGTAAATCAACTAGACTTCAATTTAAAAAAATCCAGATAATCGTGAGCGTTGGTGAATATGTGGAGAAATCAGAATGCTCACACATGGCTGGTGGGCATGTGAAATGCGGAGGCCACTTTGGAAAACTGCTTGGCCGTTCCTCCATAAGTCGTACATCGAATTGCCACATAACCCAGAAACGCCACGCCTAGGTATATACCCAAGAGAAATGAACAATATGTCAACATAAAAACTTGTATATGAACGTCCATAGCAGCATTATTCAAAGTGACTAAAAAGTAGAAACAAACACCAAATCCATCCACCGTTGACAGGGTAAATGAAATGTGGTACCCACACAAGCCAATGTTATTTGGCCATAAAAAGGAATGAAGCACTGATACATTATGCTCAGTGAAATAAGCCAGACACAGAAGGTGACATATTGCATGATTCCATTTGTAGGAACAGGACGTTAGCAGATGGAGAGTGTGTGAAAATAGTGGGGAAAGTAATAACAACAAAAACAGCTGCATTGAATTCTCTCTCTGAACAGGAATTGACTCTTCGTCCTCACAACACTGGGAGGTGGATATTATTTTACCCCCATTTCACAGATGCAAAAGGTAAGACCCCAGGCCAGGACCCCACCTCAAGGAGATGACAGGGTGGTGAGGATGAACAGGCAGTTCCCGTCCTGACTGCACGTGCCCCGAGGGAGGATGGAAAGGGTCCCACTCACACTGGCCCCAAACGTCTGCACTCACACTCCGATTTCCACAAAGGCCAGTCGAGAGGCTAGATCCTGCACCCACCATGATCTCTCTCTCAGAGGATGGGAACGCTGGAAACCCACGGGAGCAGGGGAGCGGTCCCCAAGCTGATTCACATGCCAAAGACTCAGACCCGTGGTCCAACGCCCGATGAGGCTGACCACACATCACCGCCTTGGCATCACAGACATGACATGCGGAGAGCTGAACAGGTGACCTGCCTCAGCCCCTCGAGACACCCCAGACCTTCGTGTCCTCCTCTCCATCAGCCCCATCACTGGACAGTCCCTTCTGTACCATCAAGGAGGTAACGTCTACAGAAGCTGGCATCTGGGCCATGCCCAGTAGGAGACCCCTGCTTACCTCCTCCGAGAGACAGTAAGCAAGCACTCTGGGCTGCAGGTTTGGGACCCCACAATCCACGTGTGGAACCCTAACCCCCAGTGTGATGTCATTTGGAGGCGGGGCTTTGGGGCATGGCTAGGGTTAGATTAGGGTGGAGCCCTCATGATGGGATTGTTACCAACTCTAAGCTCGTGCTGCTCACGTGAGCAGTTGGGGTGCAGATGACGTGTTGGAGCAAGAAATAGCGACTTTATTCAGAAGGCCAGCAAACCAAGAAGACGGTGGGCTCGTGCCCCAAAGAACCGTCTTTCCTGACTTAGGATTCAGCCTCTTTTTATACTACAAAGGGAGGGAGTAAAGTCAAACATTTCCTGGTTCCCATCAGCTTCTAGAGGGGATGTGTTCATTTCTTCCTTCCTGCAGCCATTCACCGGTGAGTCTGGTCAGGATGTTTCCTGTGAGCTAAACAAAGGTATTTCAGCTTCATGCTCATTACATGGGAGGCAGGGTTCCCAGAGGTGGGCCATGATGTGTAATTTAAGCTTGTAGGCAACATCCCTTTAGTGATGTTGTAAGTGATGAACTTGTAAGAGAATGCAAAATGTTCTTCCTATTACAGGATTACTGCCCTCCCAGGAAGAGGAAGACAGAGATCTCCCTCCGTGGGCACACACCAAGGAAAGGCCACATGAGGACACAGTGAGAGGATGGTCGTGTACAAACCAGGAACAGAGGCCTCCCGGGAGCCAAATCTGCTGGCACCCTCATCTTGGACATCTGGCCTCCAGGACCGTGAGAAATAAACATCTGCTGTTTAAGGCTCAGAGTAAGCTGTGGTACTCTGTTGTGGCAGCCAGGCTGACCAGGACGGGGGTGAGCGAGTAGTTGGTTGGTGTACTGGGTTGAAACAGTGTCCTCCAAAAATCCAGGTCCACCAGGAACATCAGAATAGGACAACAATTGGAAATAGGGTCTTGACAGATATAATTAGATAAATTAAACTCATCCAAAGCTGGTATACTTATAAGAGGAGGGAAATTTGGACACAGACACAGAGGAAAGACGGTCATGTGAAGATGAAGCGATGCTTCCACAAGGCAAGGAACGAGAGAATTGCCAGCCACCGTGAGAAGCTGGAAGAGGCAGGAGGGCTCCCGCCCTGGAACCTTCAGGGACAGCGTGGGCCTGCTGACACCTTGATCTCAGGCTTCCGGCTCCAGAATATGAAAAGATTACTGTCTGCTGTCTCAGCCCTCCCAGCCTATGGTGCTGTCAGGGCAGCCCTAGGACACCAGCACGGCCTCTAGTGAATTACCATGCACATGCCCTCATTCGTCTGGACCACTGGCTCACTGAGCCTTCAACCCTGATGGCGCACCAACATTAGCTGGCGGCATCCCTCGCCCGCCCTGTGGGTGCTGCTGTGCTGGGGGAGGGGGAGGGGTGTTCCGGGGGCCACAGGCGCCACGGGAGCAGCCACGGAGCCGGAGTCCAGCCTGGCTTGCTGCCAGCCGGGAGGGGAGCGGTTCACGCACACTTCCCTCCTCTCTCCCCCGCACACACACTGCTGACAACTCTAGTGCCCATGTCCTAGGATCTGCTGAGCGTTAGATAAACCGTCCCTTCCCTGGTGCTCGGAGCTGCGCCTGGTGCATAAGCAGCCTCCGTGGAGACTGCCCGCGTGTCCTATGGGGCCACGAGCAGGGCTGTGCTTTTGGCTGAGTTGCCTCTTCTCAGGGGTCTGAGACCCCAAACACCGAGCACCTTCTTTCCATGGCTCAGGGGAGCTAAATGCCCTGCTCATTCTCCCAAGCAGCGCCTCTGCAATTTCCTTACATCGATAAGTCAGGAGCCCTAATTTCTGCATTTATGTCAAGAAGGGAAAGGTTAAGTCAGGATGAAAAGGTTAAATTGGAAAGATTAAACGTGTTCCTGTCATTTTCTGGGTTAGAAGGGTTTCACTTGGTACCTTGTCAAACAGAAATTTAACTGGAAATTGTTTCGGGGAAAAAAAATGTAATTATAAGAGAATAAAATCAACAGGCCCCATCGCAGGCCCCTGGGTGATTGTCTAGAAGCATCTGCATTAAGTCTAAGGGTGTGTTTTCCTGCATGTGTGCAGGTAAACACACATATACACGCACACAGGCACACACGTGTGTACACACACACATATACACGGTTCCCTCAATTCCATCATCCACGCCTTTCCCAGGTTGAGTCATTACTGCACAATGCTATCCCAGGAAGGTGGGGATGAGTGTGCATTTCTTCTCGAAGTCACTAATTCTGTCTGTGAGAGTCCGGCTGGGGCAAGTCCCTTCACAGCGGAGGTGACATCGGGTGGCTCTTGGAGACTCAGTAGAGCTTTGCAGACAGACAAGGAGAAGAGCTCCCAGCACAGGGAAAGTACTTGGGCCTCGTGGTGAGGCCAACATGAGCTCCCACCCAGTCCCCTGGACCCACAGGTACACTGGTCAGCCTCACAACCAGTCCTCATAGCCGTGGTCACCAGCCCAGGCTTGACCTTCCCGTCTCTTTGCGGGTGCCTCCAGTCACCACCCTCAGCAACGTCGGGACTGAAGGCCTGCCTCCCTGTGGCTGGCAAGTGCTGAGGGAAAGTTCTGAGAGCCCCCGGCAGTGCCAAGGCCCCTACCTCTTGCACCCTTAGTGCTGTGGCTGCACCAGAGCCGGCAGGAACAGCCCAGGATCCAGGCCACAGACCACCATCCAAACGCCACCCGGCTGTGCTTGGGTCCCCCTGCCCTGCTAGGCCACACACGCCTCTGTGACAACTAGGAGGAGATGCCCCTTCCTCTGGGAAGACACAGCCCCGCTGCAGGTTGCCCTCAGCCAGGCCCCTCGTGCAGAGAAGATTCTGTGTAGCCCGAAGCATCCCGAGGAGCCCATCAAAATCCCAGGCTCCTGGGCAGACACACGTCCTGGGAGGGCCAGAGTCGGTCCCAAGGGGCAGGGGGTCTGGCCCAGCGGGGGGTCACCCTTGCAGGACGGGACAGTCTAAAGCGGCCAGAGGAGCCCCGTGGCATCAAAGCCCATGGAACGGGACCACAGAGAAGCTGGAGGGCAGGTGGTGAGGCAGAGGGAGGCCCGGGCCTGCGAGCTCACGCAACGGACGGCAGCACCCGCTCCAGCGAGGACAGAGCCTAGCACTGGCCAGCCGTGGCTTCAGCCTCTGGCTGAGGAACAGGGAAGATGGGATTGCAGGTCTCCTGCTGGCAGAGATGACGACTGGCCGGCCCTCCTGCAGCTGCCGACCTCCCCCACCCCCAACTCCTGTCCCTAGGGCTGCTGGCTCCCGCCTCCCGGAGCAAATAGGCGACAGACAGCTCAAGGCAGAAATCAGCCCAGGCACACTGACCGCAGAGGACAGCCAGATGTTACACCCACAGAGCACAATTCTCCCCGGGACAGCCCCACCCCACGGGACCTCTGGTTCGTGAAGGCATGCTCCCTTCTCCCCAAGGCTCCAGGGAAGCTGGGGTCCGAGCTGAGCCCATGGGGACACACCTGCCTCTAGTCACAGAGGACTGGCGCTTCTGAGCATCTGTGTGCTGGGCAGCGTTCAGGACTCAGCCGTGGAGAAAGCAAAGTAAAAGGCTTCTCAAGCCCTGCTTCAGGGCTCCCACATCAGGCAGAGGGAGCCAGTGAGTTGAGTGTGGTCTGAAACTCCCCATCCAGCTGGAGCCCCGCCAGAGCCGGGCTTCGTGGGGCTGAGGGATTCTGCCAAGGTGCACGGGTGGAGGAACAGCCCCAAGGAGTGTTCTGGAAGCCAGCCCTCTCCCTCTTTCATTCCCTCGCTTCCTGACGAGTATCTGCTGAGCACCCACCATGCCGGGGATTGGGGGGGAGATCAGGGATTAAGATTCAGGATTAAGTGCTGGTGATACCTGCTGAGCTCTGAACGGCCAGAAAGAGCCCAACGGCATGTGCCCTGCCCACTCGGCCCCTGCAGGTAAGTGCCCACACAAACACCTCTCCTGAGGGCGGGGACGAGGCACCGCGCCTGCTTCTCCCCGCGTCCCGGGCTGCAGGGTCCCACCACCCCTCACGGACCAGAGGGGCTCACTGTGTCCAGACCATGCGGGCAAGAGCTGCTTACTTCTGGGGTCTGAAATTTCCGGCCCTGCTGGGCAGTGGGTGCCCACGTGACCAGCCCCCAGGAAAAGCCCTGGGCACCGGGGACGGCTGAGCTTCCCTGGAGGACAGCACTTCTCGCGCGCTATCTCAGCTCCTCCCTGAAGGAATTAAGGCCTCCCCCGCCCACCGTGGGGCTCCCCCGGGAGGGGCTCCTGGCAGCTCATGCCTGGTCCCTTCTGGACTGTACCCCGTGCACCTCTTCTCTTTGCTGGTTTCGCTTCGTATCCTTTTGCTGGAATAAATCTGAACCACAAGTACGATCGCATGCTGAGTCCTGTGAGCCCTCCAAACAAATCCCTGAGATGGGGTGGCCCTGTGGAGATCCCACACAAGCCCCCCAGAACCCCAGACAGACAGTGTTAGGGGCTCACAGCGGCTGAGCATCTGGCTCTCAGAGCGTCCCCGTCGGGGTGAAGCCCCACTCACTACCCAGCTTAGCTCACCTCCAGCTCAGCCACCGCAGCAGTGCTGGGTGACAAGTTGTCAGAGACGAAGCACATGTGAGCCAACTCTGCCAAAGCCCCCGGCCCCGCCCTTAGCATCCACCCAGAGGCTCGGGGAAAGCAAGCCGGTCTCTGCCCCGGCAGTGAAGGCGGGCGGTTAGAGGGCAGGGGGTGCGGGTCTGTTCACAGCTGTGCGCGTGCAGAGAAGTGCTGATGTCACAACATAAACCAGCAGCAGACTCGCTGCCTTGTATCTAAAAGCACTTCTAAGACCCTGGGAAGAGCCAGTCTGGACACAAGGGTGATTCCCTTGTTCTCGGTACCGTCTCCTAGACGCTGAGGGGCGGCCAGAGGGCAGCTCCTCTCTGCTCCCCTGGGACTTGCCTCCGTGCCCAGGACACGTCGTGATCGCTCCATCCACGTGGTGGCGCCATGTCTGAGCGAGTGAGGAGAAAACCCCGCGAGGCTGGGAAGCGAGCCAGAGGCAGGTCCTGTGTCCTTGCAGAGTCAGATCAGAGCAGCCCGAGGCCAGCCCTCCGGAGGACACAGGACACACACGGCTGTGACCCCCTCGTGACTGCTGGTGAAGACCAGGCAAGCCGCGTGCTAACTTGTGGATGTTGACAAGTTGTAGGGATTTCTGTGAGGTGGTAGAAGCATCCCCAAGGCTAGAGCTTTACTATCCCTCAGGACATGGCACACTTTTCACCTAAGTGAACCAAGCTCATTCTAGAACCTTCTTTCACTGACTCTCAGTCTCTCATGTCCTCCTCTGAACCAACCGAATGGAAAAACCAATTTAAAGGAGCAGATACGCAGCTCCAGGGCCCTTCCTTCTGCCTCAGGAAGAGGAAGCGATGCCGTATCAGTTCCTACAGCTGCTGTAACAAATGACCACAAACTTGGTGCCTGAAAACAACACAAATTTATTCTCTTACAGTTTTGAAGCCCAAAATCCGTGTCGGGGGCTAACGCTGAGGGTCGGTAGGGCTGGCCCCTTCTGGAGGTTCTGGGGAGAGAGATTCCTTGCCTCTTCCAGCTTCAGGTACCACTAGCGTCCCTCCTCTTGTGGCCACATCACTCCAACCCTTGCTCCTATCACTGCATTGCCTTCTCCTCTTCTGTAGTCAAATCTCCCTCTGCCTTCCTCTTAGGAGAACACTTGCAATTATAGGCAGGACCTACCCAAACAATCCAGAATAATCTCCCCATTTTAAGATACTTAATTTCATCACATCTGCAAAGTGCCCTTCACCGTGCATGGTAACATGCTCAGGTTCTGGGAATTAGGACATGGGCAGCTGTTATAGGCTGAATAATATTCCCTCCCCAATATCATATGTTGAACCCTGACCTCCAGAACCTCGGAATGTGAACTTATTTGGAAATAAAGTCGCTGCAGATGAAGCTAGTAAAATGAGGTCAGACCGGAGGAGGGCAGGCCCCTAATCTGACAGGTGTTCTTATCAAAAAAAAGAAGTTTGGACACAGGGACGGACATGAAGAGAGACACCACTTGAACATGAAGGCAGACATCCAGGTGATGCTTCTGAGCCGAGGGTTGCCAGCAGACCACCAGAAGCTGGAGAGAGGCCTGGACGGGAGAGAAATGCACCCTGCCCACACCGGGATCCCGGACTTCCGGCCTCCAGGACTGAGAGACAATAAAGCTCTGTTGTCTAGCTGCCCCGTCTGTGGTGCTTTGTCACAGCTGCCTCAGGAAACGGACACAGCATCTTGGGGCCATTCCTCAGCCCAGCACTGTGTGCCCAGCACTGGGCAGCCAGCCCAGCATGATCTGGGGCACAGGACCACCTTGCCCCGCCCCCAGATTTTATCCTCCACTAGCTGAGAAGCAGGGGCTGTGCTTCTCCAGCATCTCGACCCACAGACTGCACTCCAACTGCCGTCTCACCTGGGCCAGTGTCGGCACCAGATACAGAGCTCAAACTGCATCAGCACGCAGAGATTCCCCACTCAGGAAGCTCCGTACAAGCACTGAGCGTGGTGGGCTTGCACCTGTGCCTGTCTCTGAAGAGGAGGCCCACCGATAGCCCCTGATGACAGTGAGACCCCTGCACTTCACCTCCAGAGCCCCCGTCCCTGAAGCTGGGCCTCCCTCACCAAGACAATTAGTGGTTGTGTCTCTGGAGGAGATGGCTGGACCCCCAGGAAATCCCTGTGTCCCAGCAACATGGATGTCAGTGTGTTCGTGCTGGATCTCCTCCCTCACCCGCCTCTTCCTATCTGAAAATGACAACAAGCAGAAGGGTCCCCACGTGTCACAGCGGTCCTCAAAACCATCTTGAGGTTCAATGATTTGCTGGAAGGACACATGGAACCTGGAAAAGCTGAATTTACGAGAGCAAAAGGATACAGACCAAAATCGGCAAAGGCAAAGGCTCCTGAGAGAGTCCAGGGCAGACAACGCATAAGCCTCCTGCTGTAGTGTCCACGGAGCTGTATAGACAGTGCTGAACCCTCCCAGCAGTGACATGGGACCACAGTGTGAAGTATCGCCAACGAGGGAAGCTTACCTGGGCCTTGTGTCCCAGGTTTCCCTGGGGGTTGACCTTGGATCCTCAGTCTCTGGACCCTCTAGAGGTCAAACTGATTACAGCGTGAACCAAGGACCCCAGGAATCACACTGCCAGCCTGACAATCTACCAGGGCCCAAAGCACCAGATAACCGAAGACCCCCTCATCAGGCAGGACATAGGGGCTTAGAGGTGACCCCCCTAGGATGGTCAAGGACCACAACTTTTGGAAGGATGTGCAGGATTTATCACCCTGCTGAGTGAGCCTTTCCCTGTATACTGAGCCTGTGCGTCTAAAAACCCTGTCACGGCTGATCCTGCTGGGAGATGCTCTCTGCAGAGCCCAGCTCCAGAGCTTTTATTGCCAAAGCCACGGCCACCAGGATCCAGGCCCCCAGATGAACCACATGTCCGGACCTGCCCAATTTAACCCCCTGTGTTTCTGTGGCTGTGCGGCGCCGACTGGGCTTCTAACATGATGGAACCTCAGAAGGTTTCTTCTTTGGATGGAAAAGAAGCTCTCACCCACCCGGGTCCTGTGATTAGAGCCTTGAATAGCAATCTCACAGGTAGTGAAAAGTAAACATGCTTCATAGCTTCATTAGTTTTTATCCCACATCAGTTGTAGATTTTTATAATAAAAGCAGTATAAATATAAGGCTAACATAAAAACTCTTATGAAGCTGTGACCACAAAACTCACTGCCCTCTAGGACAGGGATTCCCTATACTGGTGATAATCAGAGCAAATTCTGAGTCCACAGAAACTATTACTTTACTGTATTTTTATAGTACATTTGGGTAAACTGGAAAAAACTGGGGGCATCGACATGAAGTGTGGCAAAAAAGTTTTTCCCTTTTGTATATTATTATAATTTTACAATGAAATACAGTGTATGGAGATAATAAATGTTACATTTGTGTGAAATTTCCAAATTAAAGCTTTTACTATGTTTGTAATAGAAAGTTGGGGTGGATTTCTCTGAGCCTGACTTTTTTATATCAAGCTATGTGTTTGAAATGGTTGTGTGATCCCTGTTCAGGAGTTTTTTGTGACGATGTCTTCAAATTCTTTTTGACCCCATGGGTGAGACACTCTGTTAACGTGATTGGGGAACAGAGTTCAGGAGGGCATTCCCCATCACCCTTCAAACAGTGACCACCCTTGGAATGAGGGTGAAGCACCTGACAATCCTTCTGTCCCTTCGCTGATAAACGTAACGTGAATTTCTCGTGTGACGATGACTATGATCACTGAGTCCAGCGGACTTTTCTCAAGTAGGGATTTGAGTGACAACGATGCTTTGGTCCACCTAGGCTCTGCCTGGTTAGGACAGTCTCCCTGAAGCTGGTTTTGAGCCACCGTGAAGACACATCTCCCAGCCAGTGACAGAAGCGGGGTGGGAGCCCCTCCCAGCCCCTCCCAACCAGAGGACCTCGGGCTGGGCACCAGCATCTCGGATGTCTGGAACTCACCCTGTGGATTCCAGCGTCACCTGAGCTCACTGCCTGTGGGGTGCGCTGGCCACACAGACCCCACCCTGCCCTTTGTCATCCAAGGAGCCCCCAGGCCAAGGGAACCAGTGTCCCCAGCGTGCTGGTCCTCGAGGGTGGCACTTTGGCCACAGGTGGGAAGCCTTAAAAGAAGCTTGGTTCAGACAAAGGATCAGGCCACACTCACTCCCGCCACTTACAGGGTCAACTCCCCCTCACCCTCTCCCTCTTTCCTGAGTCACCCTCCCAACTGCCATGCACCCCCGGGGTCTTGGGTGCTGCGCCCACCTTTATCCTGAAGTGGGGGAGGGAGGAATGAGGCCGGCAGGGGGAGGCCGAGAGCCCGGCCTGGGCTGTGACTTGGATAACGTCACCAAGAGCAAAAAGAAGTTGGACACTTATGAAGTTAAGATAGCTTTCATAGGGACTTCCCTGGTGGTCCAGCGGTTAAGACTCTAAGCTTCTGCTGCCGAGGGCCCGGGTTCCAGCCCTGGTCGGGGAACCAAGATCCCACATGCCAGGCGGTGTGGCATAAATAAATATTTAAAAAATAAAAAATAAAATAAAAACACAAACACTGTATATTAAAAACTAGCTTTCATAGTTGTTTGCTTCAAACTGTCAGATACACAAAAAAACTGGATTCTGGGACGAGCTGGGTTTCTGAGAAGAAAGCAGGACTTCCTGGAATCCCTCTGGTGGACCTGGGGGGGCTGTGTCTGCTGGGGAGGGGAAGGGGCTGGGAGGCCCCAGCCCCATGGAGGAACCAGGCCTGTAGGAACAGAGCCTCCAATGCGCCCCAGGACTTAAATAGGCAGAGAGAGGTGGAGGTCCCTGAAGGAAAAGCAGAGAGAGAATAAGAAATATTTCTTCCACCAGCTCAGGCTCGGAGCGTCTATTTGCAGAGTGTTTGCCGACGTGGCTGTTCTCAGAAAGGGGCCGTCAACCTAACAACCACCCGAGTTACCAGCCCCCAGCGTCCTTGGCTGCAGGTCGGGGCCACAAGCAGTCCCTCCAATGGGGCCGAGTGACCCTCCCCTCCCCGCGGTGGCGGCCGCAGCTCCAGAGACCTCTGTCCACCCGCACTGCCCACGGGCTCCCCAGGGCCACGCCACCCCCAGGGCCAGTGCCCCCTCTCTGCGTGGGAAACTCTTCTCCCCCCAGGAGATGCTCCCCGCTCTGCTCCTGCGGGGCTGAGCGCCGTCTCCACTACGGATCCCTCCCCGAGGTCCAGTCGCTGTCCTGCGGCAGCTCCCCCCTCCCGGTCTCCCTCGCAGCACATCGTCGCCGTCGGGGACCTGTGGACAGCAGGGCCACCACCCCCCTGCCCGGGCCAGACACGCCGTAGGGTCTGCACGGAGGGTGGACGCCTGATTTCGGCAATTCGGGGCGCCCCCTGTCGGACCCGACGGGCATCCCCGGAGAGGCAGGAGCGGCCGCGGTCCCACCCACACTGTCACTGCTGGGAGGTCCCAAACCTCTCTTGGTCGCGGTAGAAGAAAAGAGCTGCTGCCCCGTTTCCCTGTGCTTTTGTAAGACCTGGGCACGTGGTTTCTTTCCAAATATTAACTGAGCTCACAGCCCGCCGCAGGGGGCCGTCCTCCGTCGGTAAAGGGACCCTCCCGCCGGGCGGAGGTTGGGAGGGGCCGCGGGGTCGCCGGGCGGAGGGAGGGAGGGAGGGGCCGCGGGGATGCTGGGCCGGGGCGTCGACTTTGAGCCAGCAGCGTCCCTCCCTCCTCCGCGGGGCGAGGCTCCCTCAGGCCTTGCGAAGGACCGGCAAAGCAGCCCCCAGGGGACAGTCCCGGGCCGGGGACGACAGCGAGGCCCGCCCAGACCCCGGTCGTCGCATAGAGGTCCCCTCGCCGGGCAGGCGGCGGCGGCAGGACGGCAGGAAGGCCTGGAGCACCTGTGAGGGAGGCAGATTGGCCGCCAGTAGACACCCCACCACGGAACTTGGAGATGGGATGGGGTGAGATGGAACAAAGCGGCCAAACAAAACGTTGACAATTGTCCGGCTTCACTGTGGCTCCAGCTTTTCTTCCTCCCGTTCGACTAGCTGGCAGGCAGGGTATTAAAGAACCAAACAAAACTCTCCAGGACAGGCAACACCGCAGTGTGATGTGTTACAGCTAAAGGGAGGACTTGGCATTCTTTTAAATTCTAGTGTGCATCTAGACTCCAATTTTCCTAAAATGAACCTGGAGTCTTACTATTTATTTCCTGCTGCACTTTTCCACATAAAAGCATTTTTTTTAACTCACTGAAGCTTTGCTGTCTATTTGCTTCTTTCCTCCCTGTGTAACAACAGAAGCAGGGAAGAAGCATGTGCACCTCCCCATAAACCGGTAAGATCTCAGCAAGCAGTTTCGCGATGTCCCGCCTGGCACTGAGGCTGTGAGGGACACACACAGGCACGCACACACACTCACACACCTCAGAAAGCTCACGATCTACTGAGTAAAGAAGATAAATTTGAAAAAGTCAAGTAACAGCCTTCTTACCATGGTATAGTAAATATAGTAAATATCAGAAAGCAAGTTGACTGACTGACCAATGACAATTACGGGACCCAGCAAGGTGCAGACAGCCCTTCTGACCCTCCAGGAGGCTCCAAATAGAGGAGGGAGCCGCTGGGTGTGGACGGAGGAGCCAGCCCTGGAATAAGTGCACAGAGAAAAGGAGGGCCCAGTCACCCCCAACCACAGCCAACATTTCCCTATGCCAGAGAGGGACCTGGGACACACAGGTGGAGGCCAGGGGTGTCAGGGCCTCCCACACTCAGGAAGGACCCCCTGCCCTGCACCAGACCTACCTGGGCTTCTACACCTTCACAGCGAGCTGGAAATTCGGGACATGAGGAGGGAGGGAAGCCAAAAAAACTCCCAACTGCTCTTTGTTTTGCACCCCAAACAGAATTCAGCAGCATTTAGACTGTGACCACAGTGTCACCTCCAGCCAATGAGATGCTTCTCAAAGGGCCAAGCCCCTCAGACCCCACCCAGACAGTTTCTCTTGAAAGCAGCACAGGGGATGCTGGTCTGGCTCAGGGACCCCAGGAAGGAGCTGCACTCCGCTGGCTTCCCACCCTCCTCGACCGAGGCAGCTCATGTCCTCTCTGGGCTCCGGGGTCTTGTGCTTCAAATGATGGGTCCAGACCATCAGGGCTGGCGAGAGAGATGCAGTGGGTGAGGCCACCAGCACTCTGTTTTGTTTTTATTTTTTAATTTTTTATTGGAGTATAGTTGATTTACAGTTTTGTGTTAGTTTCTGCTATACAGGAAAGTGAACCAGTTATATACCCACTCTTTTTAGATTCTTTTCCCATATAGGTCATTACAGAGTATTGAGCAGAGTTCCCTGTGCTATACAGTAGGTCCTTATTAGCTATTGATTTTATATATAGTAGTGTGTATATGTCAATTCCAATCTCCCAATTTATCCCTCCCCTTCCCCCCTCCCCCCCCCTTTTTTTTTTTTTGCGGTACGCGGGGCTCTCACTGTTGTGGCCTCTCCCGCTGCGGAGCACAGGCTCCGGACGCGCAGGCTCAGCGGCCATGGCTCACGGGCCCAGCCGCTCCGCGGCAGGTGGGATCTTCCCGGACCTGGGCACGAACCCGTGTCCCCTGCATCGGCAGGCGGACTCTCAACCACTGCGCCACCAGGGAAGCCCCTCCCCTTCCCCTTTCGTTTGTTTGTTTGTAATGAGCTAGAGCAGGATAGAACAGAATCGATCCCACATGTAAACATGGGCAGTGGTTCATTTAACTTGCAGAGTCGTATGTACGTGGCGGCAAAGTAACATGTATTCCTTTTGGTGAGGCGGTTGTAGAGATAGGACACATGATGCGCTGGGCAATGGGTCTCAGCCTGACCCTACAGGAGAATCCCCTGAGGCTTAAAGCTGGTGGGCACAGGCTCCATCTATACAGTTAATTCAGATCCCTACAGGTGGGGCTCAGGCAGCCAGCCTCCATGTAGACACCCACACAGGTCTTCCAATCACTTTTGTCAAGAGCAGTGGTGTAACGTGGGCACTTGATGGCCACCCACAAGAAGGAAACACCACAAGTCGTGTGTTAAATAAGTGTCACGGGCCTTCCCAAAGGATAAATGCTCCCCAGGAGGGCCGTGGAGAGACCTGAGGACAGGTGGGAGCCACGGTTCAGAGCAAGGTGAGGGACCAGTTGGGTCCCCAAAGCCCAGCCACGGCCACATAGGGAGGTATGAACATGGATGGGAACATTTAGACACCCGAACACCTGACAGCACAGCTTTGGTCTGACGGATCCAGTAACGAACCACGTGAGCTTTTAATCTGTATATTTATAAGCAGGGTTTTGTTTTTCCACTTTTTTTTTCCTACTAACTCATTTTTTATTGTATTTTACATGACTATTGGTAATGGCTGACCAGATATTAAAAAATAAACAACTCACAAGTCCTTCAGTACAGACCATTTGAGAGACAAGTGTTCAGAGGTCATCGGAAAGGGCAGCCTCCTCTTCAAAAGGGCTGCCCGGCCCCCTACAGGGGAGCCAGGGTGGTCCTACCAGCCAGCCACGACTGTCCAGGGCTCTTGAAGGCTCAGGCCGAGCTCTAAGGCAAACTTATGCAGGGCTGTGGTGAAGCCAGTGCCCCAGCGCCCGGGCTGGCCAGTGTCCCCTAACTGAGAATGAGGAGGCAAACAGGAAATGAGAGGTGACTGGCTTCCTCCCTGTTCCTCTCTGGACCAGGCGTGTTTGGGGGTGCAGAACCCCAAGAAGCTCCCAATTCTGGTCACAGGATACAGTGCTCTGGCCAGCCCCGCAGCATTTGTACGACCTGCAAGTCTCAGCCCCAAACCACTTAAGAAGGGGTATCTTTTCCTTCCTACATAAATGGACCTGCGTTAAAAAAAAAAAGGAGGTAAGTAACAATTCAGTAACAATTCAGGCAGTACACGCAGAGAGATAAAACTGGGAAGGAACTATTCAGTACTATAAAGCCTGATGTTGGGGAAGGCCGTCCTGAGGACCCCGGAGAGACATGCCGGGATTTGAGAAGCAGAGACAGGGTTGAGGTTGTGTTTTTGAAAGATGGTGCTCCGTGGAGGGAAGTTGGAGAATGGACTGAAGGCTGACCCCTGGAGTGGCGTCCAGGAGAGGGAGAGGGGGAGGGGAGGGGGAGGGGAGGGCCGGGGGAGGGGGAGGAGAGGGCGGGCCCGGGGCGGGGCGTCCGGGAGAGGGGCGGGGATGAGGGCGGGCCCAGGGCGGGACGACAGGGAGAGCAGGGAGGGTGAGGCGGGTAGGGCAGTCCCAGGCAGTCAGGTTGAGAAGGAAGGGATGGGTCTAGGTCCTGAGGAGTTGTAGGCAGCAGATTTAGAGGCCAACAGATGCCCAGTGGATGAGGTAGGATGATCGAGGAAGGCTGAGGGCAGCCACCCTGGAAGCAGGTGAGGTCACAGGTGGAGAAGAGACCAGTGTGGCCTTGGGAGTTGCTCCTGGGAATCCAGCCAGGGTACAAGCAGAGCTGGGAGACAGGAAAATGCGGAGAAAATGCCGTCGAGGAGGCCAAGGAGGTGAGGGCGTCCTGGGAGCCCAGCCCAAGAGAAGCAGAGCTGAGGTTGCCCCGAGGTTTCACAGAGTCGCAGGGATGCGAGCCCAGAGGGGAGGCAGAGGGTGGAGAGAGCCATGCAGGCAGCTGGTTCCAGAAGAGGCCAGGAGCCTCCAAAGAGGGAGGAGACGGGGGAGACCTGAAGGGTTTGGAGGCTGGTGGGAGACAGAAGCAGGGGTCTGAGACAGAGGACAGGACAAGTGGGCCCAGCAAAGGCCGGGCTGCACTTCCTGTGTTTATTTACAACGTCGGGGAAGGAGCAGGGCCGGTGCTGCAAGCACACTGGGGCCCGGGCTTGCTTTCTGACCCAGGAGGCAAGGCCATGTCTGAGAGGGGAAGGAGGGGAGCAGGGAGGTGGGGTGTGGATTTCAACCAAGTAGGGGTCGAGACCCTCCTCGCTAAGAAAGTGGGAAGGACCACCTGAGCCCTGAGGGTACGGGGAGTTGTGTCCCATCTCACCCCACACCTGTTAAGTGACCCTGGCAGAGTCATCTCCCCTCACTCACCTGCAGATGGGACGGCACCTGTGCCCAGCGTGGAGGCATGCAAAGCCACAGCGCTGGTGGCGTCACAGGGTGATCCGGGCCCACTAAGTACTTAGAACGTCAGCCTTGTCTCTGCGGGGCCCTCAGCCCCGGCCTTAGCTGACCCCCACCCCCGCCCCCGCTGTCCCTTCCCCTGTGCGAAGGGCCGAGGGGTGCGGGTCTTGCCGGGAGAATGCAGTTGAGAGACAACAGTGAGGGATCTGACCACGAGGGCCTGAGTGCGCTTGAAGCTGGATGAGAAAGGAGGCGCCAGGGGCAGAGGAAGATGGGGTCCATCAGGAAGGAGCCGAAAGGACCAGAGGGTGGGATGAGAGCGCACTTTCCGGAATCCGCCTTTATGAGGGCCACTATCTTACGACATAAACACTGGCCATGAAAACCAAGTCCAGGTGGTTTTCTCATAACCATTTGAACACATCAACCCAGGGGGCTTCCAGCTGGCCCTCAACACCAGTGTGAGGCAAAGGGGTTCAGCCTGAAGTCAGCAGTCTCTCCGGGGATCACGGGAGACCTTGAGGTGCTCCGGGCTGGCACGCGGTTCCAATGAAGGCAGAACTCGCCCTACCTTCTGAAAACCCCACTAACAAACACCGGGTTTATCCATCTTGCCCAGAATTCACTCTGGGGCCTGTGAATCACGAATTGGTCCTTCTCCAGGACCCTGTGATGCTGGGAGACTGACAGCGGATGACACCAGCCGGTGTGGCCAGGGTGCCTTCCTCATCAACTGCTGGGGAACTGCCCTGCCCGCACGCAGCCAAGGAAACACAGTAATGAAACCTATTCTTGAGTCGCTCTTAACCAATGGGAAGTAGCCCCAAGGGTGGGGTGTTTGGGGTTCTGTGCTTCATGGTAGCCACTATCCACTGTCATCAGCTTGCTCTGGTCATCTAAGTCGCCTAAAGATTGGCAAGAGCTTTGCAAGTCCTGAAGTGTAATGATAAACATCACACCCTCCTCGAAGTTTCATCAAATCATCACAGGGGGTGGATGTAGCCAATATTTCATAATAACTTTAAATGGAGGATAAGCTACAAAAATATTGAAATACTATTTTGCACACCTGAAACTAATATTGTAAGTCAACTATACTTCACTAGAAAAATAATACGTTTTTAAAAATCATCACAAGGTGACTGAAACAAAAACGTGTACGTGTCTGGATTACCAATGTCACCGCCACCGTGCACACAGGCTGTCTGGGGCCCACGTGCCAGGCACCTCGAATGGGGATAAGACAGGGCACGAGAAACCCTGCAGCAACTCGAAGAGGAAATCCTGGAGGGAATTCCCTGGTGGTCCAGTGGTTAGGGCTCCACGCTTTCACTGCCGAGGGCCCAGGTTCAATTCCTGCTCAGGGAACTAAGATCCCACAAGCCACGAATCTCAAACAAACAAACAAACAAATAAATAAATGAAAAGGGAAGTCCTGGAGACGTGGTCGCGAAGGGTTTATCTGGAAGCCTGGGAGTCAGCGCTGATGGGCCCTGAGACAACGTGCTGGACGGGCAGAGGGTCACACACACTGAGGCCGAGCCGCGGTGGGACCCTCACGACAGCCGACGCTGGCTCGCCAAGTCCCGGGAGGACGCAGGGCCCCGCCGGGACAGCACAGGTACCGCCTCCCCGCTGAGCTCCCCGAGGCCCTGCTTACACTTCAGGTAACCGCAGTCTCCACGCCCCCGGGTTCCAGGCTCCCGGTGCAACTGGCCTGTTCAGCCCCTGCTCCTCGGGGAGGCCTCAAGTATCTGCGGTCACACCATCCGAGCTCCTGCGGAGAGCTGTGGGCAGAAACCCCGAGGCGGCCAAGGGCATCCCCAGACCCCCGCCCATCACCCCATCCACCAGGCGGCCTTACCAGCTCCACCTCCAGGCCGACCCTGGATCCTAAACCCGCACTGCAGCCCGTCCAGTGCCCCGAGCAGCCGTCCTCTCTCACCTAGACCATTCCAGCACCATCCTCCAGAGGTGGCCACAGTGGCACGGAGAGCCTCCCGCCTCCCCTCGCGGCCTCCAGGGGCTCGCCCAGCCCACCGCCCTCCTATCTAGCTCCTGCACCCTGCCTCGGCCATCAGGCCTCCTGCAGTGCTCCTGATGCACCCAGCTCCCTGGTGCCACTCAGGCCCCGGGCTCCAGGCCGCCCCAGCCGGTCCTGTTAAGAAAAACACACCCGTCACTCTTCACCTCCAGCCACAGCATCCTGCCCTGCTGAGGCCACGTGGCGTCGGCTGCTCTCGGAGGTCTCCTGCGACCCCACTGGAACGTGGGTGCCTGAGGAGCAGGCCTGGCATCTCCGGACAGCACCTGTCCAGGGCACCCTCGGAAGGTGGAAGGACCCGAAGGAACACTGGACCCACGACACCAGCCTTACAGCACGCCAGGCTCTACCAACCAGGTCCTGGAGCACCCCACTCGCGGGCATCGCAGCCCGGGACAAGCGGCTCAGTCACTCACTGGTAAGAAATGTTATACGTTTCCTTATAAATCCTAATCATCAGCTACATTAAGACGCACTGTGACGTTCGGTGGTTTAAAATGCGTTATTTTGAAGTGATAATAACGTTGACCTCAGAGAGCCGTGGAAGAAACAGATGAGTCGTCGGGAAGTCAGTACAGTGTCACACCGCGCACAAAGAGCATCATTTAAATGGCTTTGGCGCACCCTGCCAGCCTAGCCTGTGGCGGGTCTGGTTCTCCTGCGCTCAGCCTGCAACCTCACCAGGTTCTGAGTTCACCGAAACCAGTGGTAACACAATGGCCCGCCCTCCGAACTTAGAGAAGTCAAGAACATAAACTGCAGGAGCCGTAACACAACATACACCCCGCAAGGAAAGACACACTCAAACACAACCACCTCCTGGTTTCCAAAGTTTATTAAAAATCAAAGAATAGAAAAACTTTACATAAAAATATGTCAATTTTAGCTCCCACATTGTTGTCCACACACACAAAAAATCGAAACGTGATATCCTGTTGTCAGGCCCGCGGCGCGTGGCCACAGGCGGCCGGGCCAATTCATTGGTTCACTGTGACGGGGCTGGAGCCTGGCGCCCGGGTCAGGGACTGAGGGTCCCGAGGCACACCCGAGGGCGCTCCCACGGTACCCCACAGTCCCCCGCAGCGTTTCCTTGGAGGAGGGTTACAGTCAATATTGCTAACGCGTAGAGATTAGTGCAGGCCTACGGATCAGTTTTTATAAATATTTCTTTATCAATAGGTTCATGATTTAAATATCTTTAAATACTTTTGATAACCTCCGATCATCAAGAACTGCAGACAAAGTGTGCTACTCGGCTCTGGGAGCCTCCCAGGGAGCCCTGCAGGCGCGGCCAGCCGCTCTCAACGCACGGGGGCCAGTCCTGCTTCCAGGAGGCCCGCAGATGCGGTGAAGCTCTCTACACTCAGACCCCACTTGAGGACGCCCCGCTTCTGCATGTCACTGGGGTCACGGCAGTAAGCTTCTCGTCCCAACCTTCTCTGCTAGTGGACTTCAAAGACCATCCCACCTGTAGCGTCAGCAGGGCCAGGACTCCCATTTTAAAAATGGGAGTCGGATGACCTAGAAGAGGCACCTAACTCCCAGGACACCTGTGGTGCTCCAAAAACTCAGGGTGAGGCAGGATGGGTATATTAGTGTTCAAAAACGGGTAACAAAGACAGTGGCTGTCCTGGCAGAACACACTTGCATAGTATACCTGTATGCTTGTCGAGTCGGGCGCCAGCCGCTCCGGGGCCCGACACTGGGCTGTGCTCTCCTGTAATGTGTTAAAAACCCCTCCACAGCGCACTGAACAGCTCAAGTGCTTCTCCTATATTTGCTCTTAACAGAACGAATGCATACTGCTACAGATTCCACAATGGAATCAACATAATTCCTTTCTCCACATTCCTAAAACTGGGTACCATTGTCCGTGACGCTGTTCACCAGACCCATCGTTTACAGGCTATGTTACTAAAACTGAGGCGTTTCAAAGTTCACATTTGCTTAAGATTTCATAATGTGACAACCTTTTCTCCCCATAGAAAGTTATACACTCTGGCACTCTAAATGCTGGGTCTGTTGTCTAGTTTAAAAGAACCAAACCCAAAACATTAAAACTCCACGGTCAGAGCAAGACAACAGACAGGCCGGACGGCAGAGCCGGCGGGCAGCTGGTCAGAAGGCTTCGGAGCCAAACCCCTTCGGAAACCCGCTGGGGGGGCGGGTGAGGGGGAGACTCGGCTCCTTCACCACGAACTGAGAGGCCTCACGTCTGACCAAAAGAAGGAACATAAAAATAAGCCCCAAGCCCCTCGTTCACGGTGTTCGTAACAACGCCCATCAGACAACCAGCCGACAGGATGAACCCAACTTAGAAAATGCAATCTCGGGAAAGGATCTAAGCTCGTTTAAAAAAATTCCCTTCTCCCTTAAATATAACTTATGTGAAAATATGAAATTAAATAAAAAATATCTGAGTTATTGCACAAATCATAAATTTCCAATATTTACATAGAAAAAGAGTTCTGAAATTTGAAACAAAATGTGAGGGCAGTAAAACAAGGATGACCTCCCAACAAATAACGGGGTTCGATCTCCGTTGCTCTGACAACGTGGAATGAAGTACCAACGCAAAGGACAGACACGGTACCGAGAAAGGCCAAGGCCCCGTCCGTCCCCGCAGTTCCTGGTCCAGCACTGAAGGGAGACTCCTGGGAAGGCAGAAGGCAGCGTCCACATCCAGTAAGGCTCCACAGACGAGCACGGGAGCCGTTCTTCATGATGGACGTGGCCACCACACAAGGAACATGCAGAGAGAGCAGCCGAGGGCGCCGGGGGCCCGGCTGGCGTGCCGGGTGCTGGTCTCAGGTCCCGGGGGCACCGAGGCCACCCAGCTCCAGTCTGGGAGGTGTGGGCCGGGTGGCGCCTCCAGGAGTATTATCTGCTGAGACTGACGGGCAGGCTGTCCCTCGTGTGTGTGTGTTTTCTCCTCCTCCAGCCGGCGCGGTTATACTGGTGGTGCCCCCGGTTGCCCACGGGAGGCCGCACCCCTCCGCTGCCCACCGCACTGTAGCTGCCGCCTTGGCCGTGGCTGTGGGAGCCCTTCATGGACAGTTTCATGCCGCTGTGCTGCTGAGGGGACCAAGAAGGACACAGGGTTGGAGGCCATCCTGGACAGGGCCCACGTGGAGACCCGCCGCCTCCGTGGGCTGGGAGCCCGAGCGAGAAGGAGACACGACCCCGTTGGGGGGTCTGAAGGGCGGCGGGCCCGCGGAAGGGCTGCAGGCTGCGCACGGTGGCCCGCTGCGCATGTGCACGTGACCCCAGACGCGACGGGACCGACAGCGAGCCTCCGCTCACGCCTCACAGGGACTCCTGTTGCTACCTCCAGACACGGAGAACTACCCCTAACCCAGAGCGTTGGCAACGAGAACTGTGGGCCTGTTTCAAACCGCACGTGTTCATATCCAAATACGTCTGGAACCTCACTTCTAGCTGCTTCTACGTGTCCGCAGAGATAAGAGGGTCCCTCTCACTTTCTCCCCCAGACTTCGACCATGACATTCTGGAAACACACGAGCGGGTTCCACGTCAGTGGGGTGTGTGCAGGCTGCTCCCAGGCCGCCAAGCCCCACGCACAGCAGACCAGGGAAGACATGGCTGGTCTCAGGAAGGTTTCAGAGCAAAACCAGCAGAAGGGGGTTAAGAAGGAAAGCCAAAATGCTATTATTAAGGAAGAGCACTTTTGCCCTCTGCAAAGTTGTAATTTCATCCTGAGTATTTCTAACAGATCAGCGTAGCAAGCCAGGTAGCGACAGGATGGATAAATCCAGGAAGGAACGTTCTATTACTTAACTCTAAATGAAAAAGATAAGCAGGACTCAGTGACACAGGTCCAAAGAGCCAACCCTCAGGGATCAAAACTTACTGGCAAATGTGATTAGACAAGCAACAGAGAGCGCTGACCAGAGCGGAGGTGGACAAGCGCCGTCAGCCTGGGCGCGTTGGCCTTCGGGCCTCACACCCCGACCCCCATGCCTGGACACGGTCATGGTTCTTTCCAACATCCTGGCACCTTAACAACGACCTGTCTTCCTGATACCAAGTTTCTAATGTGTGGGATCTGGACTTAGAGCAGCCACAGGGCAATGGACAAACGCATTCACAGGGACCACCCCACCCCGGTCACTAGAAAACCAATCGCACGCAGGCCCTGCCAGGCCCTCTGCCCAGGGCACCCACGGCAAAGAACAGGGAGGGAGTGAAACTGTGGGAAGACAACACTGCTCACGGTGTGATCGTTCCTGGTTTCATCATCTGCTTCTTGAAAACCAAAGTTCTTTTAGTGTGTAAATTAACAGAAAAATGGGAAATCAAAATATTCTTCGCTTCAAACATAATTTTTATGCTAACAAATTCAATAGAAAAAAGAGATGCATGATGAATTAAACTACACGAAATTTTAAAATAATTTCTTAACACGTGTAAAGTTTTGTTTGTTACAAGGGAAGGCAAACATGAAGCTGAATGATCAGAGAAGAAAAAAAATAAAAGAATCTCTGTGGAATTCCCTCTCTGGTGGAGAAAGCATTAAGCACCAGGCTATCACAAACCTGCTTGGTGGGAACCCAGGACCCGGGCGGACAGGACTCATACCTTGTGATACAGGTGAGGGCTGGAGAGCGCGTTGGGCGGCGCAGATGGGACGGCCGGGGAAGACACGTGGTGGACAGCTTTCAGCGCCGGAGCTCCTTCGATGCCAGCTGGTCTACAGGGCACGGGGGCCACCCCGAGCGTTGGTGGAGGTATAGTAAACCTGGTCTGGGAGAGAACGAGCAGAGACATCCATGAGGCACCAACGCAACACAGGCTAAACCAGCCCGTCCTTACCATGGGCGCCGACGAGGGTGCCATCTGCAAACAGGCCCCTTAGCTTGTGCCTGACTACAACATCTTATCTTGAATCGGACACATTCTATACTCTGAAACGGCAACGACGGTGTGAAGTATGTCCAGTCACCCAAGTCGTGAGGTTTTAATATTCACTGAAGACCAAACAATTCAAAAACATTACAGTCATCAAAATACCTGTACCCCCTGGTCTCCAGAAAGAGCCCTCAGCAAGGCAGATGACAGGCGTGAGGCTGGCCCGAGTGAAGGCCCACAGACGGGGTGGACACCCTCCCCGCTCTCGTCAGAGTCCCCAACGCTTCCGTCTTTGCGTCACTGGCCCGTCATGGGGCAGAGGTGCTGGCGGGAGCCCCTCCACTCACTTTCAACAACCTCACTGCTCTCGTCTTAAAAGTGGATGCATTTGCCCCAAAGACCTCTGGAGCGTGACCGTGGCCACCGGGGCAGCGGCTGCAGCAGGAGCTGGGGCCTCAGGGATGCGCTTGGGGGCTGCAGGACACACACAGTGCCCCTTCCTCACACCTCCTCCCCCCCCACCCCGGGGCCTGAGCACACCCGCGGCCTCTCCTCCGTGGGGGCTCTGCGCCCCCAGGGGCACGGCTTCACGGCCCCAACTCTAAGTCCCCACTGCACCCCGAGTGGGCAGGGGAGACTGTACACGTGAGGTTTTCAAGTGGGATTTCCCTTAGTTACCCCACTGGAAGTAATGTTTGAAGTTTGGAAATACAATGAGAATGTGGGCTTTGAGCCTCGTCTTAAAACTTGAATGACCTTAGCTTCTGCCTCACTCACTGTCCGTGCGGGTGACAGATGGGACCCGGCACAGCATGTGGCCCTGACCATCCCCCCGACATCCCCAGCATCCTGGAGGGAGAGCACAGGCAGCATGGATCGGCACACAGCTCTCGAGGGAGCTGAGCCCAAGGAAAGGTTAGAGCCAAGTTCATCATCTGTGGCAGTTTACTTTCACAGCGCAGGCACCTGCCTCTTCATTTCACGCTTACGTAGCAACTGAAGGCTTCTGGGGGTGCTATGCTGATGGCCGCCACCACGCATCCTGGGCCCACTGCCCTCAGTCCCCGCGGCCTGAGGCGTGTCCCGAGAACGCCCTGCCTGGATGGAGAGCCAAGCAACGCAGAGGAACTCGGCAATACATTCGCACGCATCCACGTTGCTTTACACTCAGATTATACCCCACACTGTAGAAACAGGTTCTACTTTAGAAGTCAATTAACGTGACGGGTTTTATGTACGTGTAATTGATGTATATTTGGGAAGTAGGTACAAATTTAAAATATTTAAAATTAACTTTTACGCTCTAATTTTGTCTAAATTTTTTAAAAGAGGACATATTCAAATAGAAAAAAAAACCTATAAATACTGCCTAATGGATAACGTGGAGAAGTCAAAGTTTATATCAAAACTTAGTAAGAGTGTAAACACTGAGAATCTAGGGGAGAGCAAGGACAGTGTCCGTCTCTGCCCAGGGACAGCAGCAGAGTCCCTCTCTCAGCATGGCCCCAGGGAGGTGGCCTCACGCTTGCCGAAAAGCCACCTCGGTGCCCGGGAACCAAGAGTCCCCTCACTGCAAACACAGGGCCTGGCGGGCCTCAACTGCACGGACGTCCCTTGAACAACAATTACATCCTATCCACCCACAGAAGATGAGAATTTCCTTCAAGACAGAAGTGGAACTTCCAAAGACTTAAAGTTGCTTCTCTAAGTTCTACCGTATCAGCCAGTCCTACAGCGCAGGCAGCAGCTGGGAGCTGGTCCCGAGGCAGTCACCAGCCACGTACCTGGGTGTTAGTTGCCATGACCAGCGTCCTGGGCGTGGCCGACTGAGGTCTGCCGCTTGGCACGGGCAGGGCGGCAGGCAGGCTGGCCGGCAGAGGGGCAGGCGCCTGGAGGCTGAACTGGCGCACGCTGGGCGTCGGGCAGGGGGGCGTGTCCGAATCCTGGGGGTGACAAGAGGATGGCTGCACCCGAGGCCCGTGCCCCTAACATCGACGGGAGCGGCCAAGGGTGAGCCCCCAGGGTCCTGGGATGTGGGCAGCCCCAGTCTGCCCAGGTCTCCCCCGAGTCATAAGACCTGGGCAGAAGAATGTAAGTGAAGAAGAACGTAAAGGAGATGCAGAAGAGACGCCCAGACTGCAAAGTCTTATCTCTCAGTAAGTGGGTGAGACACGATCCATGGCAGCCATGCTGCGCGGGCCCACCGCTCCCGAGGGGCCACGTGCCCGCCACCTGAGGCTCTTGGCACAGCGGGGACCGCTGGGCGCGCACGCGGGGTGGCCTCAGGCACACAGAACAAGCGATAAAGCGAGGGGGGCAGAGTTTAAACTCACTGCTGCGGGCGTTTTCCACACACACACAAACACCCCCAGCAGAAACACTCACGATGTCACTTCCGGAGAGCGAGGACACAGAGGAGGCAGACGAGCCGGAGGACAGGAGCTGGGGGCTGGGCAGGGACAGGGCCAGGCGTGGGCCGCAGGGCGACTCGGGGTCCCGGCGCGGAGGCTGCTCCCCCTCGCACTTGCCCGTCCGCTCGGTGGTCTTAATCCTGTCGTCTGTGGAGGGAAGACAGAGCTGTCACGCACCTCAGCCCGAGGGCCCCGCCGCGCCTTAAACACTGCTCAGGGGCCTGACAACCGCGTTTCTAATTTACTTTGTTTCGATTAATTTTTAAAATTGCACTTCAGTTACTGGAGAACATTTAGATAGGCCTGGAGCAACGTGGATGTACAGTTTCATCTGGAAATTGCACAAACCCTGATCACGATGTGCTCTAGGTATAAAAACACACTGGATTTCAAGGGCACAGTACTGAAAAAAAAAATCTCAGTAACTCTGTATATTGACTACCTCTTAAAATGTTAATATTCTGAACACTAGAAGTTGAATAAAATATATTATCAAAATTAATTTCACCTGCTTCTTTCCACGCTGGCAATGCAGTTACTAGGAGCTTTAGAACTGCACGTGTGGCACACACGTTATTTCTACCGTACAGCACTGGCCTAACCTTAACAGTTTTAAATGAAACTCTCACAGAAAGCGAGGTCCCCCTGGAGTGAACAGTTTACCACCAAGGGACAAAGAGACACTGCTGCACCGACGGGTCGGGGGGCGCAGCGACGGCCCGGGGCTGGCCTCTCACCGGGGTCTGGCGGCGCGTGGGCCCGGCCGCCCCACTTCTCCTTGATCCACGCCCGGTAGTCGATCACCTCCTGGGTCACCTTGATGATCCTCCCTAAGGTGCTGCAGCAGGAGGACACGGGCAGTCAATAGTCCTTCCCAGCAGCTACTTTACATTTTAACACAGAACCTCACTAAGCGAAAGGCGGGCAAAGAGCTGAAATAATTTTACAAATCTGTATGACTTCCGGGGTTTGAGCCCAAACATACTTTGCAATCACAGTACAGAAAAAATGGGTGCTCTTAGGCAGAAATCTTTGGACCTACGTCTATCTACAAAAGACCGCTGAAGCCCGGGGCCGAGTAGGGAAGCCCGCCCTCCCCAGCCCCAGTGACCACAGGGGTCCCGTTTCCCAGCACTCGGGCGAGACAGCGAGAGCCCAGCACGGGCCCAAAGCTCTGCCTGCAAACGCTGAGTGGACTGAGGCCGCAGAACCCTGTGCCGCCACCGCTGGGGCCAGGCCTCAGAGGCCACTGTCTCCATCACCTGCCGAGGATGGAGGGGGCGGTCCTGCTGCGGTGACCACTGGTGACCATCACCTCAGCCTTCCTCTCAACTTCCCTCTCCCCCACCCCAAGTCCCTCCACCTCTACCACAGCAGCAGCATCTGGGCTAAGAAATATTGCTCATCGCCAATCAAAGCATACACCACGAGAGTGCACACTCAAAACGGGGAATGGGGGACAAGTGTGCAGGAAGGGGCCGGGGCGGGGGACAGACGTGTCCCTCGGAGCTGAGCACCCACATTTTGAAGACGGCCTGAGAAAAAGCACCACGTGCCACAGCTTTAAAAGCCAGAAATGAGCTCCCCAAAACTAACACCCTGAGGAAATGTTAACTCCCTAAATAAAAACTTTTCCACCCTTGAGCACGATGAGCATCCTGAACTCCGGAAAGGCCTCCCTTTACCAGTACTTCCCAGTTCTCCCAAGAGAGGGTGGAAAGGCCTCCCTTTACCAGTACTTCCCAGTTCTCCCAAGAGAGGGTGGAAAGGCCTCCCTTTACCAGTACTTCCCAGTTCTCCCAAGAGAGGGTGGAAAGGCCTCCCTTTACCAGTACTTCCCAGTTCTCCCAAGAGAGGGTGGAAAGGCCTCCCTTTACCAGTACTTCCCAGTTCTCCCAAGAGAGGGTGGAAAGGCCTCCCTTTACCAGTACTTCCCAGTTCTCCCAAGAGAGGGTGGAAAGGCCTCCCTTTACCAGTACTTCCCAGTTCTCCCAAGAGAGGGTGGCACACCCGTCAACAGACGACAGAGGCCAGGGCGCCGGTGCTGCAGAAGCTGCGGCACCCAGGACAGGGCTACCTTTCGGAATCTCTGTTGGGATAGGACCTGGCGAGCGGCGATACGGCGTGGCTGAGAACGATGTAGGCGTAGTCGAACACCTGCTTCACTTGCATGGCCCCGTAGGAGCTCCGGCCCACGTCGTTCCCTGAAACAGAAAGGTTGCCGTGGGAGCTGCTACCCAGCCGCGTGGTCCTCTCGCGTGAGCCTTTCCCACACAGGCTCCCAGCCCTGAAACACCCTCCAGACCCCCCAGCACAGCTGGATCGGGCGCCAGGAAGTGCACAGCGCCCACCGCCGTGGGCAGCTGGGGGCGTTGCAGCCCGAGGGCCCCTCTCACCATCAGATCAGGATCCATGTCCGTTAAAGGAGCCGTCATTCATGGAGACGGAGTGACAGCTCCTCAAACGGTAGGGTCACCCCCCGGATGGCAGGAAGCACAATGGAGCCAAGGCACAACCTTAACCAGACGGCCAGGGCCTGCCCGAGAGGACAGGTCAGCCTGAGCCCCGCACCTGTCAGCACCGAGGGGGCCTGAAGGAGCAAACCCTCAAGGACAGAAGGTGCCAGGCCGAACTCTTGGGTGGATGGCAAATAAAGACGAAGCCACCACTGAAGGCGGCAAGAGCCACAGGCAAGGAGGTGACTTTTGTTAAGAACGGCAGGGTTTCCAATTTTAATTTTTACACGTAACTCGCTCTTCACAATTCAGGTGAGGGTGTTTTTTAGGAGATATATCCTTAAGTACTGGAATTGTCTCCTTTCCAGGTTTAATAATAATGTAACCCAGTAACTGTGTGGGTTTTCACTTTTCAGTTATATTTCAGCAAACACTGAAGACCAAGGAATTGCCTGCCATTTAACTGATCCAAACAGACAAACCGGTGAGAGAAACCTGTCCTACTGGGCTGAGGGATAAGCACCTGTGTGGACTACAGCGTTTACAGATCACAGAGGAGAGTCTTTCAACAGATTTTTAAGAAATAAATTTCATACCCCAGAAGCCACAAAACAAAACAGAAATCATAAATTTGAGGATGTTGGAAAACATATACAGGAGCAAAACAATAAAAAATACCAAATACAGACACAAGAGACAAAAGTACAGCATGTCAACAAAGAAAGGCTTCCCTGACGCACAGAGGACCTTACAAAGTCAGTGAGGACAGGCCAGCAGACAGATGGACAAAGCACATGAGCTCACACAAAAAGTAACACAAACGGCAGTGGACCTGGAGCTAACAATCTCCACCACCCTTCCTGTCACTTGTCTGTCACTGACTTTATCACCAACAGTAAGTACACTGTGTCACCTAATAAATGCTCGATAAACATTTTGTGCAATTGATAGTAACCATGTGTTTAACCTCACTCATCATTAAAGAACTGTAAGGTACGTGACAACGTGTATTGCACGGTCTCATCAGATCAGCAAAGATTTAAAAGACGGTCACCAAAGGTGTGCGTGTAAAGTGTCCTAACCTGCCTCGGGGTCTGCAAGGAGGAAGCCCTTACAACGAACACTCCCCATGCACAGAGGAAAAGGGTCTCGCGTGCATTGTTTAAATAAAATGACAAGCTGCAGTCTGTTGGTATTATGTGACGCCATTCAATTAATAAGGAGGCAACAATCAATGTTAATATCCACGTATGGAAAACTGGAGAAAAACACATCAAAAGGGAGGGGATCATGGCATACTTCACTTTTCTATGTGACAAACTTCTGGGAAGCAGATGGTTTATGATGGATACGTAACACTTTTCTATTCAGAAAAAATAAATTTTTTTTCTTAATTCTCACTTTCTATGTTCTTCTGATTACAGAAAGTAAACGAAGTTGCAACTTTACAGTACGTTAATTAGAAGCATTAAGAATGAATTCTGAACATGCCACCATTAACTCTGTTAGTACAGCAGGAACCTACATCAGATCACGTGCCCTCGGCTCAGTGTGGGGGGGGGGCGGGCGGGGGCCCGTGGATGCCCCTCCACACCCAGCTGGCGCGCGATGCCTCCATGCTGGGGCGAGTGCAAAGCGAGGGTCCTTACCAGGCAGCAGGGGGTCCTCAATGCACAGCATCGACGGCCTGTACCCGCTGGTCATGGCTTTCATGATCTCCTCTTTGGCGATATAGGCACCTCCTTCTTTTATTCTAATACCAGTTTTCAAGTAATTAAAATTTCTTCCGTAGAGTTCAAAAAATTCTACAAGAAGCATTCCAAGGTTTTCATCAGCTCTCCGGGCATCAATTCTTGGATGCAACTGTAAAAGCAAGGCATCCACAGTTTGTTCGGATTCTGGTCACTCTCTAGGGACAGCTGCGCGAGGTGGCATCGGCTAGCTAGCCAAGGATGCACACAGTCGGTGGCCCCCGCTTGCGCACCAGCACCGTGAGGACACTCGCAGAGGCAGCCAGGAGGCACCAACAGAGCCTGGATATCTTTTGCCAATCAAGAGTGCTCAAAAGAAATAAAAGTTTCTCATCTGAATTTTTATATTATACTTTAATTCTTTGAAATTTGTAACCCATATAGCTACCTCCTACACAGACATCTGATGAACCGCAAATCCCAAGCACTGATAAATAAGTGGACCATATTCTGCACAATTTAGAGTCACCTAGATGGTGGAGGTGCTTTCACAGATTCTAATCTCAATTCCATTGTTCTGAAATACAGCCAACAGGGGGCAGTGTGAGACTGAACAGTACCACAGGGCAACGTGAAACGGTTGATGTTAACCATGTACGGTAGTCAGCACAGCATCCTGATATTTACAGCAAACTCACACCCCTGCCCGGGCATACGGGTGCGCGTCAGCCTCAGCTCCACACCACGCGTTCTTGAAGCGGGTAATGGATTTATTCTGAAGCTCCAAGCCCCTGTCTACTGACCCCACCCAAGTGTCACTAACTTAAGAGGCTCACGAATGTGAGCAACAGGGACCTGCACTGCCCACTGTGACGGCCACGAGCCGTATGTGAGTATTTATATTTAAACGAATTAAAACAAACAAATTAAACATTCAGTTTGCTGGTCTGCTAGAGCCACACTGCCAGCGCCCCGTAAGCACACATGGCCATGCTGCTGGACCGAGCAGACAGCACTGCCCTCACACAGCAAGTCACACTGGACTGCAGCAATCAAGAAAAGGACGGTCAAGTCCAAAAGGACGTAAAAGTCCGAGTCCTAGCAGAAGCACAAGGGCTGAAAATGTTTATGACACAGGGCTCCTCAAGGAAATACGGTTTCTAAAGCCTGCAGGTGTTTTCAGGGTTCGGAAGACCTTACAAAGGCACAATGCTGCATTCTTACTTTTGCCTTACCTTCTCCCTTCCTTATTTTCCTGGCCTTAGTCAAAAATCATCCAGCTGAGAGCCCACCCGGGGCAAGGCTGGGCCTCCTGACCTCAATGAGCCGTGAAATGAACACAGACACTACAGCAGTCACGGCTCTGAGGCAGGGCGGGCAAGGCACCGAGGGATGGGCAGGGGATAGCGGCCACCCCGCCCCGGCCAGGTGCGGCCTCCATGGTCACTTCAGATGGGGAGCCCAGCACCACAGAAGTGGGCAGTGGTCCATTACAAGGCTCCTGGAAGAGTTTCAATCAGGAAAACGGGAGGAGATAAATTAAGCGCACAACGTCGTGCTCTGTTCAAAATAACGTCCGGGGCTTCCCGGGTGGCGCAGTGTTTGAGAGTCCGCCTGCCGATGCAGGGGACGCGGGTTCGTGACCCGGTCCGGGAGGATCCCACATGCCGCGGAGCGGCTGGGCCCGTGAGCCATGGCCGCTGAGCCTGCGCGTCCGGAGCCTGTGCTCCGGAACGGGAGAGGCCACGACAGTGAGAGGCCCGCGTACCGTAAAAAAAAAAAAATAATGTCCGAAAACTCGGGAAGAACGGCTACCAGGGCAGCATCTCCTAGGTGAAAGGGGAGGCCAAGGCAGTGTCATTAGAACGGTAAGAAAATGGGCGTGGAACTCCATTTTCACTGTTCTTACAGCACCTCTGCAAAAACATGCCAAGGAAATCAACATGGTGAAAGGCGCTGTGACCAGCAATCCTACTGTCAGCTGTACTAATGACACTGAGAAAAATGACCAAATTCTGGACATAAAACCACAAATGCAAACCTGCTGATAAATATGGAGGACGGTGCTGTGCAGCTACAACACAGGCACAGTCCTTCATTCCAGTAAATTTCAACAGGGCAATTCATGTCTCCGTTAACTTAGAGAATATATGTCTAAAAAGTAGTATAAGTATAGTTTATCACAGCATTTAATACTTAGGGAGGTTCTCTCTTGATTGATTTTTCCATGGTACTCAACAAAATAAGCGCAACAGATAATTAAAGACAAAATACTGACTTTTCATCACTCAGAAAAAAAAGCCCTCTTGAGTATTTTTTTACCTTCTGTGGTAGCCAACTATTTTTCTGAGACAAATTTTGCAGTATAAATCATAGTCAAGAACCGAGAAAAATAGTGTTTCACTGTCCCTCAAGGCATGAAATTTTTCTAAATATAAAGAGTGTTTCTTCAAGGTTAGATCAATATACACCCGATTGACAGAACGAGATAAGCCATCCCTCCAACAGTTAAATCGGATACAAAAATAAGCTACGAAGGAGCAAAGGAAATAGTATTGATCAAAACAGAGTTTTATGATGAAGACTAGAAGTCAATTTCTACCACACCAAACAGAATACCGAAGGGACAGCAAGGAGCTGGGACCCATGAAGCAGCCGGTAAGAGCGTCAAGGAAGGGCACTCCCACGGAAGCCTCAGGGTCAGGGGTTCTCGAGAGAAAGCACACCCACCTGCAGAAAGCTGATGGCCATTAAAATTAGGCTGTACGAGCTAATTCCACCTGTAAAAACTTCATTCAGGTCCCTCTGCAGGAGGAACTGTTTCAGTACTAAAATCAAGTAAGGCAGCAATGAATATTTCTGCAAATTCCAAAAGAAAAACATCATCTGGTTAGATTCTGTAGCTTTGAAGACTTCTCACACAGCAAATTCCACATGGCAGACAGGAAGCTCCCTTCATCCTCTTGCCCCTCGGAAGGCTCGAGGCCAATCATCCTCACACCGTAGGGGCCTGAGAATGAATTATGTGAGGGGCTCGTCAGGGCCACGCTGGGCCGCCCCCCGCCCCAGGTTATGGCTCAGCAGGGCTGAGGTGGGGAGCCTGCATGGAGACCCCAAGCCCAGTGGGGCTGGGGAGAGAATGAGCCTCTCCTCCCAGTGTCTCCCCGCTCGCCAGCAGCAGTGCGCAAACGCCAGCACTCAGAAGCACCCGTGAGAGGGGCAAGGGGGGCAGCAGGAGGCCAGCAGAAGGCAGCATCACCAAACGCAGGGCGAAGGGTGGAGGGCAGAAGGGCTGAGAAGCGGGTGGAGGGATGTGGAAGCTCCTGCTGCTTTTCCTGCTCTGCTGGGGTAGAAATGGCCCTTCAGGCAGGCGGGATGGTGCAGAGGGAAGGGGAGCACGTGGTCCCGCAACTGTGGGCAGAGGCAGGGTCCAGATGATGGGGCTGGGGTCGCCTCGCCACCTCCACGGCAACAGGAGGGAAGGACTCTCCGTTTAACTGCACCACACACCTGGTCAGAGTCCAGTGAATGCGTCCCATCCTCAGGCACTGAGACCACCCAAAGTAAGCAAACCTACATGCACTCCACTATGATGTACTCAACTTGCAATCAGGCACGCTGAGCTACTGGGATGGTCATTTTGTCATAACTAGAAAGAATATTTCAACAAAGTGCTCTAAAATAATGCTCGAGTGTATGAAATGGTTAGCCGAGGAAGGCAAATCTGCAAAACAGCTCTGTAGTTTCGAAGTGTCTCTAGAAACAGTACTGTAGGATAAATTCAACTGCTACAGTCTTTGGCGTTAAAGATTATCACCCCCTGGTTTTTACTGTGCGAACTTGCTGAGACAGCACCTTCATGTAATTCTTGATGAACTCTGCTGCCCGGACCCCAGTCTCCATGTTAAAGCTGATGTCGACTTTAACTTCCGTCTCCTGGTCTGTGAGTTTTATGATCGGTACCTGCAAGGATTTAATTGTGCTTTAGAAAACAGAAAATTGTGCTTTAATAGGCAACGTTTTCCACGGTCAGGCATCAGATGTTTCCCAAGTTGTACAGAGGGTTTTTCTCCTTATACACAGAAGGGGCTTAGAGATCATGAACCCCAGATTGTAAAGATGAGAAGAAAAGGGACTTTCCCAGCATCAACCCCATGAGCCCCCAAGGCCGCCCCCCCATCCGACTATAGCTAGCGCTCATCTCTGCCCGGCCCTGCCGGCCTGACCCGGCGCCTCACTGGTGACCGAGCATCAACCACGGGCTCTCTGCAGGACCTGTGCTCCCCAAACCTGCCTACCGCGAGGGGAAGCCAGCTAAGGCCCTGTCCCCCCATGAGGGCCTGGGGATGGGCAGAGCTTTTGGTCCCCAAATCACATTTGCTAGAATTTCTGAAAGCATTCAAAGTAACTTCAAAGCTGTTTTTTAAATTATATTTTGTACTGATATTGTTTTTCCAAACAACTCTACTGTGGGTTTTCATTCTTTAAGACAATTTAACTTAAAAACAATTTTTTTCCCTGAAAATCAAGTAAAAGGCTATTCTGTAAATGCTCTCAGTAACAAGAATCATCACCAAAAGGCACCCAAAACCGGCCTCATAAAAGCTGCCCAAGCAACCATTCAGACCACACCTGCCCCACACAAAACTGTGTTCTTACAGGAAAAAAAGGCAGCCTCTAAGGAACAAAAAAGGACATTCTCTCCGCCAAAACAATTGGGGTCTCACGAAAGGTTTAAAATGTCTGGAAGTCAACAGAGGAACACGCTCTTCAGTGCACACCTGCTCTGGGCTCTAAAACATATACACCTGGGGGCAAACTGCCCAGGACATGTATGAGAGGGACAGGCCAGCAGGTGGTGACAGTCTCTCCTGGAGATCACCTCCACCACCAGGCAGGGCGAGGTCCAAGGAGGCAGAGGAAACAAAACACTTTCCCAAAGAACAGATCAAAACTGCTTCAGAAGGAGCCTATGGTCAAGGGCCCATGCCTCCCGGACGGGGTAAACTCCTCAGGAGCCAGCATCTTCCCCGGCACCTCTGGACACAGCTATGAAGCCTCTTCTATACGCACAGACTTTTCTCCCCAAGTCACTCCTGGCACCCTCCTGCCTTACACACACACACACACACACACACACACACACACACACACTCTCTCTCTCTCTCTCTCTCTCTCTCTCTCTCTCCCTCCCTCCCCCTCCCTCCCTCCCCCCCCCACCTCCCTCTCTTTCTCTCTCTCTCTCTCTCTCTCTCTCTCTCTCCCCACCACCCTCACTCATGTGTTGAAGCCCCAGATTCTGGAGATTAGTAGTAACACTGCAATACTTATTTTCTGGTGGTTGTTCAAAACACACCAGTTTCCACCTTAAACACAGCTCTCACGCTGGGCTCAGGGCCCGTGATGAGATGCCGGTGAGGCTGCCCGGCAGAGAGGGCTGCCTGGCAACAGCTGACACTCGTGGAGGCCTAAGACGGGCCTCCAGCAACTGAGGAGGTGTGTGACAGCAATGAGGCCGCCTGACCATGCAGCTCCTGCAGCATCTATTCAGCACATGGTCTGTCCTCCACAAAGTTCTGGAACCCAAGACATTCAGGCTGAGCCTCCTCAGCTGCTCTACACCTAAACAAGGACACCTGGTCAGAGACCACCGGCCACCCACCGTGCACTCTCGGGGGGCCAACACGACGGGACAAACGGCAGAGCCACAGAAGGGCAGAGCCGAGACTCTGATAACCCGCACACGACAGGCAGGTAACACGGAGCTCCTGAGCTGTCGGCGGCCCTGGACCAGGGTGAACCTGGGCCCACGCTTCCAAAGCCGCCTCATCTTCCATCTTCTCCCGAGAGAAGCACAGTTTTCACGTGTGTACAATTTTGGAACGATGAAAGGAACAGGCAAGCTTCTCTCTCTGAAGTATAACTTGGCAAATGGTAATCCTTTTCTACGTGATAAATGCCACAGTCTAATCATTCTGCTACATTCTCCACAAAAGGCAGCCTCTGAATCTGCCTCGTTTCGGGTATTAATATCTTTTCTTTACGCGGCCTCATAAGAGACGACCCCATCATACATTTTAGAGCAGGAACAGTTTGGTGCTCTCACAACTTGTACTTCAGATGGTGTCTAAACATTCTCAGCTTCAACTCCTAACCACAAAAAAATACAAGCGCGTTTACACTACAAGTAGGGAAGTCTTCAAACACGCAGCCAGAAACCGCTGGCCACATCAGCTAACCCCACGGGACGCAGGCTGCCTGCAGGCACGCAGAGCCCCTGCACGGGCCCGGGGCCCAGAACCCGCACTTACTGTCGCCTTGTCGAGGACCTTGATGGAGCCCGGCTCGGCCACGCTGTGTTTCCGCAGGGCCTGCTCCAACAGCTGCAGCGGAGGGCGCTCCCATTTTCCAAAGACCACTAAGTCGATGTCGCTGGGTGGGAGAAAAGCGAGTGTGAGCCCTGCTCGCCTCCCCACACGGCGGCACACATGGCCGGCCGACCGGCGCCCCGGCACAGGCCCGCAGGTCCTCTGAGAGGCAGACGGCGTGCCGGGAAGCCCCTCCCGCTCGGTGAGAGAGCGCAGCTGATGAGCCACTCGTAACAGAGGCGGAAAGCAAACGCTGACCGAGTCTCCCGCACCCCGAGGCAACCGAGGCCCTCACGGCTGCACTGGCCTGGGGTCCTGGACACCTCGAATCTGTCCAGCTCCCCGCTGGCCCTGCCAACGCCAACCCAAATCCTGAGACTGTGGCCTCTTTAGCCTCCAAGCGTTAACAATGGCTTGGGAGAATATAAGCTTTTAACAAAACGATGCACATAAAACTAAGATACTGAAGCGTCCTTGACGAGGGTACACTGGAGAACGGCTTTAGAATGCAAACTTCTTTGACGTTTTTCTATCCAATAAAAATCCTTACAAAATACTGTTCAAGTAGAAGTTTGCTTGAATCTTCATTAAAACAAAGGATGAACTTTTCAAAAACAAATCCAAAAGTCTCAGACCGTCTTCTACCGCGCTTGCTCCCACGGCTCCCACTTCCCCCGGCTCCTAGGAGCCAGCGCTCTGCATCCCACCACATTAAGTGCAAGAGGAAGAATGCAAAGCAGTCAGTTACCATAACGGTCATTAAATTTTTATTCCCTGCAATCTCCCCTCCGTGCTCCACCGTCTCTTCCTCTCGCTCGCGTCTCTAGCCTTAGCTTTGAATGCAAGGAACCTACTTTAGCCTTAACACGCGTGCAGACACCCACCCGGCTATGCAGACCCAACCCTGGTCCTCCGCGCGGCGGTGCAGCTGGGCCTCACCTGGTGGGAAGATAGAGGCCCGTGCTGAAGCTGCCAAATATCTGCACCTGCAACAGAGAGGGAGCGTCTCAGACCATGCAGACGGCCCCGCCCCACCCCGCCCCCTCTCACGCTGTGGTGCTGCGAGGGCCCAGCGGTCAAACAAACTCCTCTCGGTCTGTAAGGTAAACGCCAGCCCCGGAAAGGAATCTTTAACAACTCAGCACTAACGGGGCGTAACAATTCCTGGCCTCGCCCACAGCCCACAAAGCCAGGGCCTGCTGAGAGCCCAGCGGCTCAAGCCCGTGGAAGGTACAGGGCAGGGCTCTGTCCCAGGGCACCGAAGTGCAAAGCCGGAAGTGCCGTGTGTCACTGTGCCCTGGAGGGGAAGCCCGGGGCCGGCCAGAGGGCCGTCTCCCACTGGCTCCGCGCTCCAAGTGCCCACGGGCCGCATCTCAACGTACACGCGTTCGCTCTCTGGAAAAGTAGTGTGTAATTTCACAAAACGGAACACGCGCTAGGATGCGTGACACAGGGAAGAGGTAAAACTTCTCATCTTAAGGTAAACTTAAACCAGGAAGAATAACCACACTGTTCCAAAAAGGAATTCCTTCGGGCCGATGGTCCTCACACTTGAAGGTGTCAGAACCACCCACGTTCGGCAGAGATCCCACCTGGGCAGGCCCAGGGTTTCTGACTGGGCAGGGGCAGGGCGCGTGCGTCTCTAACCAGCTCCTTGGTAAGGGTGGCCACCCATCTCAGGATCCCCTGGAACCTGGAAGCATGGCCTCAGCCACGTCTGCACTGATCCACAGACACAGGCGGCCACAGGGTGCTGACATGAACTTGTAGCGACACAGAAGTGCAAAGGGTATACCCACATCAGCCGTCGGCCAAAGATCTTTAACCACAGTTTCGATCCTTTTCACGACTTCTCTTCTCATGGCTGCTTCTTCAGGACAAGGGGACATGAAGTTATAAAAGTCAATTATTTCCTCATGAAGTCTAGTGGACAAAAGAGAAACAAACCAGAGTTACAATTAAGCTTAACCACTCTTCTCATTCTGCTATTAGATCAGCATGACACTAAAATATATTTCTGCCCACTTAAAATCCAGTTTCTTGTTTCCTCTGAAAGTATATAATGAAATGAACACTCTGTGGTAGATGAAATTCCACGGTACGGTTTAGCACCACAGAGTAACACGAGCAAATTTTGTTGATATAAATATCAAAACTTTCAATTGGCATTTAAAGCCTTATTCAAAAGAAACATTTCAGGGACTTTACATGAACGAACTGAGAGAACTCCATCCGTGAAAGATGGAGGGTGATCCCAACTGAGGCAGCGCAGGGAAACCCAGTGGGTTTCTCACCCTGTCCGGGCTGTGCTCTGCACCCATGGGCACCCTCACTAAAGGGTCTGAGACAGGCCAGGCCAGGAAGACATGTGTCCTCGGGAGCCTGGCGGCCCCAAGTCTCGACAGCCAGGTCTGCCTGGCCCACCAGCGGACAACACCCTAGACCCAGCACCCAGGGCCCACGACCACATCTCTCGGGCAGAAAGCCCCACTCAACTCAGCACTGGAGCATCCCCCCTCAAGATTCCCGCAGGGACACGAGTCAGTTCGGCCCTCTCTCCCTCTAGGTCTTTCCTAACAAAGGTCTAAAAAGCAATGGTTTCAGGAGAAAGGAGCGGGCTCCAAAAGCTGCCTCACACCCCTGCCCCAAAACTCACGTCTCTGCCAGTCCCCGGCGGTGGCAACGGGGAGTTAAGTCTCAGCCAAGGATCTGGGCCGCAGACCCAGGAAGGAAGCACAGGTCACCCTCGGTTACTTTTAGGGATTTAAAGACGGGCAAGCAAATAACTCGATCCTAGAAATTACGTCAAGTTAAATCTAGCTGCTTCCATGCTAAGTTTGATTATTAGCATGGAAAAGAGAAGACAAAATGAAATTTGTTCAATAATACTATCATGTTATAGCTCAACAGCTAGCAAGACAGTCCACCCGACAGCAGACAACACTTAACAGGACCTTCCAGCGCCAAACGACAAAGGTAAGGACAGGATGTCTAACATCTCACCTGCCCTCGGCTCTTGTTTGAGGCCAACCTCACTCTCTCACCCTCAGGACTGCCACCCCCACTACTCACTTGAAGTGACCATCCTGACAGTTTAAAAGCTACTCGAAACCGCTGACAGCACACATGGGACACACACAGGAAATAAATGCCCGACACGCTTGTTCACGGTGCATCTGCAAGGTCAGTGAGGCCATCACTGGTTGGAGCCCTGACGTTATCACGTTTAATTTTTTTAAAAAAAATCACGCAAAACTTCACCCCAAGCATGCTGCTGATTCAGCCATGAATCCTGTTTTTAGTAAGCCCAAAAAGGTAGAAAGTCAGGCAACATTAAAATGCAGTAATTTTTCCAAAATATCTACCCAACTCCACGATTTATCAGGTAGAGCTTCTAACATCTCAACAACTACCCAGCGCCAACTACATCCTAAGCCTTTAACTGCATCTCTTCCAGCAGCTCAGCAGGCACGTCAGGTCGGCGGCGTGGCCGATGGTTCCCAGCGCTCGGCAATGTCGTCAGCAGGACCAGATGTGTCACGTTAGTGACCACACCGGGGACCTCCCCCTGTTAACAAGTGACAGTAACATTGTCACCGGGCAGCTGTCGGGAGACAGCACAGGGCTCCTCGGGGCAACAGCATGTGCCACTGGACCAGCCGTCACCTCGCTGAGAAGTCAGTCCATCAAAGCACTAAGAGCACACGGTCTCCTGCAGCTCAGCGCTGCTCTGGTAACACCAGGAGTACAGAAGCAGAGAGACGTTAGATAAGGATATGGGCCTAGAGCACCTAAGCAACTGGCCCAGAGACACGGAAGGACAGCAAACCTGGTGTGGCAAAACCCTATCCACACCCCACAAATGTAACACATTAAAGCATCTAGGAAACAGGCCATTCCGATTTGCCAAAATGTCACTGCCAGTCTGCGCCTGCAGGGTGGAGAGAACTGTCACATGTGAAAGAGCAACATGAAAAGTCGCCCGTCAGCTTCCCAGGAGGCACGGACACCGCCCAGTGTGACAGTGTCAGTCTCGTCAGATGTCTGTTGACTTGCCTGTCACAGAGAAGGGCGCCCCTTCTCTGTGACAGGCAAGCACGCCTCCCCTCCTGATTCAGGAGAGATGAGTAACGAGGCCGAGGCGTGCCCACATCCCAGAGCGGAGTGCCAGCAGAGCACACGCCTCCTGGTTTCAGAGTTGGGCTCCACCAATAAGATACACGAATGAAACGCCTGCCTGAGATTTGTGTTAAACTGCATCTCAAAATTAGCAACGGCTGTAACAAATATTAGGAAGAGTATTTTTGCTTTGCCTTCTGGGAATGGAAGGGGTCCTGCTGGCGGCCTGGGTGGACAGGGTGGCTCCGGCCCAGCCCCTGCAGGCTCTTACTCGAGGCAAGCAGGGACCGGGAGGCACTGCGCGACCGCTGGGGCCACCTGAGGACCGCGTGGCTCTGGAGGGCGATGCACCACTGGTGCAGCAGAAAGACACGAGAAGGTCTAACGACCGTCATGAGGCCCGGGCAGATCCAAAGAGCCCTGCAGCTGCCTCCTCCGGCTCAGGCTCTTGGTGGAAGGAACACAGAGAGGAGAGAGGAAGCACGGAGGGCTGGCAAGGGTGGGGCAGGCAGTGCAGTTGTGGGTTGGGGCAGCCCAACAGAGCCGGCAGGCGGGAGAAGCAGCGCCCTGCCCTCCAGCCGGTGTGGTGAGCGCCCCCGCAGCCGGGCTCTGTCCAGGGAAGGTGACCTCCAGGGGCCTGACCTTGCTTGCTTACCGTGAGCATTCAACCAGTATGTGTGGGATGAATCAAGTTTTGATAAAATGCATACTTTGCTTATGACTTTGTCACTTAAGATCTACCTTCCCTGTACAATGTCATCAAAAATCAACATCCAAGAAATAGTTTACCCCTGTACTGGATAACTTGCTTTGTTAGCAGAAATTACTTAAATGGCCAACTGTCCTTTTAAAAAAATGTAAAACAGTGATAAATAAAACAGCTGGGATTATTTATTCAGTACCACATTACAAGTAGTTTCCATGATGGTCAGGACAACACACTTTCACAGTAAGTGCCAGCGACCACGTGTGCAGCCATCACTTCCGGCACTGAACATACACACGCATTTGGTTCTCCAAAGTGCTCTGCTGAATTATGTCTGTGAAAAGTTTTAATCTTTTCTACTTGAAAACGAGGACAGTTACTCTTCTCACATATCAGATCCTCAGAGGAAGCTCACAGATGACAAGACGTCTACATAAAACCACACCCAAGTCTCCTCCATGGTTCACAATTTAGTCACCGCATCTCCTACAGCTCACGTCACCCCACTAGCTTTCGGCCTCCAAATCTTCCAAGGACGTTTCTATGCTGTGACCACCATGGAAAAATTCCTCCATCATGGGTCAGAGAGGTGGTATCTCAAAACCAGCAGGAACAACGATCGCCTGGAGGGCCCAGGCCACTTAAGAGGCCAGGAAGCATCTGCCAGGCCCCAGCAGAAGGCCCCGGGGAGACCTTCTCAGAGGGTTTCCTAAGGGGAGAGCTCCCACAGCCCTTTCCCCTTCCCCTTCCCTTTCCCTAGTCCCAACGTGCTGGCCTGTGGCCGGCCTCCAGAACCGTGATCCTCGCAAGGCTGAGAAAAGCAGCAGAGGGAGAAGGTGGGCTGGTCCCCTGGGATCAGGGCACCATCACTCTGTTACTTTCACTCTTTGTAGCCAAGCCTAATCCTGACACAGCAGCAGAAAACCAATGAAGTTAGCTTCCTGCCTTGTTCTACATTTGAAAACATAACACAGACGCAGAGTTAAATTACTAAATGAAAACATCAAATAGAATAAGTCAGGGGAAAAAAGCAAGGGAAATCACCAGCTATCTCGAACTTGAAGGAGGCCTTTCCAGACTCCAACACAAAAATGACAATCGCAACGCAAAGACTGAGAGTCAAATAATTACCAAGAAATTCTAACAAAAGACATGCGGACTGTAAACAAATTAAAAAGCGAACGTCAAGTGCACATGTCAGAAGCAGGAAGGACTTGTTCAGAAAGACCAGGCCTCTCTCGGGCTGGACCTCACGCTCTGGGATCAGCTGACAACGTATCTCAAGAGAAAGGCATCCCTCGCTGAGCCCGGAACCCCACGCCTGGACACCTGGGCTCCAGACCCCCCCACACACGCTCGCGGCAGGGCCGTGGGTCAGGACGGGCGCCGTCCGCCTACCAAGAAGAGCAAGGGGAGGCTCCGTGACAGACAGGTGACAGACATGCCCCGCATGCACGTAACTCAGGAGAAGGTCTAAGAGGCCACGTCCAAGGCGGCCAGGCCTCCTCCTGCAGGTGACGGATGAGCTGGTGAGAATGGCCACCTCCTACTCTACACGCGGGCGCTGCTGGAATTCTGGGTTTTTACAAGAATGTACTCATCATATGTATAAATTTAAAAGTGAAAAGGAGAAAAGAAGATACATTTTCGAGGGAAAACTGCCCGAGAGGATGCTCATTACACCACTGATTATATTTAACATTTGGAAACAACAAAACATTAAATACAACACACAAAAAAGTCAACTGTATTTCTAGATGACGAGATTACTTGTAATTTTTAAATTCTTTTTGCTTGTATTCATCTCCTAATTTTAACAGTGAATATTGATCGCTTAATTTAAAGAAAAGAACATCAAGTCGGTCAGGCTTCTAAGCCCTGACGCCACTCTTCCCATCCCGCCCCTAAACAGCAGCGAGGTTTCCAAGCCCCTCAGTGTACCTGGTGCCGACCCCTCTGCCAGGCCCTAAAATCCACGCAGAGTGGGGAGGCACAGGCTGCGGACAGGACTCCTGTGACAACTCAACTGCCACACAACGTGGCTGCTACGACTGAGGGCCTCAGGTTGTGGCTTCACTGAATTCAGTCCCGACAGCACGTGGGGCTCGTGGCTGCAGTCCTGGCCGCCGCTCCCCCGTCTCCACCCCGACGGCCGAGCAACGCTACGCTCAATACAGGCAGAGCAGGCGGCCCCAGGACCGCACGTCATCTCTGCAACCCTCACTCCTTCCATCCCGTGAGACGCCACTGTCCAGGAATGAGGGGCGGCTTCCCCAGGGGGCACAGGCCTGGCCTGGGGGCCTGGGGAGAGTGCACCCTGCCCACACACCTTCCAACGGGAGACAAGGGATAAAAACACACCCTGGTCCTGGGGCTCTCAAAGGTTCTCTAAGTAAACGTTTTAGAATCTTAGGGCTAAATGTGGACAAATAAGAGCCATGTCTGTCAAAAGCAAGCATTATAGTTCTTGATATAATTTAAACACATACTCACTGCTCCATTTACGAAACTAGGATTTAAGAACCCCACAAGATGTTTGTAACAATGGTGCCTGATTGAAGCATTTTCCAAAGTAACTGATGTAATTGTGCAATTGAGCAAGGCTATTCTTTCGTCATCACGAAAATGTACTCTTTTTTCCTTAACATTTCAACATGTCTAAAATTGGGATACATCTTTCAATCAATGGCTGAGCATCAAATCAATGCAAAACTAAATATTTTTCTTTCTTCATGGTACATTTCATAACAGCGCATCTCTTTAGGTTGGCTGATCTGCAGGAAGTTGTCTAGATGAAGTTTCTATGGGGCTGGCCACAAAGTTCGCTCGGTTAATGCATATGTTGTTCAATAAAGTTCTTGGTGAAAATGAAAAAGGCGTCTCTTACTTAATACCGAACGAACTTTTTGGCCAACCCAATATTGCTGCCCTGCAAGAAAAAGACAACTTCGAATGGGTTGGGTTTTTGCAAGTAACAGCACCTCAAATCCAAAGAAATATGGGAATCAGAAGCTGACCACAAGGCATCTTGTGGGGAGAGGGCAGCAAGAGCAACAGAGAGGACCCACTGGCATGTGAGGCCCGTGCGGCCACTTTGCAGCCCCAAGGCCGAGAGCGAACTCTGGAAACCTCCGCACAACGCAGCCCTTATCCTAAGCTGAGGACCCGAGTGCCCACGCCACTGTGGGCCCTAAAGGGATAAGGTCGGCAAGGAGCGGCGCTCTGGATGGCTTTGTGTGGTGGTGGCTTGAGCCTCTTAAGTGGTCTCATCAGGTGGGGCACGGTGGGAAAGGTCTGCTGTCTGTGTGCAAAAGGAACCCTGCGGGCAGCGGAGGCAGGAAAGCGCCGCGCGCCTGATGCCTTGTCTCCGAGCAGTGGATTCTGAGACACTCTAGCCTTGGCTACTGGCCCATACAGACCACACGCGACTCTGAGAGTCAATCTGGAAGAATCTCAAATTGATACAATGCAGTGGAGCAAGCCCTGAACTGATTCACTTCCTGGCTATTTTAAGAAAGATGAAAATGGTGAGACCAGAGTTTTCAGTGCATTTTAGTTTTCATCATGAAACTACTGGAAAACAAACTTCTGAACATTATTACCAAGCATGCTTTTAATCTAGATACTAGAAAATAAAGTTCACTGAAAATGAAAAAAGACATTTCTCATTTACAATCGCTCTCTTGTAAGAGGCCAAACCCATTCAAAAGGTAATGACTGACTTTTCAATTTTTAGTACATGTCCCAAATTAATTTTTGCTTTTGGTCCCAACTTATCAAGATCGGCAATGCTTCCGTATCTATCTCAGCAGCTGGTATACGGTTGCTGTGAACATTTATGAAATCCAACTCAATGAGCTTTTTTAAAGAGCAAAAGATGGACTGTTAAGTTAGAGAACCAAACTATCTACTTTCATAGCTAATAAAGCTACTCATGAAAAGAGATGACCCATTGCAGGAGGAGGATTTTCGATTTCAGAAGCTGGGCTGGCAGGGTTGCAGGGTCCTTGACTCTGTCTAAATCTGAATGGAAGCCGGGGAAGGCTGGCTGGTTCTGCAGGGGGCACCCACTGCCGGCTTTTCCCTGCCTCCTGGCCTGGGAGCCTCGGTGTCCAGCCCCAAGCACAGCTGCTCCCTCTCCCATTCCCAGCCCAGCGCCACCTGCAGGTTGTTCCACGGTGACGTCTCTGTACGCAAACAAGGAGGACAGGCAGATATGCACTACAGCAGGTAAGAGACACGATGACACAAGGGACCAGAAGCGAGGACAGTGAAGTACCTTTAAAATAAAACAGTGTGGACAGAAAAGGGGCAAAGCTAACGGGCCAAGCAGTTACTGATGCGGGTCTGCAAGGGGGAAGCACAGAGGGTTGCCTGTTCCCCTAGATCTGATATCCCCACAGCTTTTTCTAAGGAAAGCCATGGTCAGAGGTCAGATTTCATTCACGGCTTTAAGGAACAGAAGAGCCAGATGAATGAACGCAACCTCCTCCAACGTGGTTACGAGACGTGTCAGCACCCAGTCCTGTAGGTAAGAGCTGTGCTCTCAAGTATTAACTCATCCAACTCTCCCAGCCCACCGTCCCCAGGGCCCCGCCCTACTGCTGCCCTGAGTCACGCCTCCCCTCCACACCCTCCGGGAACCTGCTCAACTCCAAGTGCTTGTGGAAAACCAGGCTTTCTGATTACAATGTAAAATGCCACAGAAAACACTAGAAACTCACTTCAACTGTTAATTTATTCTCTCCCTCTCCCACTCCTTCCAAGTCTTCTTAAAACCCTCAAAAGCCTTGAAAAGCCAGCGGTTTCTCAGAAGCTGGAGCTCCCTCCCCTCAGCTCTACAGTGCTCACTGTCTGCGTTTTTGCCAAAAGCAACGGCTTTGGGAAAGTATTTGGAGTTATAACTACTGGAGTTTTACGGCAGATTTTCAAGCCCGCATGGATGCACTTACACTAAGACGGCGGAGTCCGAGCGCCCCGGCGGCCCAGGCGGCCCGAGTTGGCAGCTGCCTCTCCACCAGCTGCAAAGAAGGGCTCTGTTGGGCAGCAACCAGTGAGACCTGCAGCGAGTGACTGAATCACTTCTATTTTGGGGATGGAAGATCCTTTTTTTTTTTTTTTTTTTTTTTTGCGGTATGCGGGCCTCTCACTGTTGTGGCCTCTCCCGTTGCGGAGCACAGGCTCCAGACACGCAGGCTCAGCGGCCATGGCTCATGGGCCCAGCCGCTCCGCGGCATGTGGGATCTTCCTGGACCGGGGCACGAACCCACGTCCCCTGCATCAGCAGGCAGGCTCTCAACCACTGCGGCACCAGGGAAGCCCAGATGATCCTTTTTAAAACTCCCATTTCCTGACACAGTTAATGAGCTAATTATAAATCATTTTATTTATTTTTAATTATGTTACAGGCCAATTAATGTCTGTACCACTATTTAGAAAGTCTTGAATCAGACCTTCAAAGGTTGTTTATAATCTAAGCTCAAAAGTGGGAGGAAGCTGACTGAAACTGCAAAGCAGAAAGCCTGTGTTTCCAGAGTGTTCCTCCCAGCGCCCCCATCAGCCTGCCCGCGGGCTCTGCACCTCAGCCTCTCTCCACTCCTGCAGCGCCCACCTGTGCACAGCTCCTTCTCTAGAGGGAGAGAGCCTCTAAAGAGCCTCTAAAATGTTAACGGGAGAGGGAGGCCCTCAGAGAAGCTGCTGCACAGGGAGGGGCCTGAGAGCTGAGTGACAGACAAGAGGCGGCAGCGGGAGCCAGGCTGGGGGCACTACTGCACCCGGCCCAGGCCACGGCCAGCCCAGGAAAGAAAGGGCTCAGACCCACAAAAGAGCCGGGACAGCTGGAGCAACCTAGAGGGAAGCACCCCACTCACGCGGTACGTCCTCAACCCATCACGGGCAAGAACGACCAGTGGGCCTCAGCCCCCCAACACTGGTGTCCTACGGAACCCACAGTGCACTCCAGGACCCCCAATCTGGAGGAGCTCACGGCCGGGAGGGCCGCTGGGACACAGGGGTGCCAAGAAGGCACTTGGCTGGGCCCTGTGCACTGCTTCAGGCCACCGGCCACGCAGCCTCACCGGACAGCCACAGCACAGACCCCTGCAGGCCACGGTGCTCGGAGGGAACCGCCAAGTCTGAAAGCAGGATGGCCCGGCCTTGCTCGCTAGCTCAAGTAGCTGGATCATTTTTGAGATGAAAACAGCTATATCCTCTGTCCTAATTTCCAGAGATGCTTACCCTCGTGAAGGTGAGCTGGATAATCTTTTGGGAAGCAGTATGTGTGAGAGCCTGAAAAGATGACTACCCTGAGATACTACACAATACCATCCATATTACCAGCATTTTCGTTAGTCTCCCAAATAGTCCTTGAGGCAAGTATCATTCAATATTTTCTCCATTTTACAGATTTTAAGATTTTACAGATTTTAAGAAAACTATTCATTAGACAGATGGTAAATGGCCCAAGATTCCACGACCAGGACTCAAACCCAGAGCTGTGCAGCTCTCGATCTTGACGTTCAGCCACAGGGCTGTGAAGCCACACTCAGGAAGTGGCCCAACATACAGAAGCATGCAGAAATACGCACTATGGGCTGTTTACAAAAAGTGAAAAGTTGTAAACATCTCTCCCTAGTTATTTAGGAAATAATATACATCAATTCCATCTTTAAAAATTGTTTAAAAGAGCTTTCTTTTTTTTTTTTTTTTTTTTGTGAGCCTCTCACTGTTGCGGCCTCTCCCATTGCAGTGCACAGGCTCTGGACGCACAGGCTCAGCGGCCATGGATCACGGGCCCAGCCGCTCCGCGGCATGTGGGACCCTCCCGGACAGGGGCACAAACCCGCATCCCCTGCCCAGGCAGGCGGACTCTCAACCACTGCGCCACCAGGGACGCCCTAAAAGAGCTTTTTAAGACAGGAGGAATCACTTATCTAGAGTTAGATTTAAACAAACATACAAAAATGACACATTTAGGGCTTCCCTGGTGGCGCAGTGGTTGAGAGTCCGCCTGCCGCTGCAGGGGACGCAGGTTCGTGCCCCGGTCCGGGAAGATCCCACATGCCGCGGAGCGGCTGGGCCCGTGAGCCATGGCCACTGAGCCTGCGCTCTGCAACGGGAGAGGCCACAACAGTGAGAGGCCCGTGTACCGTAAAAAAAAAAAAAAAAAAAAAAAAATGACACATTTAAAGTAGCATTAAAAATAAGAGAGACGTATGCTTTGTTAAGAACAGGAAAGTGTTAACAACAGGAAAATTATGGGTAGTTTCCTTTCTGTATTTTCCAAGTTTCTTCAGTAAGTACTTTACTGCTTTTATAATCATAGCCAAGAAAAAGTGTCATCATGTCAGCTTTACTGACACTGACTTTACTCCAAAGATCAAAGGGCAGACATCGCTGTGCTTAAGTCTTCTTTGAGACTGGCTGCCTTTGGCCTTTACATTAAGGCCAAACCCACGTGGGCTTTCCCTTTGGCTCGGCCCATGCCCAGCACCCTGGGGGCCAAGGAACTACTCGTGTGACTCTGCTCAGCTCCAAGGTCCAGCAAGGCTAAAGGCCCCTTCACCCCTAAAGTTCTGGTTCTAGTGCCACCCCAAGTCACTGGTTTAGCATACACGCCCCCCTCAAAAGACAGGGCTCCTGAAAAAGCTAGCCTACAATCCCAGAAAAACCTCTGCAGATGTAGGTGACTGAACCCAGAGACCTGTGAGGAAGGGGGTGTTCTCTCAAGTACCCCAACCCTCTCTGGCCACACCACACCAGGGACAGCTAACGGGCTTCCCCACTGTCCCAGCGCCCATTGACGGCACTGCTGTCAGACCGCTGTGTTGAGTAGGATTCTGAGGCTATATTCAGACTTAGAAACTTAAAATTCATTAGTGATACTATCCTACCAGTATTCTTATTACGATGATAAGTAACTGACACGTACCACCTGCCTGCTCTGTCCAGTCAGCGTATGACACGCTTCATGAGGATGATCCTGAGAACCACCACCACCTCCCGTTTTACAGATGCTCAGAGGCTGGACAACCAGCCTGAGCCTCACGTCTGGCGTGAAACTTCTTGGCACAAACCTCTACAGTGTGTCCGTGCTCACACTGCTCAGAGTGTGCCCCGGAGCCTCCACACCCCATCGACTGCCCCTCCCATCTGCCTCCTGCAGACTTCTGGGGCCTCAGCTCCACTTCCACGGCACTAGCTGCTCCCTCCCTGGCCCTGACCCCTCGGTGGTGATGCTAGATGATGCTAGACGGTGATGCCAGGTGATGCGAGACGTGCGCAGCCTCTCCCCAAGACACTGTCCTGGCAGGATAAGTCATCCCAATGACCCTCAGGACAGGAAAGCCCATGTGTGTAACGCACCTGACGGAGGGCATGCCAATCACCTTCCACATCACCAAAGCACTCGTTAAGCCTGTGTCCAGTCCCGTGCGGCCTGCAGATGTGAGCAGAGTGGGCGCTCGTCATCGCCAGGGGCCAGTGCGCATGGCCACACGAAAGCCAGGTCTCCCCACACACCCGAGTGTCAGCATATCTGAGCGTCTGCTGTAATTAAAGCTACTTAACGTCCCTGTATCCAATATTTGCATATATATCAAAGCTTGATCTACAGTATCAGAAAAATAAAAACATAACTTTTAATTATCAAATGTTTACTTTTCATTCAATCAGCAGGAATGTCTCCATCCAGTGTAAAGGAGGCCGTAAATCATTTGTACCAATTCTGCTCAGCATGAACTGGGCGTGTCTACCTCTTCAAGTCTCAGGAGACAGGCCAGGCTCCAGGGTTCTGGCTCAAGATGGCAGGAAGAGCACACATCAACCTCCCAAGACCCCACCATGATGACCAGAAAAAAATGTTAAGAAAAAGGACAACACAACAGCGCTGGAAAACTAGCAAAAATAGAAAGGCAGGGAGGAAGGGAGGGCAAAGCAAAGAACTTAACGGATCCAAAGGTTTAAGTCAATATTGAAGTACAGAAAGCAGACGCAAGTCATCACTGCACAGTTATTTACTGCCAACCTACGATGGACCAGGTGCTGCTCTGACACAGGCTACAGAGTGAGCAAGACAGAATCAGTAAGTCCCCCATGCTTGCTGAGCTGGGTTAGAGGCACGGAGAAGGGAGCAAAGTAAATAACCAAGATCAACCCCCAGTAGAAGCACACTACGCAGATCCCAAATGGTGGCCACGGCCGTCCTCACGGCTACTTTATATTGTATGGTCAGGGACGACCTCCCAAAGAGCTGATACTGCAGCCAAGACAGAAGGGCAAGAAGTAGCCAGATGTGCAAAGATCAGGGGACGAACCTGGAGGCCCTGAGAGGAAGTCAGCAGGGCCTAGAGGACAGGGGGAGCCTGAGTCTGACACACCAGCAGCGAGGGTCTTCTGTTCCCCGGGCTGACTTCAGAGCACACGACACCAGGCTTCTGAGGACCCCGAGGCCATGAAAGGACCGGGCCAGATGAGCTGGGCCCTAAGAGGCTGAACTAATTCAGGGAACAGACTTCAGGCCCCCAACAAGGTGGCCCACGGACCCGCCCCAAGACTCGACTCTCCACACGGGGGCCGACAGGTCCCAGAAGGCCGGCCAAAGACGCAGCAGCCCCTCAAACCTGCAGCCTGACCTGAGAGGGAAAGTTCTAGGGGTTGTCGGAGGGCTCAGAACACCCTCAGGTCTCATCAGCAGAGATGGCAACCCATGAACGTGGCACAACAAACAAAGAGGAAGAAAAAGGGGCCCAGGACATCATGAGGACAAGGACCCCAGTGTGGGAGCAGACGCCAGCCGGGATCAGGAAAACCCACTGCCACGCTTCGTGCTACAGAAAGCCTCAGTGAGAACGTGGTCGTAAACACAGGGTGAAAAGAGGGCAAGGAGCTGCAGGAGAGGACAGCGAGGCCACTGTGCCAACACCTGAGAAGGGCCCATTTAAGGAAGACGGACAGAGAGGAAAGAGAGTCAAGCCGTCCACGTGGAAAAGGTGGAAGATGAAACCAGGGCCACGCTGAAGGCCCGACAGGGGACCAGCCCCTGAGGTCAAGGCAGAGCCCGGCCTGCGGGTGGAAGGGCAGTTGCGGTCCAGGAAGGGCTGATGCAGGGCCAACGCTGCGGAAAGGACCAGGTGAGCACAAGAGGAAGGCGCGGCCAGGCGGGCATCCAGAAGAAACCACCTCCCTGAAGCGGGATCAGTCTCGCCCCAGATCTCTGACAACATTCGCAGCCAGAGACATCGGGGAGCATGCCAAGGTCGTGAAGCGGGGACCCCGTTCTCCAGGCACCCGGCAGGCTTCGAGGAACGCGGAGCTCATGAGCTCTCCTGTACAAACTCGACTCCCAGCACGCAGCACAGACGGAACACAGCAGGGCTGCATGGACCCGTGGAGCGGGCTGAGGGCTACCAGGCCGGGCCGGTCAGAGTGGAGTGAAGGGCTGTGCAAAGAGCCCATCCCGCAGTGGGGCCAGGCAGTACGGCCCCTGGAGCCCTGCCGAAGATGTCCATCAGAACGTGGAAAGCTGCCGGCGTCCCGGTGAGAGCCTAGCACACAGCATGAAGTCTATGCAAAGACAGAACCCAGACTAATCGACTGCAAACTGTAGTGTTCAGGGCCAAGGCAGGATGGCAGGATCCGCTACGAAACCCTGCGGGACCCTCAGCTGCTCTGGGCTTCAGTCTCCTCATGTGAAACATGAGGATGCTGATGGCGCTCCCTCACGTGGCACTGTCAGGAGGATTTAATGAATACAGACAAAGTATTTAGAGTGGGGTCTAGCACTCAGTAAGAGCTCAACAAATGGTAGTGATCATAATTGCAGAACAAAATACAAATGCCTAACTCATGGTGGCAGACAAACAACATAATGCAAATCAGGAGCTGGGAGGCTACATAAAGGGTTGTCTTAGTCTGCCTGGGCTGCTGCAAAGGGATACCACAGGCTGGGCGCCTTAAACAACAGACATTTATGTCTCACAGTTCTGGAAGCTGGAAGTTCAAGATCCAGGTGCCAGCAAGGCCGGGTTATGGGGAGGGCCCTCTTCCTGGCTCGCAGACTGCCGACTTCTCAATGTGCCCTCCTCACATGGTGGAGAGAGAACGAGTGAACTCTCTGGTCTTTCTCATAAGGACACTAATCCCATGATGAGGCCCCACCCATGACCTCATCTAAACCCATCACCTCCCAAAGGCCGCACCTCCTAATACCACCACATTGTGGCTTCAACCTATGATCTGAGTGGAGACAACTCAGTCCATAGCAAGGGCTAACATCGCTAACCTACATGGCAGCAGGCAAACTGAAGTGATTTCATTAAAACTTTAACTTTTCTTTGCACTTAGCCACATAAGGTTTTTAATCTTCTTTATATTCTTAGTCTCAGCAACATCTCTTAGAAACTATTATTTCTTTTTGAAGTTGAACATTACTTTCACTTTCAAGCAAAATTAGTAATTTAGTAAATTGTATTTAAGGAGAACATAAATTGTAATAGAAGTATTTCTGTAGATCAATGCATGTGTCCGTCCATACAGGGCTTAGAGAGATGTCTACAATGGCAGTCACCTAACGGGTCCGTGGTTATTTCTGGGTGGTGGGGTTGAGTGATTTTTAAAGCTTTCTGCTTTTTACCGAAAAATACACACAAATCTGTTTTATAAAAACAATATCATTATTTAAAAATCAGCATAAAGCACAGTCCAAATCAGTCTCTCATTTTAAAGCAACGAGCAAACAGAACCATAGATGCACGGTGTCACACAGAGCCGTGCTGTCACCGGTTCGTAAAGGAGCCACTGGAGAGCCGCAGGGTGATAGACCAGGGCCTGCTGCTGGCTCTGCAGGAAGCTACTCAGATTCCTCCTGGGTCCATCTGCGGGGTGCCCGAGAGATGTACAGGGGTGGGGCGGAGCTTCATGATGTCATGTGCTACCCCTCCTGAGAAGCCAGTAGTCATTTCTCTTGACCTAGAGACTGGAACTCAACGTAAGCAAGTGTTTTCTTCCTATTGTTATTCCTCTTTGGACAATCCCCTCTTTGCTCCGAGGGTCCAGCAGTTAAGAAGACGGGCTGTGGCATCAGACTGCCTGTGCTCCTGTGCCAGCTCTGCACCTATGGGCAGTGTGAGCCTCACACACTCTCCTACACCACCCTCTCCTACACAGTAAGGAGACAAGAGCCCCTCCCTCTCCTGGGAGGGGCGAGGGCTCAGTAGGGCCAGTGAGGATTAACACCATGACAAGTACTGAGGACCATTCACCTGATGGGAGCAGAGGAAAAGGTGAAGCATCCATCTGCTACGGCCGCACACTGAGCCGTCTTCCCAGCCCAGCTTTTTACTTACTTCCTAGGGGCTTACTCTGATCCCAAGAGGCCCTTTTTACTCTTACCAATTTTGCAAGCTTCCCTTCATTCCAGGGCTTAGCCTATGACAATTCTCACAGGTCCCCATTCTTTGGAATTTGGTCTCAGTTCTATACTCTTATTTCTATCCATCATATTGTACTTAGGTTTTGTTCGTCTGTCTCTTGTGAGGCAGTCTTCAAGAGAGGCACCGACTCTTTAGACAGATTCCTCACCCACGTTTTTACAGGAGATAATTTCTAACAATACTTCAGAATTTCTCTGCATTTCACAAGCCTCTTTTCTATTTCAGAGTTATACTTCAATTTTTTGATCTGTTTGCTTACGTTTAGAAAAGATGCCAGTCACCAAAATCCTCCTTACTGCGTGGCGCTAAGCCCCCCCCCCCCCCCCCCCAGTACACCAAGTTCCTGCTTCTGGCTCTTTCTCTGGGGGCACCAACCCCTTCCTGGGAGGCACCAGTGAACACAGGGGCTCTCTTGTCAAGCAGGCCTGCGCTGAGGCGCCCGCTCTTTTACCTTCTAGTAGCACCCTGGGCGAGATGCTTCTTCATCTACCAAGACTTAAAACGAGTTACTGTCCGGGGGAATTGGGAGAAAGCAGGATCTGCAGCGAAGGCAGCGCCTGACACCAAGGAGGAAGTCAGCCAACGCTCGCCAGTCCTGTTTCTCGGCCTTTCCACTGTCTTCCAGAAAAACACAAGCCAACGATTCATCGGATGCTTCGTTTTTCATAAAGTGTAACTTCTAAGAATAACCCAGATGGCAGGAGCCCTGCTGCCTCCACCACGACTGCCCCCAGGCAGCTTCGGACGTCTGGGGGAAGCAGGAACTCCTTGTACTACAGCAGCAGGATGGGCTTCTGGTCCCCGGGGCCTCCCCCAGCGCTCCCCCACCCACCTCCCGCATATCTGTCATTGGTCACCTGACTGGCAAAGTCCTTATGGGAGGAGCTGGGCCCCCTTCCTCAGTCTGCTCTCTCTAGGAAGGCAGAAAAGCAAATGGCCCTCAGCAGACACACGAAAGCCAGGTCTGCAGAGCAAGCTGCTAGTTTCCATTCCCGCGTCTTGGGGGCGGCTCCTTCGTTTCAGGAACTTCGTTTAAGCTCTTCATTTAAGAACTGTTTGCAGCTCCCCAATGTCAGAGCTAGACTGACATTTCCACATGCAGCACCTTTGGCCAGATCACATTAGCCTGTCTAGGCTTTGCTTTTCTGTCTCCAAAGCAAGAGAAAAACTACCCGTTTCATGGGCCTGCTCTGAGAACTCAGGGAGGAACCTCGTGCAGACGGCCGACCCCATGCTGGAGTCCCTGTGCTCTGCTGCTGCTGCCCAAGGACACTGCCCGGTGGGAAGAGGCTGGATTATGTCATTAGCCCGTGTGCACAGGTGCAGAGAACCACTACCTGCCTGCTGGACCAGACACCCCGAGCCGTAGGAACCCATTTTATACTTCATGTGTTACTGAAACAGCAGCCCTCTGAAAAGGATTTATACTAGAAACGCAGAAACAATTTCTGGAGCTTTCCAGTGGCAACTTGCTGAGTAGCGCAGCTTTTGCTGCTGTTGGAGTTTGGATTTATTCAGACAGCAGTTACTGAATCAAGTAAGGAATCTGTGTTCCAAGTAAGGAATCTAAAGTTACTGCAGTTCGGTGCTGTCCAAACAAAAGACCATTTAAATTTCAACTAAAATTAAAAACAATTAAACTCCAGTTCCTCAGTCCCATCAGTCCCATTTCAAGTGCTCAGTGGTCACACGTGGCCGGCGACTACTATACTGGGCAGCACAGAACTAGAGCTGCCCCCCAGGATGTTCCACAGGTGGTGCTGTTCTAGTCCTGACCTTCCCAGGCCCTCACTTCTGCTTCCTGCACTATACACAGAACATGTGCTGAAAGCTGCAAAGAGCTCAGAGAAATAGCATAACATCCACTCCTTCCACTCTGCAGAAAACAAGACCAAAATCCCAAACAACTCTAAGCAAGTTACACAGGGCAGCACACACATACCTGATAAATATATCAGGAAAACCCTGAAAGCTCTGGGAAGACAAGATTCTTACTTAAAAACCTAGAGGACACATGACTCAGGCATTGTTTAAATTTTTAAAAATAGAAAAGTTTGCCTTGGCTCAAAAGGAGAAAGCATTTCCACGCATCAGGTGGGTCTGTCTCCAGCTGTGCCCGCTGCCTGCCCTGAAAACACCAACTGCAAGTCTTCAGCAGTCTCTCCAAGAGAAAAGTTTTGGCCTGAGAGGGAAAGTTGTCTGTATCCGGTTGGCAACAAGAAGTTTGGTTTCCATTTCTTTAGAGAAGAGAGGAGAAAAGGAAAGGAGCAGCCCTCCTAATTCCCCCACGTGACCACTCACACAGCGAGCCCACGTCTCCTTTCTCTAATAAGCCCTGCAAGGGCAATGGGGCAGGCCCTGCTCCACGGGTGGGACGCTGAGGCTCAGAAGTGAGAACCCTCGATGAAGACAGCCATGTCCAGACCCGGGAGCCAGGCTACCCGAGATGCAGGCTAGCCGGCAAGCTCAAGGCCTCACACACATGCTTCCCGATGCTAAAGGGATGGAAGAAAAAGAACGCACAAGTAGTTCGATCTTTCATTTCCCTTTAACTACTAGCATTCTAGCCATTCCTTCAGATTCCCAGGATTCCAGAAACGTTAAGATCACCTGAAATCTCTTTCAAACATGAAAAGATATAAACTACCTACATCCACATGTTATCACTCAGGAAATTAACTCTGATCTCAAACCACAGAGAGCTTAAATGACTGTTCGGAGCAGCTGATTTGGGAACTAAAAAAGAGCACAAACCCACAATAAAAAGGCATGGTGCTGATCATCAAAGCCACTCCCCACCAGGGGGACCCTCAGAGCCCTCAGTCAAGTCCACCCTGTCAGTGCAGAGAAGGACAAACTTCTGAGCCGAGCCTCCGTCCCCTCCCACCAGCAAAGGGAACACAGGCCTTGGAAGCCCAGGCCACGTGCGTGCGAACAGGTGACAGGATGCTCACCAGGTACCAAGTTTTCTAACTTTTCATGTCAGGTATTAATTTTATAGTAAGAAAAAGACCAGTTGGAACTAAATGGAGATGCCTTTCTAATGGAGAATAGAATTTTGTTGAATGCTTTGTTTTTACATTCTGTCACAAGGCATAAAACTGATTTAACCGCACTCTTCAGGAAGGCAGGCAGATACACTGCAAGAGATTTCACTTCATTCTGCATTTAAATAACTTCAGAGTTGGCAATCAAGTCTGCAGAAATTCTAAGACAAACAGCAAAAGTTATTTTTAGCATTTGGTTTATTTAAACTCTGCAGACTGGCCGCACCTCACTTGCCCCTCTAAGCTGCCAGAGTCCTTCTCTCTTCCTTTCTTTCTTTCATTCACTCACTCACCAGACACTTACTCAGCAGCGGCTTGGTGCATGCTTGGCACTGGGAATGCAGGCTAGGACGCTGCCCATCTTCCCCCGAAGAGACCCAGCAGAGCAGGGGTCAGTTTTTAAGAGTAGTAGTGACTCCACAGGAAGGGACAGAGCTCTGAGGCGGGGCTTCTGGGCAGGACACCACTCCCGTTAACCTGTGCTGCAGGGTCTTCTGCAAAGCAAGGATGGACTGTGGGGATCCATGTACTGACTACGGAGGCGACTTGGGTGAGTCACCGACCTTCCTCCCCCAGCACAGGAACGGCACCTTTCCTAAGCTGACCAGTGCAGGATACCTCACAAACGGGACTTTTCAATCACTGTAATTTCTGTATGTTCATCCCCATGGCTTTCACATAACCTCTTCTCAGATGACATATTTTAACAACAGTCCACGTGAGAAATGCACAGAAAGGCACTCGCAGCTATGATCACTCTGGCTGTCCCTGAGTTCAGGGGTGACAACCAAGCCAGAGGACAGACAATCTGCAAGAGTCATCGTGATGGGCTGGAGTCCAGTCAAAGGAGAGAAGTGTTGGAAAAGAAAAACACAACCTGTGTTCCCACAGCATAGAAGTCTACGTATGAGAGAACACCTGCATGCACAGCAGGCAGCCCCTGACCCCCGGCACCTGCGGCCGTGAGGAAATTGTCACTGCTCCTGTGATTATGCTGTATGATTACATGCCCTAAACACAGACAGTCACTTGGGTGGACCTGACCCAACTCCATGAGTCCTTAATGCAGAAGGCTTCCTTCAGCTGGCAGCGCCATCTAGAGATTCAAAGCCCTGTGGTGGGTTTGAAGATGGAAGGGCCTCGAGCCAAAGGATGCAGGTGGCTTAAAGGAGCTGAGAGAGGCCCCAGTGGGCATCCAGCAAGAAATCAGGGACCTCAGTCCTATAACTGCAAGGAATGGAATCATGCCAATAACAGGAGTGAGCTCACAGGAGGACCCTGAGCCCCGGCAGAGAACACAGTGGGCAGCCCCGAGACTTCAGCCAGAGAGAACCCAGCCCCCAGCGCCAACCTCTGACCCACAGAACCTGTGAGACATCAATGAGTGCTGCTGTAAAGGCACTGAGCCTGTGGACATTTGTTACACAGCAGCAGCAAACCAGTGCAGCATGGAAATCCTAGCATATTTCCTTTTTAGTGCAAATCCCAAGTCATTGGGGAGAGGCACCTGTGAGCACCTCACTGGGAGGCTCGTTCGTACTGGGGGCAGATGTCTGGGGCACCTGTCTCGACTACCGAGACCACCCACCTGCCCTTCCTTGGGTGCCACACCCACTCAGCAGCCTTCTGAGAGGAGAAATCCCTGACAAGCTGACCAGAGTCTTCTAGGCAGGCCTCTGCACAGCTGTGCTGGCCAGTGGCAATTTCCAGGTGACGCCGTGGCTTATGACAACCTCCTATGACTCCAGTGAGAGATTCAGTCACCCCTCCCCGGTGACCCTGCCTTCTGGCTGTACCATCAAAATCAAGTTTCTGGATCCGAACATCACAGGTTTTTGTTTGTTTACTACAACCCTCTTCTACTTCACAACCCAAAACCCAAATCTTAAACCATAATGACCTAACTGTGGCACACAAAGCCTTATTTTCCAAGGATGACTGTTATCGCTCCTTCTATTTACATGAATCCATTTAAAATGGGGACCAAAATTTCATATTAAACAGCAACCAAAAGAAGGTCTGAGACTTTACTTTGAAAAACATATCTTAAGTTCTGAAAAACTTGTTTACTTTAAAACACTCAAGAATATGTTTAGGAGCAATCAAGTCACAACCACGTGTCACATCTAAGAGGCCACAATGGCACTGCCTTGGCACTGCTTTTCCATCCAGAGCTCACAGCAGCAGGACGTCCGCTTTATCCCACCCTGACCTCCACAGCAGGAGCAGTCGGGAGGCCATTCTTTACAAGATCATTCGAGGGCCCATTTTTCAGAGGACTCCTCATATCCTGACCCTCCACTTCCAGAGCTCCGTCCCGCCCCTCCCCCTCCCCCTCCCCGGCAGCCCCGTCTCCCAGCGTCAGCTGTGCTAGCTTTGCCTGTCCTCCTTTACCAGCACCCAGGCATCACTTTCCCTGACTGTCACAGCCACCATCTTGTGCTGGATTTTCAATTTCACTTAGCAGAGAGACTGGCCGTGGCGCGAGGGGCAGGGACAAGGATGCAACTTTCACACAGGGAGGAGTGTCCGAGCAGGAGCTAATTTCATGAACGGTCAGTGCAGCAGCAAACTCGTGCCCAGCGCGTCACCCTCGGGGCCTCCAAGGATAAAGACTCAGAAAACAAGGCCCACGTGTGCCACCATCTCACAATAACCATTCCTGTGCATCCCCAGACGTCTGCAGGAAGAGATGAGAATGAGACAAAGGCAACAAGAGTGGTGACAGCCATGGTCCATGGCAGGTCCTGCTGGCCCTTCACCTGTGCCCTCCCACTGGTCCCCTAAGGACGAGCCGTGGGAGGCCATTCGTTGGACTGTAGGTAGTGTCACGTCAGGCTGGAGGCACAGAGGGAGAGGAGGGATCCTGAATCTTCTCCAGGCACTGACTCGGGAGAAAGGGGAAAAGAGAACATGTGTGGAGTTAGAAAGAACCCAGGCCGGGGCCCAGCAGGGCACATCTGTCAGCTTCTCACAAACTTCAGGCTAAGTGAATTTTCTCTGAGGGAACAGATGTTTAAAAAATGAAATACTGTCAAGGGACCTGCAGGGAGGGTGCTGCGTGTGACTGCACACTGCGGGCAGGCCACAGAGGACAAACGCTGAACATAAGCCAGGGCAGGGCCCAGACTGCAGGCATCCGCCAGAGCGCTGGGTTCTCTCCCATTCCAGGATCTCCTTCTTGGGGGTCTGCAGGGCACCAGGAAGGATGCGGCAGAGTATCTGAGGTTCATGCTCCCACTCTCACTTATGCAGGACTTCTCTTTACCTTTGAACTGGCAAGGTTTCTGAAGCTGTTGAGACTGACCCAGGCAAAGTCACAAAGTACTGCTGGGTCAGGAGACAAGGGCCAGAGAGAGTGGCGGCAGCCAGAGGCCAGGACACATGCTCAGGGACAGTCTCAAGACTGAGAGCTCAACCAAGGAAACTGACTAAGAACTAGAACCAGCGGCAGCTCCAAAACAAGAATTTGACCTTCTCCACTCTGAAGGTTCTCGCACTAATTCCTGTGCACTTTCACCTGCTTTTTCTTCGTCTTAGGATGCAAACAGGTTGGCCACCTTACAAGGCGGCCGCCAGGCAAAGTTCCCAAGGGCAGAAACCCCCCCAAGAAAGAAGGGATGGTGCCAGCTGCTACATGGGCTACCAGGCAAAGGCCCAGTGGGGTTCAGCTGATGCTACTCACACCCCCCCACCACCAGCAACTGCTTACCCTTTCTTGATGACTGCAGACACTGTCTTTCCAGAAATGCTGTCCTGAGACTAGATGGGCTGAGCAACATCTCTTCAACAAGATTTTTTTCTGCTGGCTGGCCTAGGCGATCTCTTATCTCAGTTCTTTCCCTGTCTAAGCCACAAGTGAGGGACCTTCTGGTGGCCTTCCTCATCACTCTGGGTAGGCTGGCAGCCTGAAGAAAGTTCCAGACACAGCTATCTCTTAATACCAAAAAGTCAGTTGGAGAAGCCCAGCAGGCCCGTGGCAATGTCTTTTCGCGAAGGACAAAGGACGACACCTCCCTCCGGGGCACTCTTCCTCCGCTCAGCCCTTCTAGATGGGCAGTCCGCTAGGATTCAGAGCAGCGAACCAAGCGTAGGGTATTCACCCTTCCAGGCAAGTGACAAGCAGTCCTAGCAGACTCCTCCTCTAGGCAGGGATGGTAGGAGTGGACAGGCCCAGGGCCACCCATAGAGGCGGGCAAGGAAGGGCGGCCAACACAGCCCGCCTATTTAGGTGTGGGCCGAAACACAGAACTCCTGGCCGCTTCGGAGCCCACTCTTCAGCCCTACACGACTTGGAGCCGACTTCTAACAGGCTGATGGGGGTGGAGGCGGGGGACCCTGACAGAGAGGGAGTGGAGACCCCAGGCAGGGCCCAGAGGGGCAGCACCTGGGAAGCAGGCAGGGTATCAGGCTTTGCCTCTAACCTAAGGGGGGCGAGGGAGGTGCCCGGGGGTGGGACCTGACCCAAGCTGCTGCCAGAGGAGAAAAGCCCACTGGCTGTGCCAGGAACGGTCCAAGGGGGGCAAGAAGGCGTGATGACCACCTCGGGGTTCATGAGCAACCTCACTAGAGACGACGACAGGCCACGTGACAGTGAGGAGGAAAGGCAGAGAGAGACTGGACAGGCAGGGCTCATGGGTCCTAGGTGCGGGCAACCCGGACTCAGGTTTCCAAGTCAGGGTCCTGAGGCTGTGCCTCCCATGCCGACCCCACCCCCAGATCCCAGGGCAGCACCTGGCAGGTAGTAGGCTCATTTATAAGGAAAGCGACAGCAACCTATGTACTGAGGCGTACTAGGAACTATGGGTGAGGAAACAGCTTCCAGAGCCTGAGGAGTTTGCACAGGGGTATCACACTGGCACTGCTGGCAGCTCATGAGAGGAAGAAGCGGGACTCCAGACGGTCTGGGCCCAAAAATGCTCTACAAGCAAAGACCAGGCGCCTTCTGTTTTCCAAGTGCTAAGACACAGAGTCAATTCCAGTTACAAGGCAGGCTGGAAACCTACAGGTCCCCCAAAGAACTCTTACGTTTTAACACCATACATCAAGAAACTGTGTCTGGGACTTCCCTGGTGGCACAGTGGTTAAGAATCCGCCTGCCAATGCAGGGGACATGGGTTCGAGCCCTGGTCGGGGAAGCTCCCACATGCCGCGGAGCAACTAAGCCCGTGCGCCACCAACTACTGAGCCTGCGCTCTAGAGCCTGCGAGCCACAACTACTGAGTCTGCATGCTGCAACTACTGAAGCCCGCGTGCCTAGAGCCCGTGCTCCACAACAAGAGGAGCCACTGCAATGAGAAGCCCGCGCACCGCAACAAAGAGTAGCCCCCACTCGCCACAACTAGAGAAAGCCCACGTGTAGCAACGAAGACCCAACGCGGCCCAAAAAATAAATAAATGAAAGAAAGAAAAGAAGAAAGGAAGAAACTGTGTCCCCACCACCTATTCTCAGAAAGTTCTACAAGTAAGAACTGGAGAAAGAGAGGGAAAAGGAGTCTGGGCTCCTCCCTGGGGCTGAGTGCATGCTCAACGCTTCAAGGAATTTAAGAAAGTAATAATGCTTCCAACCCACACCAGGTGAAACGAGTTGCAGAACGCAGCTATTACTGTGTATCATACACTCTCTAAAGTAGTATCAACTTAAGTGTTTTACAACACACTTCAAAGCAGAATAAACAGACCTATGAAAAGAAAAAGTTACTTGAAGAGATAATTTCAATACCTAGCAATTGAGGGATTTCTAAGCCTCTAATGTTTTCCAACCCTAACACCCAGGAAAATCATTAGATGCCCTTTAAGTCAGCATGAGATTGTACAAGGAGAGTTTATGATTTAAGTCCTGAAATACCAACATAAAACCTACATACAGATATCTTGTTTCCAGTGCTCAGAAAAGCACAGGAAGGTAAGAGGGCTGGGTAAGTAGCACTCACACCTGAGCATCGTCACCTGGGACTGCTCCAACACAACACACACACACACACACACACACACACACACACACACCTCTTTTTCACCAGTCCTTGCGCCTGTAATTGCACTAACCCTAAAAGGAACTTCTAATCCCCTTTAGGCTGATGTGGAAATACGTAAAGCAGAAGTGACGCTTTCCAGAGAATAAGTATTTGCTACAAACGTTCTGTTACTTTCTTTGAATGATACTAACTCGTTTAAAAAAAAATGCAGATGATGCTATTTGTCACTTTCGGCACAAAATTAAACCGTAACATTGAAACCCCCTCCCGAAAATGTAATTTTTAAATTCGCTGTTGGTTAAATTGTATCGTTACAAAAAATCTAATCCTCTTTCAAATGTATTTCCGCGGAGAAACAAAGTTAACATTTAACCAATATTTACCTTCCACTTAATTCAACTTCCTGGCAATACTATAATTGTCTGCAAGGTAACAAACTCCACACCTATCTGCACCCCACTCTGACAAAAGGTCCCTAACCTGTCGGGGTGGGGTGGGAGGAGATGGAGAGAAAGTTAGGCGACCTCCTTTCCAGTTTCGCCAGGGAGAAAAGGAAAACATCTGCACAAATCGGACTCAACGGTCCCTCTCCTACACTGTTAGTGCAAGAATCCGGACATTTCACTCGTTTGTCAAGGGGAGTTTAAAATGGAAATAACAACCTCCCAGGGAGTCGGACGTTGGCCTCCAACATGCACCCTCGGGAGCCCGGATGGGGACCTCCGAGCTCCCGCGGCACTGCCCGGGGAGCCGCGCGGCGGGGTGGCGCGCCCGGCCGGGCCGGGATCCCCACGGGAGGGCACCGCCCCCCCCCCCGCCCCTCTCCCCGGTCCCCGCGCCGCGCCGCGCGCACTCACCCCTGGATACCCGGGCTGTACGCGCGGCTCTTCCACGGCGTGCCGGGCCGCGGCGCCTGGGGCCCGGGGCCGCCTCCTCCGCTCAGTGCGGCCGCGCGGCTGCCGGACAGCAGGTAGTTGAGGCCGTACGTGCTGGCCTTGTTCTCGCGTTTCCGGCGGCCCGGGTGGAACTGGTGCTGCGGCGGTGAGCCGGCGGGCGCGGGGCCGCGCGGCCCTGGGTGCCCGTTGGCCGCGCCGGGTCCGGTCGAAGGACCGTCGGCGAAGTGGAAGAAGGCGCCGCCGCGGCCTCCTCCCGCCCGGCCGAGCGAGGCGCTGCTGGAGGACGACGAGGAGCAGCCGGGGCTCTCCGTGCCCGACTCGGCGTTGGACGAGGACGAAGACGACGACGACAGAGACGGCGACTTGTGCAGGCGCCGGGCGCCCTCAGCCGCGGGCCCGAGCGCCGTCAGCAGTGCGGGGGGCAGCGCGGCGGGGCCAGGCGCGGGCGGCGGGGGCGACGCGGCGGGCAGCGCGGGCCCCGCCAGGCCGCCGCCGCCCAGCCCGGCCGTCCCCGCCGCGGCTGCCGTGTCCAGTGCCGGCGAGTTGAGGCAGAAGTAGGACGCGAAGCCCGAGCCGCCGCGGCCCACGCCCTGCGAGGTCTCCCAGATCTGCATCCACAGGGCATTGGCTGGCCCCTTCTGCTCGGGCTGGATCCAGGCCACGCGCGGATCCATCCACGCGCCGCCCCGCGGGCCCGCGCGCCCGTCCGCCCCGGCCCCGCCCCCGCCGCGCCCCGAGCCCCGGCCGCGCCGCGCACGGACGGACTGACGGGCCGCGCGCGGCCGGGCGGACGGACGGGCGGGCGGGCCTGCGCCGCGGCTCAGGCCGGCTCGCGAGCGGCGGCTCCCGTCGGGGTCCCGGCTCGCGGCGGCCTGGAGGGGCCCGGGCAGGCCGCGGCGGGCTGCTCAGGCCTGTCGGGCTCCCTTCACGCGGCGCGAGGCGGGCGCGGGGGCCGCGGCGGCGGCGGCGTTCCACTCGGGCCGGCGGGAGAGGCCATCGGAGGGGGCGGGCGGCAGGGCCGAGGGGGCGGGCCCAGGCGCCGCGTAGCCCGGGACCCGCGGGAGGGCCGCCGCCGTGCACCCGGCCCTCGGTCACGCTCGCGCCGCTCGCTCCGCGTTCCTGCAGCGGCTGCGGCGGCGGCGAAAAGACACTCTCGGCGGCGACAGGGCGCGGGGGAAGGAGGGGGCGCCGCCGCCTCCGCTCCAATGAGGGGCGGGGAGGGAGCGGGGCGGGGGCTGGCGGGGAGGAAGCGCGGCCGCCCTTGCCGGGGCCGGAACGCCAGTGCGCACGCGCGGCCGATTTCAAATCCTCACTAGACACCGCCGCCTTGGTTACCGCGCCTGCGTACTGGGGTTCTCCTCGGCGCGGGCCGGGGGGGGGTCGCGGGGGGCACCGCGACGGAAGGATACGCGACAGGGAGGGGCTGGAGGGGGGCGGCGACGGCGGCGGTTTCGTGGGCCTTTCTAGACCAAACTGGGCTGCCCCAACAGCCCTACCTCCCTCCGCCGCGCAAGGCTGAGGCGTGGAGACATGCGCGCTGGCCGTGGGGTACCGGCAGCCGCCTAGCCGCGCCGCGCGTGCGCAGGGACGGGAGGCCGGCGCTGCCGGTGGACGTTCCGCACCCCCGTGCGGGGTCCTCGCCCTCCGCTGGCCGGCCTTCCAGACCTGCGTAGGGAACTGACAGGCCCCACTGCGGTCCCGTCGCTGCTCCAGGGAAAGGACAAAGATGCCCGAAGACCCCTCCCGTCCATCAGGGTCCTGCGTGCCGCCGGTCACGCTGCGGTCCCTCGTGTCGGCGCCCTCACAAGTGCTCGCCGGCGTCCTCCCGGAGGAGCAGGTCTCACACCCTGCGCCCGGCCGGCACTGGCCCCTGAGCGGCTGCCAGGAGCGGGGCCCAGGGGTGCCCTGGCAGAGCCCTAATCTGCCTGTTTCCTCACAGGCTTTTTTAGTTTCATTTAGAAATGACTTTATATGCAGAAACGGCTGTTAAAACTTTCAGCTTAGCTCACTGGAGCGATTTCCCGAGGCAAGCTTGGCAGTGCTGCCCATCAGAGAAACAGCCCGTGTACGTGTGTGTCGGATGCGTGGCCTTGGCTGTTCGAGCTGGCACAGGTTCGCAGGATGCATTGGAGAATTGCCCAGCTGTCTGCTCTTTGAGTTCCCCGTGTCCAGAGGATGCTCTGAGCCGGGTCTGACAATAGTATTGTTTGGAATGCAAAGCTAACCACGCAGTCTGTGAGATCCAAAGCCAGCCTGCCTTTGCCATGGCAGCCCAGACTGCCTGCCGGACCCCGCGGACCGCGCCCCCCCCCCATGAGTCCGGGGAATGCGTTCCCGGGCCAGGCGACTTCACGGCACCGAGCCAGGGCCCTGAGGCTGTGTGCCTCACTCCCACAGCGCCTGGGCGCCATTCCTGTTAAATATGTGGGAACAAGGCGTATTTCAAATGGTCTGTTCCTTGTCTGTGTCAGAGGTGAGTCGACGTTACCAAGTGCTTGACGCCTCAAACCTTGTACCGACATGAAAAGTCCGTGTGTTGCATACTAAGGTTTCTTGCCAGATGATGTTACTTGATAAAAGTGGCTCTTTCAGTTCAGACGTTTTTCAGTACCTGTATGTTGTACATGTGGAAATTATGATCAAGTATTAGAACATGTCCAGTTAAATAAACTACAGAAAATCGCACACAAGCGAGTCAGGCACTATTCTGGAACTCCTTGCTTCCAGTGCCTCAGGTCAAAACCCTTGGAGTCATCCCAGCCTCCTCTGTCTCCATAACCAATACGCCCTCTTGGCTTCACCTTCGGAAACAGCCAAAGCCCTACAGCTACGCTCAGTCCACCTTACCCCCTACCTACACCCCCCCTTCAAGCCACCAATATTTTTAGCCTATTTTAAACAGCGCCTTCTAGCTGATTTCCCCCATTCCATTCTTAGCCCTTTGGCATTGTCTCCCTACAGCCACTTGGGTGACCCTTTAAAAAAAGAATGTGGACTTAAAAAATAATAAGATCATGCCACTTTTCTCCTCAAAACCCTCTGGTGGCTTTCTTTCTCACTCAACCTTACTGTGATCTACAAGTCCCTGCATTGTCTGGTGCCCTATCCTAGCCTGATCAAGTCACAAGCCAGTGGGCACACTCCTACCTCAGGGCCTTTGCACTTGCTGTTACATCTGCCTGGGATGCTCTTCCCCGAGATGTCCCTCCCAACTCTCAGGTCTTAGTGAGGACTTCCAAGTGGCTCTGTTTAAACTACAAAGCTAGCCTTCAACACTCCCTACTACCCTACCCTGCATTATTTTTCTTAGCATTTATCTCCGTTAGTTTCCTAGGGCCACATAACAAAATACCACAAACCAGATGGCTTAAAACAACAGAAATTTATTCCCTCACAATCCTGGAGGCTAAAAGTCTGAAATCAAGGTGTTGCCAGGGCTGTGCTTTCTCTGAGGGCTCTGTGGGAGAAACTTACTCTTAACTTCTGGTGTTGCCAGCAATTCTTGGTGTTCCTCGGCTTGTAGGTACATCACTCCAATCTCTGCCTCCATCGGTGCATGGAGTTTTCCCCGTGTGTGTGTCTCTTCTCTTCCTATAAAGATACCATTTACATTGGGTTGGGACTCACGCGGTTGACTTCATCTTAACTTGACTACATCTGCAAAGACCCTATTTCCAAATACAGTTACATTCTCCTGGTACCCAGGGTTAGAGCTTGAACGTATCTCTTTTTTTTTTTTTTGGTGGGGGGCGGCGGACACAATTCAACCCACTATACCATCTAATCTAAATTTTGTTTACCTTGTTTGTCATCTGTGTCCCCTCACCCCATTGGAATATAATCTCCACCAGGAGAAGAATTTTTATCTGTCATTTTCCCTGCTGGGTGCCAACTCAAGGATGGTGTCTGGCACATGACAGGTCCTCAGTGAACGCTGGTGGGGTGACCAATGGTCACCTAACCGACCCAATGGGAATGAAACAGGAAGTTGCCTTGCCGAGCTTCCAGGAACTAGTACACGGGTTGTCGTTGTTTACTTGTTTTCAACATTTCAAGCTCCCCCCCCCATGACCTCCCACTCTGTCTTTGCCTCTAGCTAATCCCCCTTAGTTTGATTCATCAGCCACCAGTCAACTTCTTGTAATTATATCCAGATTTTGATATTTATGCATTTGATCAGAAATCTTTTATGTAAATTAGAAGCAGTATATTTCTTTATGTAAATCAAGAAACAACACTGAGGGCAAAATGCAGTCTCTGAGACTCTGGGCAGGGGAGGTCTTTCTCTTTGCTTATCAATTTTCACAGTAAGCCCAACATTTACCCTTTTTGGCCAAAACCCACTCTTCTCTCTCTCTCCTGATATTAAAGGAGAGGTGATATTTGAGATTACATTATGGTTTTAGTGTTCTCACGAACAAATGGTTTCCAAAGTGTGTTTCATGGGCTTTCTGTACCAGAATCAGACATGCTGGTTAAAATGCAGGAATCTGGGGCTCATCCAATCTACTGAAACTTTCTAGAAGTGAAACCCAGGAATCAGTATTTTAAGTAAATTCCCTGAACAATTCTTAAGCACAGTAAAGCTTGAAAACCTCTGCCTAATCCAAGATTTCCAAACTCAATTGCTTACAGGAACTGACTAGGTAATATAAGTAACTGACAAAAAAATCAGCGTGTGTGTGTGTGTGTGTGTGCGTGTGTGTGTGTGTGTGTGCGCGCGCACGTGTGTGTATTAGTCAGCTACTGCTGAGTAACAAACCACCCCCAAACTCAGCTTAAAATAAGTGTTTGGTATAGCTCACAAGTCTGTGGACCAACTGAGTGGTTCTGCTGATCTGGGTCAGACACAGCTGAAATTGGCTTAAGGTTACTTAGATGCTTCAGTCAGCTAGAGGGTACACCAAAGGCTGGCTGATCTAGAGTGGCCACACTCACAGGGCTGGCAGTTGGCTGGCTAGCAGTTGGCACACCAGTGTTGACTGGCCCATGTGTCTCTCATTACCTCTCAGGCTGGCCCCAGCTCATTCTCAGGGTGGCTGAATAGGATTTCAAGAAAGCAAACAGGCATGCATGAGGCCAGACTGGCATGCCTTCACTTCCTCCCAATTCTATGAGCCCAAGCAGGTGACAAGGCCTTGGCAAGATTTAAGGGGTGGGAAAGTAGCCTTCACCCCTTGATAGAAGAGCTGAAGTCACATTCAAGGGTCATGGGATGCTATGAAGGGAATAATTAGGGCCCCAGAGTGACATGAATGAGGAATGGTGGGAACAAGGGGCCCTAGAGAGCACCTGCCTGCTGTAAAGGACCACAGATGCTGCTCTCCAGCTGGCAGGAATACAGGACTCACCCAAGGTACCAGAGATGGCCTTTCTCACAGGAAACTGGAAATGCAGACGTGAGCCTGAAATGTCCTGTTTTGAAATGTCAACCTGTAGGCAGGTGCTGCTGGTTGCCCACTCAAGTCCTTTGGCCCTGCTGCCCCCCCTCTGTTGTAGCAGGCAGAGCCCCCTTTCTGCCCAGGTGTCAGCATGGCCAGGTACACAGGAAGGGCCCACCTTCCTTGGATCAGAGGCTGAATCATGCCACGTCTACGTCACTCCTGGGGGTCTCATTCTCCCTGCCAGCACCAATATAAGCACGACGCCTGACTCTGTCCTAGAGGACAGGACCTGTGGGAAAGGCTGCTGGACACTCCTGGGAAAGTCTTCAAGGTGAACATAAAAGAGACATCCAAGAGGAAACTCCCCTCTTCACCGCTGGACACAGTTATATAGGATGCCTGGCACTGCTGCAGCCACGCTGAGGCTAGTAAAGAGAGGGGACCAACGCTCTGGGGGCCGAGCAGAATGATGGAAAGAAGATGCCCTTGGTTGCCTCACTGAGCAACAGAATCAGCCACAGCACAGCCTCCCTCTGCAGACCCCTTGGCACCCGAGGTGATGACCACCCTCACTAGTTGAGGCATTTTCTGGACGGGTCACACTTTGCTGTAGAAATCACCTTGATACAGCAATTTAATTCAGAACATGCTACCATACAGTGAGAGCCAGACTCGAATTGTCAGTGGGTTACATGTAGCTTATGGGTAATCTCTGGTCCCTGGGAGGCAAATAATATGATGGAGAAAAAAGAGGTGAGAGAAAACAAGAGAGCGATCCACCTGTGCTGTGCCCTAGTGATTCTGCTCCTCTCCTTCCCTTGTCTTCAAACAAGCACCCTGGAAATTAAATCTCCCAGTGTGGTTTTTAAGTTCATTTTTCCATCCATGTCTTAGTGTATTCATTGAGAATAGTTTCATCTAAATGGATAAAGACGATGTGGTACATATAGACAATGGAATACTACTCAGCCATAAAAAAGAACAAAATAATGCCATTTGCAACAACATGGATAGACCTAGAGATTATCATACTAAGTGAAGTAAGTCAGACAAAGAAAGACAAATATCATGTGATATCACTTTTATGTGGAACCTAAAATATGACGCAAATGAACTTATCTGTGAAACAGAAACAAACTCGCAGGCATAGAGAGCAGATTTGTGGTTGCCAATGGCGGGGGGAGGGATGGATTGGGAGTTTGGGGTTAACAGCTGCAAACTATTACATATAGAATGGATGGACAACAAGGTCTTACTGTCTAGCACAGGGAACTATATTCAATATCCTGTGATAAACCATAATGGAAAAAAATATGAACAAGAATGTGTGTGTATGTATATATAAATAAAACTGAGTCACTTTGCTGTACAGCAGAAATTAACACAACATTGTATATCAACTATACTTCAATAAAATAAAATTTAAAAAATATTTTTTGAAGAATAGTTTCATTTAAAGCAGCAGAAAACTTCACTAACAGTGGCTGTATTTGTTTCCTGGGTCTGCCTGTAACAAATCACCACAAACATGGAGGTTTAAAAGAAGTGTAATCTACTCCCTAATGGTTGAGGAGGCCAGAAGCCCAAAATCAAGGTGTCGGCAGGGCTGCGCCCCCTGCTTCCTCTAGTTCCTGTGGCTCCTGGTGTCCCGTGGCTCGTGGCTGCATTGTTTCCTTCTCTGCCTCTGTCTTTCCACGCAGCCCTCTTCCTGTGAGTCTCCCCGTGCTCTCTCCTCTTCTTATAAGGACACCAGTCACTGGATTTAGGGCCCACCCTAAACTCAGCATCATTTCATCTCAAGATCCTTAACTAATTACAACTGCAAAGACCCTATTTCCAAATGGGGTCATATTCTGAGAATCTAGGTGGACATTAATTTGGGGGTCAGGGGAAAGATACTATTCAACCCACTGCAGGGTCTTACATGAAAACAAAGAGTTCTTTTTCTCCCATAACTAAGAGTCAGAAGAAAAAGCACCCCTGGCAGGGTGATTCAGTGTCCGAGGATGTCCGAGCTGACCCGCCCGTGGCTCCCCTGGCCTTTGCTCCAGGGCTGCCCCAGGCCCACTTGTCATGTTCACAGTCAAGGATGGAGGGAGGTGAAGCAGGGAGGTGTCTCCTGCTTGCGGCCCTTTTTATCAGAAAAGCAGAAATTTCTAAAAAGACACTAGATTTTGCCTTATATCTCGTTGACTAGAACCAGTTATAAGGCCACCCCTAACTGCAAGAAAAGCAGAGAACTTATATTGAGACACAGAATGATCAAGAAAGTCCTAGACTAATCGTGAGACATTGCTTGTGCTGGGCGTATGGCCGTGTTGACAAAGACCGGGGTCTGTTAGCTCAGAAGAAGCAGGCAGTGGGTACCGTGTAAGCCCAGTGTCTGCCACCCCAGTCTCTTCTGAATTTGGTCCCTTGAGAGCTTGTTTTGATAAAATCCAGGTTCAGGTCAACATTGACCAGGGTGACCCCACCGAGATAACGTGCCCTCTGATTTCTTGTCAGGATCAGCAAATGGTCCCTTCTCCCGCCTGACTCAAAGGCAGGGCTTCTCAAGTGGGGTGGATTTTGCCTCCCAGGAGACATCTGGCAACGTCTGCAGACACTTGTGATTGTCAAGTCTCAGGGGTAGCTGCTGAGCCCCTGCTGTGTGTCAGGCACAAAGATAACCGGCACAGTCTCTGAACCACGTGATCTGGGTGGAGTAAACACAGTGATATGCATGGCGTGCAGGTTGCTGAAAGGGATACAGAAAAAGGGAGCCTGGAGCAGGTGTTGCCAGAGGATCCTGCGGGATGCAGAGAAGTAAGCCAGCAGAGGGAGGTAGAGGCAGGCAGATGAAGGACGTTCCAGGCCTGGGGAGAGAAACAGCCCTGAGGACAGACACGTCTGCCGTCCCTGCATCCGGGCCCAGGGGATGGCCACAGAAATCTAACACGAGGCTGGCGCTGTAGACCAAGGCCAGGCCTGGGAAGACCATATTCCACGCTGCAGCACTTTGGAGGCTATCGGAGTCCCCATGAAAAGATTTGCACTGAGGAGTGACAGGGTCTGAGCTGTGTTTTAAGAGGCTCACTCTGCCTTAGGAGATGGAATTGTGATGCACAAGGGACAGAGGTGAGGAGAACGTGGCCTGGGGAGAGAACTAGAAAGTCAGTAATGGGGACAGTATTAGGTTTGCACAGGAATATTTAGGAGAAAATAAACTAGTTCGGGTCAGTAGCTGTAGATGGTGTAAGAAACACCCTCAGATCGCAGAGGCAGGACGTAGTGAGTTTCTCTCTCATTCACATCCCCATCCAGCTGGGCCTGATGGGGCCTGGGTGTTGGGAGGGGAGGGACTTCACGGGGTCTCTCAAGGATGCAGGCTGTCTAATTCAGGAGTGCAGCGGTTCCCTGGCTCCTGGCAGGCTCCGCTGGTTCTCGGCAGTGGGCCGGCAGGAGAGGGAAGGAGCAGGATGGCGGGTCCTGCAGGAGGTTTGGGGCCAGGCCTGGGGTGGCCGGCGCATCTTCGGCCCACATCCCGGTGGCCAGAACTCAGGCTCATGGACCCACCTAATCGGAGGGGATCTAGAAAGTGTAGTCGAGCCGAGAACCCCAAACAGAAAGGAAACGGGTCTGGTAAACACACGGCACTGACTCTGCCATAGAATACGTTTCAGAGGTAAAACCCTCGGCCCTGTAATTGATTCCACCTGGAGGAAGGGACGAGGTAAGAGCCGGAGAGCTTCCAGGTTTCCAGTGAGGATCCTGAGGACAGACCCGCTGACAGAGAACACGGGAGCCCGGCCCTAACGACGAGTCTGCCCAGGGCTCTCCTAAAAGCACCGCAGAACACTTAACAGGCTCCACCTGTTTCACTGTGTGCCCTGCATCCCATTAGAGGAGAAATATGGGTATAAATGCATGTAAATCTACGATGTAAAAGACAACCTGCATGTGAAACCGGAAAATTCTCGTTTTTCAGTATCTCATTCTTAGCTAGTAGAGGCCCCTTGGCTTTGTTGTTTCTCCCACTCCCTGGAGAAGCCTTTACAACCAGAAGCACCTACTGAGTGTTTATTTTACACACCAGAGGCTCAGACACTTCCCGCAGCTGAAGTCGCCAGGGGCTCTGTCCCCGCCCCTGACAGAGGTCACTGGCAGCCAGGTCCAGACGTTACTGCCACAGCCCCTGGCGTTCGTAAGCTATGGCTCCATACAGGGAGGCAGTCGTAGGTAAGTAAACCCAGATGCTTTGTCTCACGGAGTCTGCTGAAACTTCCCTGTGCTTTAGGACTGTAATGGGGCGTACAGCCCATTCTTAGACCCAGATCTGTTTGTCTGGTTAAGAACAGGGGCTGTGGAGCCAGCTCACTTTGCAAACACTCTGCCATTTCCTGACGGCGAGGCCTTGGGCAAGCTGACTAACCTTGGTGGCCCTGACTTGCTCATGTGCAGAATGGGGACAATAGTTGTAACCTATGCGTAGGATTGTGTGCAGATTAAAAGAGTCATACATGTGAAGTGCTTACCGGAGTGACTGGCACAGAGCACATGTGCTACATGCGTGTTCTCAATGTTATTTCGCAGAGATTCTTAAAGAAGCTAGAATTTTCCTGGCATCCTTAGTTTCCTAGTTATCTCCTCTAACTGAGGGGAAGATGCAGTCAAAGGCCATGCTCCCTGCTTTCGGCTCTTGGTCAGGATCCAACTTCCCTGGCGATGGAAGAGAAGAGTTTATTGCTCTGCAGGTCTGAAGAACTCATTCATTTTTCTATTTCTCTTCAGTCCCAGACAAACCCTCTGGATGTCTGTTTTGTTCTATTGTGCAAACCAGGACTTGGATGGGTGGAATGGAAGCATCCCTATTTCCAGTCATTGCTAAACCATCGCTTGAGTCAAGATCTCCTGTATATGACATTTAATAACTAGAGACAAGAGGGGCCTCAAGACCCACAGACACGTGTCCTTTCTCACAGGCCAGGGCCACAGGATTCTGGGCCCAGCAATGGAGACGGCGCCTACACCCCCAGCAGGTCGCCCCGCATGCTCTGTGAAGGGCAACCGGGCGGAGGGAGGAATCCAGGCAGGGAACCAGTCTGGCACCACGGCAGCTCCACGGAAGAGATACGGGCGCTGGTCCCAGGATGTTGGGGGCTGACGGGGACCAGTGGGCAGATCCAGCATGGAGTTTGAAGGTAGAATTATTAGGATTGACTGAGGAGTGAGGCAGAGGGAAGAGTAAAGGGTCCACCCAGGTTGGTGCCCTGAGCAGTTGAGAGCCTTTCTTTCCCAGATGGAGACACAGGGAAAGAAAGAAGCATCCCTTTTGGAAACGTTAGGTTTGAGATGTCCCTGCCTGACATCCTGGGGAGATACCCAGGAGGCGGTGGGCCACATAAGTGCTGTGTTTGGAAGAGAAACTGGTCTGAAGAGGCATGTCTAGGAGGGAACTTCACTGCTGGCCTGTAGTGCCGATGGGTGAGCTCAGCCCCGTGGGTGTGGTTGACAGGGCAGCCAAGGGGGGATGGGACCAGCCTGATGGCACAGGGCGAGGCAGCTCGTCACTGTGCAAATTTGCTGCATGGCGTTTTAAACCTGTTCACATTTCTGAGTAGATTTAAGATGTGTGTTGTCATTTTTCAAGGCCGTATTCAATAAAATATTTCAGCAATTACTACATACACTCGGGTAACTGGCTTAGGTCCACCGAGGCCTAAAAATAGAAAGTGTACAGACCTGCGGGTTCTTTTCTCCTGACTGTGAGGCCTTGCAGGCCCAGGCAAGCAGTGCTGGAGGTGAAGGCAAAGCTGGGCCCGGAGACTTGTCGGCAGAGGCGTTTCTAGTGAATTCCATGCTGCCAGGAGGGCAGATGCAGGCGGTGCTTGGGATCTCCTAGTCCAGCAACCGGCTATTTGTTGAGAAAAACATTCTCATCCTAATGTCGCCTTCCTTCTGAACTTGAGCCATGACAGGATCATGGCTGGAGTCCCCCATCACGAAGGGCCACAGCCCTTCATGAAAGAAAATGGTAGGTGGACGGTCACAGGACACAGGACGGTCACCTTCCCTAAAGCACAGGGCACCCTCCTCCCCGAAAATGAGGGAGCAATCAAATGAATCCATTTCTGAAGTTTCAAACCAGTACACGATGCCTCCGTGCTTCCTTAACAGACCACAGGTTGTGAAAAAGGCATGGGTTTCACCACCAGCAAAGAAACGATGACAAGTACCGTGGTTTAAAAAGTGTATTGGGCTTCCTTGGTGGCACAGTGGTTGAGAGTCCACCTGCTGACGCAAGGGACACGGGTTCGTGCCCCGGTCTGGGAGGATCCCACATGCCGCGGAGCGGCTGGGCCGGTGAGCCACAACTACTGAGCCTGCGCGTCCGGAGCCTGTGCTCGGCAGCGGGAGAGGCCATAGCAGTGAGAGGCCCGCGTACCGCAAAAAAAAAAAAAAAATGTATAGGACAGGATGCTAATCATTGCCGTTTTCCTTTTATTAATTCTCTTGAATTGGAGGAGTGTTTAATTTCAGCCATGAGGTGCCTTAGTGCAGATCAGAGAGAACATGGTCATTCTATGGGAAGTATTTTTGGGCCGGACTCCTGCTCTGGACTTACAGTTGTGTTTCAAAAGTTTGGGATTTGAAGGGAGTGGACAGGGTTATCAAATACCCCTACACAAGGGGGCTGGAAGGAGGGTGCTCCAGCCTGGGGGGCTCTGCATGGTGCATTTGCCTGTCCTGGCACAGACACTTTGAAGGAGGACCGTGCCCTAAGGTAGAGATGGGCCAGCATCACCGGAAGTCACTTTAGCCTTCCTGGAGGGGAGGGTGTGGGCATCGAGCCGCAAAGGACACGCTGGCCTGATACACGCTTCCTTTGGCCTACACTATGTTGTTTAACGTTTTAACATATAAATCGCTGGAATTCCCTGTCCTTCCAGTGGTCAGGACTCAGCGCTCTCACTGCCGGATCCTTGGTCAGGGGACCAAGATCCCGCAAGCTGAGCAGCGTGGCCATAAAATACCATAAAATGAAATAAAATAAAAAGAAATTCACTTGATTAGTCAGCTTTGCTCGTTTATGCTGCAGTAACAACCCCCAGCCCCCATCTCAGTGGCTTCTAGGAATAACACGGCACACTTCGGCAGCACCTCCCAGCACTGTTCCACATCATACTTTCTTCATTCAGGGACCCTGGCCGGAGGACCAGTCCCCAGCTCAGTCACATGGTGAGGGAAAAGGAAGACATAGCCAAGCCGCACCTTGGCTCTCGGGATTCTGCTGGGATGTGGCGATGCCACATCAAGTCACACCCCACTGGCTGAAGCCACACCCAAGGGAGAGGATGGGATCCTGACAGAGGACGGAGACCAATCAGGGATAATGGAGATCCAATGCCACCTCTGGACAAAGGATGTCACCTTGCATGCTCCACATCTCACCAGTGGTCCATCCCACTCATAGACAATGCTTCTGTGTTCCAAGGTGGCACTGGAATTTGCAGACTCTGGGCTAATAAATGCAGGGCTGTTCATTGCCTCAGTCTGGCTAAGTTTAAAAACAGCCATTAACAAGTCCATTTCTTTTTATCTTAAAAATATTTAAGACTAGTGGATGTTCTGACCTCAAGATGTTTGGAAACAAGAACGAAACCATTTCAACTGTCAAAGCTTTGCTTTGTCTTTGTGGCCATGTCTTTCTCGGTTCTTCTGTAGATAAATTCGTCCACTTGTGCATTCATTATGCAATGACTGAACAGACCTATGTGGAGTCCTTTTGCCCCCATGGGATGGGTACAGGATGGACAGCAGGGAATACCGCAGGGATCATCCTCCCATCAGAAAGTCAGAATGAGGACTCGAGGTCAAACACCTTCCTCAGTCCCGGGGAAGGTCCCACCCCACCCCGTGAGCAAAAGGCAAATGCCTGGGAGAAGGAGGTCAAAGCTCTGGGTAGAAAGTTTCAGTGTGACCGACCCTGTGCACAGGGGATGGGCCATGAGCCATGTCAGAGTGACGTGACCTTGGTGACGTCCCCTTCTGCTGCCCCGGCTGGGGACAGGGACAGTGCCAACCTGTGCACCCTTTGGCACAGCTCAGCAGGGTGTCCCATACACTGTTGTCAAATGAATAAAGGAACTGACATTCAAGATCCTCCCAACCGGACCTCAATCTCCAGAACAGCCTTCCCTCCAGCCACTCTGACACTTGCTGGTGCCCAGGGTCTCAGAGTTCTTTGCTCACAGCCCCTGAGCTTAGCGAGCCGCAGTCTTTCTTGTCTCTGACCTGCGTTCAAGGTGCACCAATTTTCTGGAAGTTTCTCTCAACCTCATCTTTGCCTCTCCCAGTACAACTCCAACCTCCCAGACCCAGGTCCAGCCAAAACCTTTGCAAGGCTTTCCCGGCCACATTAACCCAAAGTGATGGAATTAGGAAGTGGAGATTTACAGTCATTCTGAACGTTACTGTAGTGATTTTGAAAAGGAGTGTTGGGCTTCTCCCACTGCCTGGAATCTGGCAACTGTGGGATCCCTTGATTTTTCACCCTTTTACTCGGTATCCCAGGTGGACCATAGGCTTCATCACAGCAGGAGTCTTACCTCCTGAGCATCTGAGCCCTGCACTGGCCCCAGCCCCTCAGCTGGCCGGCAGGAGGCGCTCAATCCACACAGGTGTGACGTGTTTCCAGCTGCTTCTCTGCTCCTTTGTAATTCACGGGACAGGCACAGGTCCTTCTGACACTGCCTGGGATAACCCAGCATCACAGGGGAGGAAATGTCCTTAACCGCAATTGGGTACAGATCTTTTAAAAGAACTACAAAAGTTTCAAATTAACAGAAGACAGACACCATTCATCTCCAAGTGCTCCAGGCAGCAAAAGGGGGAATCTGTAAGTATTTAAGGAGTAACCACTGCACGTCAGGGTGCCAGGCTCTGAGCTGCCCACTATCTGGAAGACCTCAACTTAGTGGACAAGAGAGAAGTTTTTCCACACTGGTTTGAAAACATAAGCTCTTATTAAACAAAAATCAAAAGATTGAAACGGGTTGCTTGTAGGATTCAGTGAACTCAGCACAATTGCTGACATGGATTATCTGGGTGCTAAAATTTCAAAAAATTGTCCCAGAGTAAAGGGAGATATTCAATTTATTTTGTTTTCATCCTTAGCTCAATCAAATAATATTTCTAAAATTCACTTCCAGAAGCCAGACAAAGATAAATATACGATATCACTTATATGTGGAATCTAAAACAAACAAAAAAACCCAAAAAAGATACAAATGAACTTATTTCCAAAACAGGAAGAGACACACAGACATAGAAAACAAACTTACGTTTACCCGAAGGGCAAAGAGGGGTGGGGGAGGGATAAATAGGAGTTTGGGATTCGCAGATACACACTATTACATATAAAAGAGATAACCAACAAGGACCTACTGTATAGCACAGGGAACGATACTTAATATTTTGCAATAATCTATAAGGGAAAAGAATCTGAAAAAGAATATATACATATATATTATATAACTGAATCATTGTGCTGTACAGCTGAAACTAACACAATATTGTAAATCAACTATACAACAATAAAATTTTTTTAAAAAATTCTCTTCCCATCCTTTTGAAACAGAATATGTGCTTTATAATGAAACACTACATTTTATCATAAAGTTAGCAAGTGATCTTGGCTAAGTTTTTTCCCAAAGAAGCTGGCTCTTTTTCAGGACAATGCACTCAGCATGTTTTAGAGACACAGACCAGAGGGTGTGTTTTCCACCAGGCACACAGCTATTGGAGGGAGATGGGAGAAACTTTCACCTCGTTTCTTTACCACTAATTTCTAAGAATGAGTTTGTGAAAATTTCAAGTGTCATAGAAAATATATGCACGAATCCTGTAATTAGGTCATTACTTAATAAAGGTCCTGTGTAGTAAAAGACAGGTGAACGCATTTCATGTCTAAACAATAAAATGATAAAATCAATTTTTTTTCCAGGGGAGTTAGAAAGTTTTATTCCAAAAGCATCTTGTTTGCAAAATGTCTAAAGCAAAACAAACATGCTGTGGAGACCAAGACATTTCCAGAATTCAAAAATTTTAAATTGCTGTGAAGAATTATTGCCAACATTGGCACATTACTTACAGCAGCTAGTTAAAATTTTTGAAAGCTAGACATGTTTAAATCCAAATTGTGACCCCTTAGGACCCAGTCTCCTGACGTCTAAAATGTGACGTATAATTTCATGGGAGAAAAAATACTTATGGTAAAGTTAAGCCCAGTACTGAAAAATGTCTTCCACATTTGTGAATTTTTTATGAGAAAATAATTCGAGAGAAGAACATGTATACTGTTTTCAACTGGTGGATCATGAAAATAAAACAAGGGTTCAATGGGTTAGTATAATATTTTGAGAATAATGATCAACCACAGTGAAGGGATAAACAATTCATAGAATACTTTTTCTGACTGTGAGTCACACTTAGAATTTCTTCACCCATTCAAATACATATATTTATTTCCACCATATATGTATGCGTTTATATTATGCATACACAATGGAAATAAATATATGCGTTTATATCTCACATTTAAAACTTTAATGCATTTGAATTGATTTGTGTGTAAACTGTGAGATAAGAAATCTGATTTAGTTTTTCCAAATAATTAGTCATTCAATCCAATATTTCTGGGCTTCCCTGGTGGCGCAGTTGTTGAGAGTCCCCCTGCCGATGCAGGGGACACAGGTTCGTTCCCCGGTCCGGGAAGATCCCACATGCCGCGGAGCGGCTGGGCCCGTGAGCCATGGCCGCTGAGCCTGCGCATCCGGAGCCTGTGCTCCGCAACGGGAAGAGGCCACAACAGTGAGAGGCCCGCGTACCGCAAAAACAAAAACAAAAACAATCCAATATTTATCTGACTACTCTGTGACATACTACATTTTTACAAACACTTGAGTACGTTTCTAAAGTTTCTGTCTGTATTGATAATTAGTGTGTCCATTCTTAAACCAGAAAATTACCATTTTAATTATTAGATTGTACATTGGTATGTCTAATGTCTGGTAAGGGGGGCGGTTCCTCTCCAAAGTTTTATGTTACTTTACAAGAAACAAATTATCTTGTATGTTTCAGTAAAGGTATTGTTCCAGGTAAATCTTAGAATAATTTTGTCAAGGTCAAAAAAAGACCCAATAGAGTTCTATAAATTCAAATGTATTAAATTATATTACATTTTTAGATCCTATAAATCAATTCTATTACATTGTATTAAATATATATAAGAATTAATGTAAGTTTTCCCACCCTGAAGAATGTTATGTCTCTTCACTTATTCAAGAATTTTATATCTTGGGACTTCCCTGGCGGTCCAGTGGTTAAGACTCTGTGCTTCCAATGTTCCAACACAGGAGGTGCAGGTTCTATCCCTGGTTGGGGAACTAAGATCCCCCATGATGCGAGGCGGGCCAAAAAAAGAATTTTATGTCTTGAAGTAAAGTGCTAGTAGTGACTTGACAGGGACTCTGCACATTCTGTGTTTTGCTAGTGTCTTTATTTTTTTAATTGAACATATGTAGATGATTTTTTTAACTTTACTGCTATTGCTGCTATTTCAGAAAGATATTGATCTCTGTGTATTGGATTGCTAACCAAACACTCAGTTTGAGTTTGTCATTAATTAAAACAGTTTTAATAAGTTGATTCCCTTGGGCTTTTCAGGCAGACAGTCAAATTGCCTGTAAAATGAGATAACATTGTCTCCTACTTTGCAATATGCAGCTTCGTGTTTTCTTCATCTTATCTCATTGTCTAAAATTTTCAAATGAATGATTAACCATAACAGTGATTGTAGGCATTTTTCTTGTTCTTGATTTTAATGGGAGTGCCCATATTTTTTCACTGCTAAATAAATTTACCTGCTTATTTCCAATAGGTTGTTAGATTTTTAAGAAAATGACATTCTAGCTCTAGAAGCTTTTTTTTTTAATTCAGAAATGAATATTATCAAACACCTTTTGTATATTTATCAAAAAAATCATAAAGCCTTTCCACTTTTGTGTGTGTGTGTGTGTGATACGCGGGCCTCTCACTGCTGTGGCCTCTCCCGTTGCGGAGCACAGGCTCCGGACTCGCAGGCTCAGCGGCCATGGCTCACGGGCCCAGCCGCTCCGCGGCCTGTGGGGTCTTCCCGGACCGGGGCACGAACCCGCGTCCCCTGCATCGGCAGGCGGACTCTCAACCACTGCGCCACCAGGGAAGTCCAAAGCCTTTCTACTTTGACCTATTTATTCATTCAAGAATTATAGAACAAGGACTTCCCTCGTGGTGCAGTGGTTAAGAATCCACCTGCCAGTGCAGGGGAGAGGGGTTCAAGCCCTGGTCCGGAAAGATCCCACATGCCACAGAGTAACTAAGCCCGTGCACCACAACTACTGAGCCTGCATGCTGCAACTACTGAAGTTCCTAGAGTACCTAGAGCCCATGCTCCGCAACAAGAGAAGCCACCACAATGAGAAGCCCACACACCACAACGAAGAGTAGCTCCCGCTCGCTGCAACTAGAGAAAGCCCATGCACAGCAACGAAGATCCAATGCAGACAAAGAAAAAAAAAAAAGAATTGTAGAACAACTTAATTTATGTTAAATCTTACTTAGACATGGTGGATTATTACTGGAATAGACCACTAGACATTAATATTTTATTAAAGTTTTTGTATCTGTGAGACTCATATGTAGTTTAAATAGTGACATTTGTTCCTTAAGGATTTCATGACAATGATTTGTAAAATTATTTTGTGACAGCAATGTTACTGAAGACAGATTTCTGATAACTTTTAAAATTTCCAGAGTTCTTTGCTGGCTTTCTATTTCTTATCAAATCCATTTGAGTTATCTGCATCTTTCTAGCAAAACATCAGTTTTCACATTTCTATAGCATGAAGTTGTGTTTCTATCCATTTCTGTTTTGTAGTTCTAAATAGTTGTTGCCTTTTTTAAGCTCTGTTGTTTGGTCACTGAAGAGTCATTAAAGTTATATATTTGTTCTGAACTGTATAATCTAACAATGTAAAATGACACCTCTGTGCTCCACTCAATCCGCTTCTTCTCGCTGGTGAGTCAGCATTCTATCAGGATAACAGAGCCACTGTGAGCATTATGAGAATGAGGGACTTATTTTAGGACCCAGGTGTGGGAGAGGCTCGGGCACTGAAGGTCTGTGAAGGCGGATGAAGGATCTGAGAAGCGGTCACTCACCAGCTCATCTGAAGCTGGTGGACATACGGGGGCTTGCAGGTCTTGCTTCCAAAGTGAAACCACAAAGGGCGAGCCCTTGGTGAGGGCCAGGGATACTTCTGCCTCAAGGGAGGCGCTGCCTCTGAGTACAGCCATCTGTACAGGTCTACAACCAATTGCCTGGTGGTGGCCTGGGGACACGGTTTCTCAGCAGGACCAGGAGTCAGGAGCACAAGTTGGACCCAGAGCCAAAATTTAGCAACATATAAACATGATGATACGTCAGGTCAAGTTTGGGGTAATTACAATCGAAAGTTTAACATTTGAAATCAATCTACCTAGTTTACCACATTAGCATAAAAAGAAGAAAAAGCATATGATCATCTAGATAGATTCAGGGGAAAAAACATTTTATGAGATTTAACACCCATTCATGATTATAAAAAATCCCCAAAAAACTAAACTCTTGAAAACCAGGAATATAATGGGCCATCTTTAATAAGAAACATCAGCAAAAACCTTGAAGTAAACCTCTTAATGATAAAATATTGAAACTCCCCCTATAAAATCAGGAACGAGACAAGGATGTCCATTGTTACACATTCATCATTATATGGTAGGTCTTCCGTTTGTGACAAGCCAAGCAAAAAAAGGCAAAAGAATTACAAAGAAATAAATAAAACTCATTATCTGCTGATGGCATTATTGTGTACATAGAGAAGCCAAAGCAATCTACAAAGTATTCAAATTAAAAATCAAATGGAGCAGAGTGACTGAATACAAAACCAACACACACACACAAATCAATTGTATTTCTATATGCCAGCAATAAAGAAGCAGAATAAGAATTTCAAAAAATGTATCATTGACAATAACATAAAAATAAAATACCTAGAAGTAGATGTATCAGAATATGTGCAGGAATTTTACATTGAAAATGATGAAGCATTTCTGAGGGAAATTAAAACAGACCTATATGAGTGGAAAGGTACATCATTTCCATAGATGGGGAAAATCAATATGCTAAGGATGCCAGGCCTCTCAAATTGATCTGTGCCTTGAATCCAACCCTAAGTAAAATTCCAGCATGTCTACTATTGTGAACCTTGGCGAACTGATTCCAAAATGCATATGGAAATGCATAATGCTGAAACAGCAAGAAAATCTTGAATCAGAACAAAGCTGGAGTCCTTCTCCGCTTAGTTTCTTCCTTTAACTTTCAATCTGCTAATAACAGATTTTGTAGGCATGACTCTCATGAATAGTACTCACATTTTCAGAACTTTCTGAAAATTTTCTTTCTGATTCTGGGTTATTACACCATTTATATTTTTTATTCTAGTTGATAAATAATTGCTTGCTTCCGTCTTCTTGTTCTTTGCATTTATCTTCTACGTCTTTGTTCTTTCTCCTCTCCTTAAATTTTTTTTTTCTTGATGGTATGGAGGAGAAGCTTTATATTTCGAAGTTAGATATCCTGACCTTTAATTCTGGAAATGGTTATATTGTTGATTTTTAATACAAGCTCATGAGCTAGCCTTCTCTAATTCTCAGAGTAAAGATCTAAATGTTACTTTTTGATTTACTATCTATTGCTCCATCTCACCCAATCCCCCAAATATATACATACACACACGGACACATGCACACCTTTGCACACACATACACATACACAAACACACACCACACTGTTTTTCATCCTATCTTCTCCCGTCCATGTCTCCACATTTTAAATAGAATCTTATATCCACTCATTTAATTTCACCATTTTTCACTTTCTAAAACTTCTCTATTGAGAATAAACTCATTATTTACATTCCAAGAGTCCTGTGCTCACTACATCACGTCTGCAATTTTCTCATTCTCAGGCCCCAGCTTTGGCTGTATGTCCCAGCCAGCAGGAGCCCATCTTCCTGTAACTCATTTCAGTGTCCTGCACTGAGAAAACCTGAGTATTTACTACACACTGGTAAAGTGCATTATGGGGTGTTTTTGGCTCTTCTGTTGGCTAAAAATTAAAGTGGGATCAACTTAAAGTGACATGAAATAACAGAAACAATACGTTTATGGAAGCATTGTTTTTTTAATTTTAAAGAAAACATTTTTAAAGAAAAATAATTACAGGGGACTTGTCCTTCCAGACATCAAACAACACTGTAAGAGTATAGTCTTCCAAGAAATCTTGTATCTAGTAAATTAATAAGCAAAGTAGAGAACGCCAAAACAGACCCTAGTAGATTCGGAATCTAGGAAATGAAAAGAAGTGGTATTTCAAAAACCTGAGGAAAAGATGAAATATTGGCCTTTCCCAGGAAAAGAAAAGATACCAACGAAGCCCTGAGGCAGCAGGTTCTCAAACCTCAAATATTTTGATCTCAGACTTCCAGGCTCCAGAATGGTGAGAGCATGAATCTCTGCTGTTTAAGCCACCCTGTAGGTAGTATTTTGCAAGGGCAGCCCCAGCTGACTAAGACAGTGAGTCCTACCTATTATCCCACCGCTGGTCCCAGGGGCTTCAGTCCTGCCTGAATCAGACATTTGTGCAAACCACACATCTATTTACGTGTGTACTGACTCATTAACAACACCCTGTGAAAGGGGCCTCCGCTGACTCAGCAAAGAAGGCTCTCAACAGATGACAGTTACATAGTGAGGACTCATTAATTCTCCCTCGAGTATAAAGGCTCAAACCTGAAATATACAAAGAAATCCTGGTGGGTTCTTCAGTTCTCTGATTCCTAAACATGTCTCGATTGATTTTTTAAAAGACACTCAGCGAATTCAGGTGGCGTTGGACTCGTTTTGCATCTGTAAAGGTGATTTTCATCCTTTTTGGAAATGTTAAATGCCATGTTGCTTGATTTTTAATCACTTCCCCCAACTTGCTCAATTTTAAGTGACCTCATAGTACTCTCATGAAATGAGTTTAAATTCTTCTGAAGAGATTTCTATGACCTTCCTAAAGATAATTTCAGATAACTCCAAGTCAAAAACACAAGAATGGGGAAATTCCCTGGCAGTTCAGTAGTTAGGACTTGGCACTTTCACTGCTGTGGCCTGGGTTCGATCACTGATTGGGGAACTAAGATCCCACAAGCTGTATGGCCAAAAAAAGCACAGGAATGGGAAAAGGGTAAGCAACTGGGATTGGAAATTGTGACACGCAGCTGGGACTATTTATGTAACCGTGTTATAGAAAAATTCTTAGGTCTTTTCTGCAATCATTTTGAACCTTAGCAAACAGGTGCAGGTCATTTGTGGTTTGATCTTTACAAAATTGCTGGAGGATTCTCAAGACTGTCCAGGGGTCACCTCCTCCGAGAAGACTTCCCTGAACTTCCTGGGGTGTAGGAACATCCCTCCCGCGCTAACTCTGGAGCTTCCACAGCACCCTGAGGTTACCCTAACTCCGCCATCACCGCCTGGCAGCCTCCCCCTTCTAACTGTGGGTTCAGCTTCCTGGTCTTCACATCCCCAGGGCCCACTGCAGGCCCGGCCCCAGCAGGTGCTCAATGAATATGAAGGATGGAATAATCCACCGTGAAAGGAAGAGTGACACAGGTGGGGTTTAGAGAGCAGGAATCTGCCATCCTAACTGTTGGCGCCCCTCTGGTCCAACCCCAAGTACATAGCAGCAGGCGAAAACCCAGTAAGCCTCTGTGATTGATGACAGCCCCCCAGTGGGGATGGGGGGTGAAGGAAACAGAGCAGGTGCAGGCCCTGTGCCCTGTGCCCCTGGCTCTTCCCTCCGAAGCGTCCCTGATTCTCCAGGCCGCCTACACCACCCTTAGCTCAGCCTCTTCACAATTCCCAAAGCCTCAGATCTGCCCAGGACTGTTATAAACTCTTATTATGAATTTCTCTCCATTAAAGTTTGGTGTTATTTTAAGGACTTCCCTGGCGGTCCAGTGGTTAAGACTCCGTGCTTCCACTGTATGGGGCATGGGTTCGATCCCTGGTTGGGGAGCTAAGATCCCGCATGCTGTGCACCGTGGCCAAAAAAAAATGTAAGCTTAGTTTTGGGGGTTTTTTTTGCATATATGTCATCTTTTCAAGATCTGAATTCTCCAGTGGAACTCTGGTGTGTCTAGGGGACATGTGTGGCTTATCTGATCCATAGGGGCAGCACCCTTGTCTCTGGCTGGGCCATTTTGAAACTCTATAGAGATAGGAGTTAACATGCACAGAACTGAGGAGTCCCCTTATTAAACATGCAAGTGAATTTTGTCCTGTCAAGATACAAGTGCTTTCTACCCTGTAGAAAGGATGATTCCAAATATCCTAGGGCATCAATTGGCAAATTCATCTATATATATCTATTCTGCAGATTCTCCTTTGAGCTGATTGTAACATTTTAGCAATTCTCTCACTAATAAGAGCCCTGAGTAAAAAAAAAAAAAAAGATCTGAATTCTCTAAGAAGAGTAGGACCCTTGCTCATGAAGTTTGCTGGGAGGCTTAATTTTATGTGTCAACTTGGCAAGGCCATGGTGCCCAGTTGTTTGGTCAAACATGAATCTAGGTGCTCCTGGGAAGGTATTTTGTAGGTGTCATTAACATTTACTATCAGTTGACTTGAAATAAACATTCCTCTTGATAATGTGGATGGGCCTCATCCAATTAGTTGAAGGTCTTAAGAGCAAAAACTGGTTCTCCGCAGAATAAGGAATTCTGCCTCAGGCAGCAGCAGCAGCAGCAGCTCCTGTCTGCGTTTCTAGGCTGCCCTTCCTGCTGGCCTGCCCGATGGAGCTCAGACTTCTCAGCCCCACGATCGCATAAACCTATTTGTTCAAATAAATCTTTTTGTATCTATTTCTCTGTGTGTGTGTGTGTTTGCCTGTCCGTCTGTCTGTCTATCTATCCATCCAACCATTCTAGTGGTTCTATTTCTCTGCAAAACCCTGACTGATACAGGTACATATTTAAAATATAATGCAGGGGCTTCCCCGGTGGCGCAGTGGTTGAGAGTCTGCCTGCCGATGCAGGGGATACGGGTTCGTGCTCCGGTCCGGGAAGATCCCACATGCCGCGGAGCGGCAGAGCCCGTGAGCCATGGCCGCTGAGCCTGCGCGTCCGGAGGCTGTGCTCCGCAATGGGAGAGGTCACAACAGTGAGAGGCCCGCATACCGCAAAAAAAAAAAAAAAAAAAGAAAGAAAAAAAATATATATATATAATGCAGGTTTCCAAACAAGTGCACCTGTACAAGGCATAGTCGTTCCGGTGGAACTGTCTGGTTGACTTTCTCTCTCAATTGAATAAAATGTACAGGGAAATAGCTTTACTTTCTGCTTTTCTTACACCTCAGAAACCTGGCTGAGATTAAATCAAGTTGCTAGTATGTAACTGACGCTTCTTGGCTACATGTTATAAAAAGTTTTGACAGACAATATTAAACTATGACTTTTAACTTTTTATCGCTTATGCATATGACATCACGGCTACAACTTTCATTATTGAATCCTGTAGTTTTATGGGGAAAAGTAATACCCTTCCATTGTTATTGGAGAGGGGTCTGCAGACCTGGGGATAAAGTCACTCTCTGAGAGGGAATCTAGGCAGAGTCATGAAAAGCAGAGGGGACCAGCTATGAGTAGATACTTCAGATCCAACATGCTTAAATCTGAAGCTGCGTCAGTGTTCACAACAGCCAGGACATGGACACAACCTGAGTGTCCATTGACAGAGGAGTGGGTCAAGAAGACGTGGCACATACATACAGTGGAGTATTACTCAGCCATAAAAAAGAATGAAATACTGCCATTTGCAGCAACATGGGTGGACCTAGAGATGATCACATTAAGTGAAGTAAGTCAGACAGAGAAAGACAAATATCATGTGATATCACTTATATGTGGAATCTAAAAAAAAAAATGGTACAAACGAACTTATCTACAAAACAGAAACAGACAGACACAGAAAACACATTTATGGTGATGAAAGGAGGAGGGGGGAGGGATAAATTAGGAGTTTGGGATTAGCAGATACAAACTACTTCATATAATATAGATAACAACAAGGTCCTACTGTATAGCACAGGGAGCTATATTCAATATCTTGTAATGAACTATAATGGAAATGAATCTGAAAAAATATACATATACATACACATACATATATATGAATCACTGTGCTATACACCAGGACCTACTGTGTAGCACAGGGAATATACTCAATATCCTATGATAACATAATGGAAAAGAATCTGGAAAGGAATATATATGTATAACTGAATCACTTTGCTGTGCCCTTGAAACGTAACATTGTGAATTAACTATACTTCAAAAAAAAGAGCTGAAGCTACTGCTCCTCCCAAGAAAGCCCCCATTCCTTTAGCCCCCATCTTTGCTAACAATGGCACCTCCATCTTTCCAGTTGCTCAGATCAAAAACCTTGGAGTCATCCTTTCTCCCTCTCCTTCTATTTCACTCTGGCTCTTCCTTCCCTGTGCACCCAGGACCCACCCCCTTTCAGCATCCCCGCTGCGGGCACCTCAGTCCCAGCCACCATCACCTCTGCCTTGAGTTCAGCCATAACAGCCTTGTTACATACAGACTGAATCTGTGCATCCCCCCAAATTCATCTGTTGAACACCTGATGCCCAAAGTGATCCTATTAGGAGGTGGGAGCTTGGGAGATGATTAAGTCATAAGGGTGGAGCCTTCATGAATGGAGCCAGGGCCCTTGAAAGAGGTGCCGGAGAGCTCCCTGGCCCTTTCTGCCATCGGAGGATGTGGGAAGTCTAGGACGCAGCAAAGGACTGTCAGCCGACCGCGTTGGTACCCTGATCTCAGACTTCCAGCCTCCAGAATTGTGAGCGGTCAATTTCTGTTGTTTTTGAGCCCCGCCCAGGGGTGGTATATTGGTACAGCAGCTGGCCCAGCTCCCCCTGCCCCGCCCGCCTCCTCTGCCCAGCTCTGGCCACATTGGCTTCCTTGCTCTTCGCAAGCCCCCCAGGCTCCCACCTTAGATCTTCGCCATGGCCCCTCCCTCCGCCCACCACCCTCCTCCACATATTCCCCTGGCTCCTTCCCTCCCCTCCGTCTCAGCCAAGCCCGCCTCGGTAGCCCTGATCAGTACGCCCTTCTCTCCTCCACGATCCTGATGCCCCCAGTCCTGCCCGAGTCTGTCATTCTTCTCCCTAGAGCACTTTGCAACTCCCAGCGTGCTGTGGAATTCACTTCTTTACTGTGTTTATTGTTTCTGTTCTGTCTTCTTCCACAAATGTGAGCTTTGTTCACTGATGTTTGCACAGTGCCCGGAACACACACACAGTAGGTCTTCGTTAACTGTTGGTTGAGTGAATAAATGAAGGGTGAGTAAAAGTACTTTGTACTTGGCATGGGCCTGGGGCAAACAGGGACTGTTCCTACAACCACGTGTGATGGACAATCAAGGATGCACTGGTCAACCAGGCCAGGAGCCAACAGGAAGAAAGGATGGCTCCAAGAGATGAAGAAGTTGGCACTGACCAAGGGAAAAGGAAGCTCCCTGGCAACCAGCTTCTCGAAGGCCAAGCAATGTCTCCTTGGAGAACACCTTCTCCCCTTTGCGCTTATTTCACATTCAACCAAGGAAGCTCTGACCAATAGCAGAGGCTTTTGGGTGCCAGAATGGGTGCTGGGACAGGAGGCCTAGTTATTTTGGCTGATGGACAGAAAGATCCCAAGTTGGATATGTCTCAGTGGCGCTCTGACTGGTACATTGTCCCCGTGGCTGGTCCTGCACTTCCCCTAAGCAGACCTGTGGTTGTGAAATATTGCACCCCACCCTCTGCCTGCCCAACAGCCTGTGGCCTCCTCTCCACAGTGCTCAGTGGTCGGGGAAGAACAGACACTTTGGGAAAGAAGTTCTTGAGCCCAAGTCTCTGCCACTGACACCCTGAGCACCTTGGGTCAACGTAGTACAAAGGGAAGCAACCACAAAGCCCAGCATCGGCCTGCATGCTAGATTCCCTGCAGGAAGGGAGGACAGTCCAGTCCCCAGCTCCAGAGATTTCGAAGAGCCGTTCCATCCTTGGGCCAGATGTGGTCCCTGCAGAGATGCAGAGAGCTGTTTGTGTGGATGGAGGGTAGCACCAGACCTGAGGTGGGCAGCCTGAGCTGTCACAGCTGAAACCAGAACCCATTGTGCCACTGCCCTGTGTCCAAAAAGGTGGAAGGAAGGAAAGAGGGAAGGAGGGAAGGAGGGAAGGAAGGAAGGAAGGAAAGAAGAAAGGAAGGATGGAAAGAAGGAAGGAAGGGAGGAAGATAGGAAGGAAGGAAGGCTGGAAGGAAGGAAGGATGGAAGGAAGGCAAATAATTGCTCACCTCCCTGAAATAAAAATAAGTATCAATATTTATTACCAATATTGAATATGAAACTAACAGCTGTCTGTGCATGTTACTGGTGAAAACACAGAAGTGCATGGCACGGCCCTTACAGTCGCTTTTCTCTTAGGGGAAGAACATGAGAAACAACCATGGAAGAACCCACTGAATCACTCTGTGCAAATGACAAGTGTTACTTTGAAGAAGGCGAGTGAGGAGAGGTCAAGTTCACTGAAGAAGGCTTAATAAATATCAGAAGCAGACCCTGAACTGGGCTAAGAGCCACCTTGCTTGTGGGGTGTTCCTGTTTTGGCTGCTCAGATACTGTCTCATTTAATCATAACAACTCTGCAAGGGAGCTACTATAGTTCCCACTTTACAGACAAGGAAACTGAGGTGCAGAGCAGTAAGGGATGTGAGGAATCCCGTAACTGGTGAGGCGTGGGGCTGGGAGTCTGTGCAGAGCTCCTGGCTCTTACTGTAGCACCACGCTGGCCTCCACCAGTGGAGGGCAAGATGTTTGAAAGGAATTCTAACCTGGCCTTGAGGGGAGATGCTATGGCAGGGGTGCACCCCTCCCCAGGGCCTCTGACGTTCTAGTCCACTGCGTGGCCTGCAGCAGTGGCCAAGGCCAGCTCCAGGACGGTAGTGGCCACACAGTCAGTAGAGAGAGGAAAAGAGAGTGGGCCCTCAACACACACACACACACACACACACACACACAGAGCAGCTCAAGGCCCAGAGAAGCCCCGCTGTTCCATTGGTTCTCTCCCTTCACCATTTTGAAGTAAATTAACTATAATGCACCAGGTTAAAAATGTTCCCCTACCTACTTACCCCCTCTATTGGAAATTACAGTTGCCAACACAGTGAATTCAGGCAGGGATATAAATATTTAAAGAAATTCAAAAGCAATGTCTTTGAAAAGCGAATAATTACTCCTTGAAAACGATCACTACTGCATTTATTACGGGGGTCACAGATTAAGTTATTTTATAATAAAATATGTCTTAAGGGTATTTTTATTTATTTTTTTAAGAAAACCTATTTCCTTTTAAATTTTTATTATTTATTTATTTATTTATTTTTGGCTGTGTTGGGTCTTTGTTGCTGCGCGCGGGCTTTCTCTAGTTGTGGCGAGCGGGGGCTACTCTTCGTTGTGGTGCGCGGGCTTCTCATTGCGGTGGCTTCTCTTCTTGCAGAGCACAGGGTCTAGGCGCATGGGCTTCAGTAGCTGTGGCGCACGGGCTTAGTTGCTCCGCGGTATGTGGGATCTTCCCAGACCAGGGCTCGAACTCGTGTCCCCTGCATTGGCAGGAGGGTTCTTAACCACTGCAACACCAGAGAAGTCCGTTAAGAGTATTTTAAAATCCTCTTAGAAATGAAGAGTAAATTTAAGATTTCCTTTTAAATGCAGGTAAGAAATAATTCATAGCAAATGGATGCCTCATGCATATGTCAAATCTCAAAGTGGTTTTTAATATTCTCGGAGAGGTTATGGAGAGTCTTTGATGGCCAGTGACTCATCTTATTCATCAATCATTTCACTGTCTGTCTCCCATGGATAGAGGGTCAAGAATTATGGACTGTGGGCCAGTTCCAGCCTGCTTCCTGTCTTTATAAATAAAGTTTTATTGGGGCATAGCCATGTATATTTGGGCCATATTGTCTCTGGCTGCTTTTGTATTAGGACATCAGAGTTGAGCAGTGGTGGCTGGGACTCCCCTGACTGGGCAGGCATTCACATCAAGGGTTTCTCCACGTTGTGTAGAACCAACTATAAAGCAGGCACGAGGGCTTCTCCCCGGTCAACTAGACATAACAAATCTCCCACGAGGAAAATGAGGCAGCTCGGCAGGGACAGAGGTCAGAGTCTGAACCACATACTTATGCAACTTCCTTGTGCCTTCTATACCAGCCAGGGGCCAAGCACATAGACACAACATCTACTTAGTAATGAAATACTCATGCATCCACCCACACTTGGTAGCTTAGATAGCACCTAGTCCAGAATGAGGCATTCAGCTCTCAAGGACACCGATCCTGTGGTCAAAGTTCCATAGTTTCCAAGGCCTATTACCAAGCCAGGTGCTTTTATTCAAAGAGAAGTCTGTTGCTCTGCAGAAGAGAGGCCTTTGCTCCAAAAGTGTATGGTTCTGTCCCATGGTCCTCTTGTTGGGGTTTCCCCGAGAGGCAACACACAGGGAACATCACCCATCTGTTCTGTCCTGAGGCTCAGGTGGCAGGGCAGTTTGGATTGTAATCTGCACCTGCTACAGAATCTTCTCTCGCTCTGAAACCCCACTGAAAACTGGTGGTCTTTCTGGTTATTCTGTAGATAGGTTGGACTAGCAAACTCAAACGTGGTATGTGTTGCCTCCAAATTCTGAAAGTGCCCCTAAGTATTGAATCTGTTTTTAGTTTTAAGTAGAAGTTGTGTGCAGCAACTTTTCTTTAGCCTTCAAAAAGTATTCCGGGGCTTCCCTAGTGGCGCAGTGGTTGAGAGTCCTCCTGCCGATTCAGGGGACACAGGTTCATGCCCCAGTCCGGGAAGATCCCACATGCTGTGGAGCGGCTGGGCCTGTAAGCCATGGCTGCTGAGCCTGTGCGTCCAGAGCCTGTGCTCCGCAACGGGAGAGGCCCCAACAGTGAGAGGCCCCAGTAACGCAAAAAAAAATATTCCGATGTGCTATAGACCATAGAGGCCTAGGGACATTATCAAGGTAATGGGCCCATGAATTTTCTTTGTATTTATCTCACCTGCTCTAATTGTCATGGTTCTTATATGACATCTGCTATATACTGAATTATGTCCCCCAGATTCATATGTTGAAGCCCTAACCCCCAATATTACTATAGTTGGATATGAAGTCTTTAAAGAGGCTTTTGAGGTTAAATGAGGTTGTAAGGGTTGGGTCTAATCCTATATGACTGGTGTCCTTATAAAAGGAAGAGACATTAGCGCTCACTCTTTCTCTCTGAGTACACAGAGGAGAGGCTGGGTGAGGATACAAGCAAAAGGCAGCCATCTGCAAACCAGAAAAAGAGATCTTGCTGGAAACCAACCCTGCTGGCCCCTTGATCTTGGACTTGTAGCTTGCAGAAGTGAGAAAATAAATTTCTGATGTTTAAACTGCCCAGTGTGGTGTTTTGTTATGGCAGCCTGAGCTGACTGAGATAGCATTGAAGGTACTTGTTATTTCTTGATCAAATCCAATCTGCATAATTCCAGGCACATGCAGGGTCAGTGCGATATTCTGAAGGATATCAAAATAATCAGGTTCTCCACAGACTAGATTATGGCAGAGAAGACAAGTGAATACAATGCTGAGGCAAGATTGTGAAGATATATTGTTGGCCCTGCCAAGTAAAAGCAAACTTCTTCTGGTACTTGCAAGTTGGAAAATAATAAATGAAAGCATTTGTCAGATAAATAGCTGCATATCAAATGCCAGGAACTCTGTTCATATTTTCCAGTAAAGGTACCATGTCTGAAAGAACAGCTAATATTGGAGTCACCATGTAATTAAGTTTGTGGTGATCCATAGTCCAATTACCTTCTGAAAAGATCAAGGCTTGGGCTTCCCTGGTGGCGCAGTGGTTGAGAGTCCACCTGCCTATGTAGGGGGCGCAGGTTTGTGCCCCGGTCCAGGAAGATTCCACATGCCGCGGAGCGGCTGGGCCTGTGAGCCATGGCCGCTGAGCCTGCGTGTCCGGAGCCTGTGCTCCGCAATGGGAGAGGCCCCAACAGTGAGAGGCCCCAGTAACGCAAAAAAAAAAAAAAAAAAAAAAAAAAAAGATCAAGGCTTGTGTATCTATCTTCCAGTTTGACAGGATCAGATCCTAGGTGTCCAGAACACTGAATCTTGACCATCTTTCAGCCTTCTTTTTACCTAAAGACAGACCCCTTTTCCCTGTTTACCTCACTGCCTCGTGGTATTCTTGGCAAAGCAATCATCTCAAAAACTTAGTGACTGCTGATATATTTGCCTCCAGCCACTCTCAGGTACCTATAACTGCACCCAAAGACTTTTCCTAAGCACTGTTCTGGAATCTCCTTTGTTTTCTGGCCTCCTCACTCTTGTGACTGTCTCTCAACAAAGAGGCAGCCTCTTGGAGGCCACTGGGCTTGAGGGGCAGTCTACCCGCTCACTCACACCTTTGTCCCAAGTCATGTTATTTCACTCAGAAAGTTCACCAAAACTGAAAAGTCAGCTCAATTACATTTTATCCCCATATTTTACTGTTTGGGGACTAGAAACAGTTACCTTTTGCAGCCTTACAAGTTCCTGAATTTCTGGGCTCTCTATTACCTTTCATTTTCTGCTTAAAAACAGCCAACTATTTCCTGAGTTCATCTCTTCCTTGGATTGCCTTCCCAAACAGAGCCAAGTCCAATTAAAACACGCTTCTAACATTCCATTTTCCAGTACACCCCCTATTGCGATGGGGTCTGCCTTCCAAATCTCTGCAGGTGACCCTTTGGTCGAATGATTTATCGCTACATCACATAGATGTCCAGCCACCTAGCATGCTGTTTCTTCGCCCTCTCTTGCCCAACTGCTAAGAAAATAGCCACCTATTTTTTGTCACCCAAACAGCCCACTGCAAAACAGCAATTTCCATGGTGTTAAATAAGTTACGGTAGTTGTCGTAAACAACGCCCAAATTTCAGGGGCTCAACAAAGTAAAAGTTTCTCATGCACTTGATATCCAATGCAGATTTTCCAGCTGGGGCACCTCCCTCAGGCAGTGACTCAGCAATCCTGGCTCCTCTGTCTTGAAATGCTGCCATTTCTAACATGTGGCTCTAGATTTGCTACAGCAGAAGAGGAAAAAGGATCAGGTGTGCAAGGTATTTTATGGGCCAGCCTAGAAGTATCATCTATCATATCTGCCTACCTCCCACCGGCTGGAATTAGTTTCAGGGCCCCATTTGTGTAAATGGAGCTGGTAAATGTCATCCTCCTCGTTGCACAGGAAGAGAATTAAATGGTTGATAACAATGAGAATTATTTCTGCCAAAGACTGGTCTGAAATGTTACCTCTGTCTTTGCAGAATCAAACGTTTCCCCGTCCACTTACACATGTCTTGAACATAATTTGTATCACATACCTGCCACCTTGTGTTAAAAATTTATTTTATTGACTCATCAGGTAATGAGTACCTCAAGGTTGAGAACTGTCCTGTATTCACCTCTGTAGCACCTGAGCCTGAGCTCTGCCTGCCACTTGGCAAGAGCTGAACGAATGCTTGTCAGGAGGATGTTGAGAGGGGAGGGAGGCGAGTGGAGGAGAGTGGACATTGAATCTGTCCTCTCTGCAGGGTAGGATGGGTGTTCTCTATTATGTGAACTAAAAATGCTGCCTGCCATATCAATAAACAAAGGATGTAGCAGCCATTAAGCCATCACGTTACAGTCTCCTGACGGTGAGCCCTGAGGGAACCCAGGATAGAAACAGGATGCCCGCCATCAAGCCCTCAGTCACTTCAGACACCCCACGAAGATGCACCCTGAGGAGATTCAGGATGGGAAAGCACAGGATACCGGCCCCAGACAGCCGAGGTGCACATCAAAGGAACAATTTCAGTGAGTCCAGACTCTTGCATCTTCCCATACAGAGAAAAGCACCGGTTTCCTTAACTTGAGATGTCTGGTTTTCTTTAATTAACAATAATCTTTTGACATTCCCTCTACCCAGTCTTTTTTGCAAAAACTCCTCTATAACCTGGCTCCCCACCTTGTCTCTTCAGAGTGATCTGAGATTCTTTGTCCCCGGCTTAAGTCCTCATTTTTTGTCCACCGGATTAAACAACTCTCAACTTTTAGGTTGTGCATTATTTTCAGTTGACAGTTTGAAAGAGAAAAATTGGGAGCTATTATAAGGCACATTTTCTAATAAAAATGAAAGTAGTGAATTCTGCGAACATGGCTCTGCGAGTGGCAAGGAGTGTGCCAGCCACGGTCTGCAGCCTGCACGCCATCTCTGTGCCCAACATGCCCTGCCCACCGTGGCCCTGGTGACTGAGGGTGGGCGCCGGCGGGGCGCTGCGCACCAGCCCCGCTCTGCTGTCGGTGCGTAAATTCACAGACAAACATGAATGGGTAACAACAGAAAACGGTGTTGGAACAGTGGGAGTCAGCGATTTTGCACAGGAAGCTTTGGGAGATGTTGTTTACTGTAGGCTGCCTGAAGCTGGGACAAAATTGAACAAACGAGGAATTTGGTGCTTTGGAAAATGTGAAAGCTGCTAATGAGCTCCATTCTCCTCTATCAGGAGAAGTAACTGAAATTAATGAAGCTCTAGCAGAAAATCTAGGACTTGTCAACAAATCTTGTTATGAAGATGGTTGGCTGATCAAGATGACACTCAGTAACCCTTCAGAACTAGATGAACTAATGAGTGAAGAAGCATATGAGAAATACATAAAATCTATTGAGGAGTGAACATGGAACCCCTAAGTAAACTAGTTTGAAACAACTTAATCTAGCATAGTTGTCTTAAATTAGTAGCTGATAGATTTTTCTAAAAGCAACTTTTAGCAAAAGAAACTACTTGCTACAATATTGCCTGAAGAAAATACCCTTTAACTTCCTAATGATGTCAGATAAACCCTATGCATCTTTTTCACAACAGCCTATGATTTTTAGGCTAGCCTCCAGTTATAACATTCAGAATTCCTGAAATTATCTGTGGTTAAACTAGTTATAAAAATTATGTAGTTCAAGAATAACATTGTTGTCTTAACCTCATATAATATTGTAAATTGCTTACAGCCATCCCTGGATTTGGATCAAAATACTCAATGATTTTCGCACTGGAAATAAATGGCAGTGGAGAAAAGTTTGTGAGTTGTGTAGTGTCCAATGAAGAGCATTACTCTCTTAATTTTGTAATATACTGTGTTTGCTGGTACTATTTTTGTACAGTGAAGAAACAGCCTTGCAGGAAAATAAGAAACGGTTTAATAATAAAATATTCAACTTCTTAAAAAAAAATGAAAGTAGCAGTATGCTCCTTTTCATTCAGTCAAGAGGGAAAATTGTCCCCGAGCCCCACCAGCCTTGGCATTCACTTGCCAACCTTGAAACTCCCAGTGCTTTATTCTCAATACAATGAACATTTTTAGTAGAGACTATGATTTATATGTCTTTGAATAACATCTCTTGTCCTGAATTAAATTATTACCTATAATAGAAAAAACAGCTGTAAATTATGGGCATCGGACATTCTCAGGACCCACGTTGCACTCAGTACTGGGAGGGTGATGTACGGGGAGTCTGTCCCCTGAAGATTTAGGACGGCACCCCAAGGCTTCTCTTCTCAAGGAGCCCAAGAGAGAAAACCTTCTTATTCAGGCAGAACCAAGTCCAATTAACTGATGGAAATAAACAGAAATGTGGAACAGTAGCCCATTTTTGTGCTATTAACCTAGGAAACTCCTAAGGACTCCTGGTGAAGCTGCACGAAGGGATTCTGAACATCATCTGTGAGGTCTCCTGGCCCCTCAGCAGGGATGAGTGAGTGTGGAAGAGGATGCTTTCTGGGGGACAGAGGGGACCAGCCACCAGGATGGATATTCCAGGAGCTGTCGGGTGGTTGGAGAGTGCGGAGGAGGGCACCACGTCTAGGAGGTGCCATCAGAAGCGTGGACAGTGCAGGTTTGTATTTATCTTGACAGTTTTCTAGCAGATGCAAGTGTCTTGTTCTAAAATCAGAACAAGTCTGGCGGTCCAGTGGTTAAGACTCCACGCTTGCACTGCTGAGGGTGCAGGTTCCATCCCTGGTCAGGGAACTAAGGTGACGCATGCCTGCAGGACGGCTAAATAAATAACTAAATAAGTAAATTAAAAAATGTGTTGAGTAGATAGACTACACTTAAAAAACTGGGTGACTATTATTGGTATATAAATTAAAATAAATAAATAATCAGAACATGTGACAATTTTCTGACAGGTAGACGTGAAGTGTCTTGAGGAAGGGCACATTTTTATAACTTGCCCAGCCCTGGCCATCCCCACCAGCCCTCCCTCCCCAGAGCCCAGCTTGGAAAGGGGATTAGCTGTGCAGATGGGGGCCACATGTGTCCAGCTCTGGAGAAGGCACTCTCTGACTGGAGTTAGGCACCTGCCTTTGAGAAATTCATCCAGCAGAAAGCTCTGCCAAGCAGCTCATGAGTCACCTGTCCATTTTCCCTGGGCACCTTCAGCTGGAGGCAGTGAAGCTCAGCCCTGGGAGAACCAGAGCATCAGAAGCTCAGGGTGCGGGCAGCCTCTCTTACCTACTGCGGGCTCCACCCCAGGGCATCACACATCACACGTCTGAACAGTCTGTCCTAATGGGCAAAATGCCCTCTCTTTCCACTTAGCTATTGTTTCTTTAATTAATTGACTCTACTTTTTAGAGCAGTTTTAGGTTTACAGAAAAAAAATGGAGCGGAAAATGGAGCTTCTGTATCCTTCCCTCTCTCCACACATAGTTTCCCCTATTATTAACAACCTGCATTAGTGTGGTGCACTTGTTACAATTAATGATATTAAAAATATGATTTAAATAAAGTAAAACCTAAATAGCATTTACATTTGACAATTAAATTATTATTTAAATGATGAATTAAAATAAATAATTATAATAAAAATAATACATTATTATTAACTAAAGTCCATAGTTTACATTAGGGTTCCCTTGATGTTGTACATTCCATGGGTTTGGACAAATGCATAATGACATGTGTCCGTTAGTATAGTGTCATACAGAATAGCTTTATGGCCCTAAAACTCCTCTGTGCTCTGCCTACTCAACGCTCCCCTCACTCCCAACCCCTGGCAAGCACTGATCTTTTTACTGTCTCCATAGTTTGCCTTCTTCAAAATATCATATAGTTGGAATCATACAATATGTAGACGTTTCAGATTGGCCTCACTTAGCAATATGCACTTACGTTTCCTCCACGTCTTTTTGTAGTTTGAGAGCTTTTTATCTCTGAATAATATTCCATTGCATGGATGTACCATAATTTCCTTATTCATTTATCTTTTGAAAAACATCTTGGGGGCTTCCCTGGTGGCGCAGTGGTTAAGAATCCGCCTGCCAATGCAGGGGACACAGGTTCGAGCCCTGGTCTGGAAAGATCCCACATGTCCCCGTGGGGCAACTAAGCCTGTGTGCCACAACTACTGAGCCCACGTGCCACAACTACTGAAGCCCACACGCCTAGAACCCATGCTCTGCAACAAGAGAAGCCCCTGCAGTGAGAAGCCCGTGCACCACAACAAAGAGTAGCCCCCGCTCGCCACAACTAGAGAAAGCCCGTGCACAGCAACGAAGACCCAACGCAGCCAAAAATAAATAAATTAAATAAATAAATTAAAAAAAATCTTGGTTGCTTCCACGTTTAGGCAAATGTAAGTAAAGCTGTTATAAACATTCATGTTCAGGTTTTTGTGTGGACATAAATTTTTAACTCATTTCACCTAGGTTGGCAAACGTCTAGGAGCGTAGTTGCTGGATAGTATAGTAAGAGTATGTTCAGTTTTGTAAGAAACCGCCAAGCTGTCTTCCAAAGTGGCTGCACCATTCTGCATTTCCTCCAGCGATGATGAGACTTCCTTTTTTTTTTTTTTTTTTTTTTGCGGTACGCGGGCCTCTCACTGTTGTGGCCTCTCCCGTTGCGGAGCACAGACTCCAGACGCACTGGCTCAGCGGCCATGGCTCACGGGCCCAGCTGCTCCGTGACACGCAGGATCCTCCTGGACCGGGGCATGAACCCGCGTCCCCTGCATCGGCAGGCGGACTCTCAACCGCTGCGCCACCAGGGAAGCCCAATGAGAGTTCCTGTTGCTCCATGTCCTCACCAGCATTTGGTGATGTCAGTGTTTTGGACTTTGGCCATTTGAATAGGTGTGCAGTAGTATCTTGTTTTAATTTGCAATTCCCTACTGACATATGATATCGAGCATTTTTTCATATGCTTCTCACTCGTTTTTTCCCTATGGGCCTAAGGGAGATATTTGTAATTCAAAGCAGAAATAATTGGCTTGTCATTATGGGAGAAATACTTTTCTAGACTGATTGGGCCAAACACTCCCTTAGCACATCTTTCAAAAGTGATGGGAAATGATACTAATGCCAAGTAACATTTTCTTTTTTACATGCTTTCAAATTAGACAGTACAATCAATGTTAAAACAATGGGGAATAATTGATGCCCTCTCCAGAGGATCCTAGCTGGGAATGGAGTTTTCTCAGCCATGTGGAGCCTTTGAGACCAAATCTTGCTGATGTGCAAAGTGCGGAAGCAACCAATATAGATTGTTGAATACTTTGCAAAGAGCTAGACACTAATTAACTTGAGATAGTTCTACAATATTGCCTCCCACTTGTGTATTTTAGGTCATGCAAGCTAGAGTTTTAAAAAGAGAAAGGCAATTGTCACCTCATTGAGAGAATTGGCTTGTTTTCAATTCTATCAAACTGAAGAATTTAAATTTAGTGTCTGTGCTTGCTCCAGCAAATTCTCCATGAGCCAATATTTATTAAGACGTTATCGTTATCTCTTAAGGACCACCCTGTCAGCCACAGTGAGAGACGCAAAGAGCAAAGAGTGGTGGCTCCCTCGTCACCTTGATGGGAAGACGGCATTAATACACAGACAACCGCCCGGACAGCAAACATCTACAAACAGGAATGCAACTGCCAGAAGTTTCAACATCCAGCTTGACCATGACGCTTGAGCTCTTTCTGTCTCTAGTTTGACATTGACAATGGGAGCTGTCTTCCCTGAAGCATGCCACCCCAAAGAAGGACCTCCTCTTAGTGGGACTGAGTGACAGAGCCCAGTGGCTGTCTGTCTGAGATCCTCAATGTGTCCTTGCAATGGTCACTGTGTGGGCACCATGGTTCCTAGAGGTCCCCTACTCACAGCTTGAGTTTTCCTCCTTAAGCTTTGGGGAATAATGAACTGTCAGATCTCTGGAATGTCTAAGTCAGCGTTTCCAGGAATCCAGGCCAGACTCTTCCCAAATGCACCCAGACTGTGGAGCTCGACTGTGAGCTTCGTTGCTGCTCATCTTCATCCTGGCCAAGCTCTGTCGAGCATCGCTCCATGAGGCAAGATGGGAAGTGAGATGTCTTTAACACCCTTGGGCTTTGTCTTTAGCCCAGGGGCCCTACATTTATCATGGTTTTCACTCCGCTCTGGGTATTACATAAAACTTTTCCAAATATTCCCTCCAAGATATAGAGTTTTAACAATCTCATTCATTCATTCTTCCTCAACCAACTCATTCATAGATACTGAAGAACCCACTCTTCCAGTGTAATCTATACAAAGCAGGTGGGTTTCCAGTATCTTCCTAGAGGAAATGCAAACTGAGGGAGGTACCCTGGCAAAGGGCAGATCTCTTTGACCAGAGGGCTTCATATATACAGTCTTCAAGAGATACCACCTCCCCTTTTCCATTTGGAGCAGCGCAAATGCTCACCGGGGGACTAGCTGCATGGATGATGCAAACCCTTAGTCCTCAGCCTAATGCTAAGGCAGCCCTCCCCAGCACCCCATCAGCTCTCCATGTTCCAGTCCTGTTGAATCCATCTTGCTTCATTTCTGGTGGGCTAGAGAGTCCCATCATCCTTCCTGAAAGCAGGAGCATAGTATCTAATCCTTCCTGTTCTTCCCTATATACAAACATCTGTCCATCTGCCAACAGACGTCTAGGTAGACCACTAAATGCTGAGGGATTTTTATACTGCTTCTTTAAACATATCTTCATTTTATGTAAAAACTGACTACTTTAGGAGACCCAGGAATTGATGAGGTAACAATCTAATATTCCATTCGTATTGTATTTGACAAAGGTGAGGATTTTATAAATGAAGATGAACATTCTGAAATATTACCTTTGAGTTCCATTAGTCAGTGGCAATATAAATATGATTTTCCAACCCCATTTTCTTCAGGGAAAAGTGGAGAAGGTCATTAAAAAAAAAAACTGCTTTCAGCAGTTTTTACACTGGTTCGTAGTTGAATGATAGTGTTAATTAGATTCCATCATTCTGTGGACAAGGTCCTAGAAGTTCAGAAAGACTATTTTACTGACTTAGCAGTTCCATGTACTATCTTCTGACAAGTTGGGTTTTGAAATGACTTAAAGCAGGAAGGACATTTTGACCAAACCTGATGTTAGCACTGGGGTTAGAACAAACAGACAAAAGGCAGTTTTACAAAATGTTCTGGTTCTTTGTGAGGTTAAGAGGATGTCCTGATATGTGTATATTTGTCTTATCTGCTCTGAAAAGTTTTCCATCCTCAGTCCATTGTGGTTTTCATAAAAATAGCAAACCATCATACTCTTTATAATTGTATTAGTTACCTAGTGCTGCATAACAATTGTACCACAAATTTTAAGGTGTAAAAAAACACATGTTTATGACCTCAGAGTTTCTGAGGGTTGGGACTTGGGGGCACAGCTAAGCAGGGTCCTCTGCACAGGGTCTCACCAAGCTGCAGTCAAGATGTCAACTGGGTTGGGATCCCATCAGAGACTCTAATTGGAAAGAATCTGCTTCCAAGCTGGTGTGGTTGCTGACAGCCTTCAGTTCCTGTGGTTGTAGGACTGAGGGCTTCAGCATCTTGCTGTGAGTCATCTGGAGGACATTTTTACCTCCTTGTCATGTGGACCTCTCCATGGGGCAGATTCCACCATGGCAGCTGGCTTCTTCAAAGCAGAGAGAGCATCTTTCAAGATGGGTGTTACAGTCCTATATGTCATAATTACACATAAAAGAAATTGAATCAGTAATCAAAACCTCCCAAGAAACAAAAGCCCAGGGCTTCCCTAGTGGCGCAGTGGTTAAGAATCTGCCTGCCAGTGCAGGGGATGCGGGTTTGAGCCCTGGTCCTGGAAGATCCAACATGCTGCAGAGCAACTAAACCCATACGCCACAACTACTGAGCCTGTGCTCTAGAGCCCATGAGCCACAACTACTGAAGCCCACATGCCTAGAGTCTGTGCTCCACAACAAGAGAAGCTACCACAATGAGAAGCCCTCGCACCACAACGCAGAGTAGCCCCCACCCGCTGCAACTAGAGAAAGCCCACACGCAGCAGCGAAGACCCTATGCAGCCAAAAATAAATAAAAATAAAATAAATAGATTTATAAGAAAAATAAAAAGTCCAGGACCAGACAACTTCACTGATGAATTCTACCAAACATTCAAAGAAGAATTAATATCGATCCTTCCTAAACTCTTTAGAAAAACAGAAAAGGAAAGTAATCTTTCAAACTCATTTATGGGGCCAGAATTACTCTGATACCAAAACCAGGCAAAGCTGCCACAAGAAAAGAAAATTACACGACAATTTCCCTGATAAACACAGATGGAAAAATTCTCAACAAAATATTAAGAAAACAGATTCAGCAATGCATTAAAAGGATCATACGTGGGCTTCCTTGGTGGTGCAGCGGTTAAGAATCCGCCTGCCAATGCAGGGGACACTGGTTCAAATCCTGGTCTGGGAAGATTCCACATGCCACAGAGCAACTAAGCCCATGCACCATAACTACTGAGCCTGCATGCCACAACTACTGAAGCCCAACGCACCTAGAGCCCGTGCTCTGCAACAAGAGGAGCCACTGCAATGAGAAGATGGAGCACCACAACAAAGAGTAGCCCTCGCTCACCACAACTAGAGAAAAGCCAGCGTGCAACAATGAAGACCCAATGCAGCCAAAAATAAATAAATAAATAAATAAATTAAAAAAAAAAAAGGATCATACACCATGAACAAGTGGGGTTTATTCCAGAGATGCAAAGATGGCTCAATATCTTCAAGTCAGTCAATGTGATATACCACATTAAACAAAATGAAGGATAAAAATCATACAATCATTTCAATAGATGCAGAGAAATCATTTGACAAAAGTAAACATCCTTTATGGTAAAAACTTTCGACAAAGCAGGTATAGAGGGAACATACCTCAACATAATAAAAGCCATATTTGACAAGCCTACAGCTAACATCATACTCAGTGGTGACAATCTTTTCCTCTAAGGTCAGGAACAAGACAAGAAATCCTACTCTCACCACTTTTATTCAGCATATTATTGGAAGTCCTAGCCAGAGCAATTAGGCAAGAAAAAGAAATAAAAGGAATCAAAATTGGAAAGGAAGAAGTAAAACTGTCATTATTTGCAGATGACATAACATAAATATAGGAAACCCCTAAGACTCCGTCAAAAAACTGTTAGAATTAATAAACAAATTCAGTAAAATTGCAGGATATAAAATCAATACACAAAAATCTGTTGTGTTTCTATACACTACTAACAAGCTATCAGAAAGAGAAATTTAGAAAATAATCCCATTTACAATTGCATCAAAAAGAATAAAAAACCTAGGAAGAAATTTAACCAAGGAGGTGAAGGATCTGTATATTGAAAACTACAAAATATCAGTGAAAGAAATTGAGGAAGAACGCAAATAAATGGAAAGATATTTTGTGCTCATGGATTGGAAGAATCAATATTAAAATGTCCATACTACCCAAAGCAATCTACAAATAAATGCAATCCTTATGAAAATTTCAATGGCATTTTCAGAGAAATTGGACAAATAATCTTAAAATTTGTATGGCACCCCAAATAGCCAAAGAAGCCTTGAGAAAGAACAAAGTTGGAGGCATCATGCTCCCTGATTTTAAACTATATTACAAAACTATAGTAATTATGGTATTGACATAAAACTATAGATTCGACTCTCAATTTTGTGGAAGCTTGATTTGAATGAGTTTTTTAGAGCTGAAAGTCTTGTCTCCAACCCCCAGTAGTACCCGCAAATCTCAGAGTATGTGTTGTAAGTATGTATCAGAAGTGGGCTTGATCTGCAGGCACTGTTCCTGATGCTGGGCTTACCAGGGGAAGGTGAGGTAGCCTGTTGGAGATGCCTTCTCCATGAGCTGACCCATTGGGTATCCATCCCCTTTGGCATTTCTCTTCTCACTGAGATGTAATATCAAGAGGGTCCTACCCAATAAGACAGAGGTTTCTAGAAATGGAATCAGTGGGCAGAGTGATTCAAACTGCTGTGCTGTGGAGCCCGGGGCAGACATTCCCTCCTGGATGCAGCAGAAATGGAAGCCTGGCCCTGGAGAAGCATCCTCTGAGGAGGGCAGGTATATTAGTAAGCTCTTTGCCTTGTTGGATTTCAGATTTAGCCAAGACAGCCAGTGGATTGTTTTCCCATAAATAGCAGCAGACTGAGTGGGTAGCAGATAGCAGATGACTGACGCCTTGCACAGTCATGGGAGGAAGGAGCCTGGGACTCAGGTGGTTTGGATGAGAAGCAGGTAAAAGGTAGAGAGAGAAGTCCCTGCCAGGCAGAGTACCAGCTGCTGCCAGGTCAAGTGAGGAGAAGCTTGGCACTGAGTCCTGGGGGTTGCTGGAGGGATTCTGAGTCAGTGAAGGAAAGGGACTGTCTGGTGGGGCTGAGGGAAAAATCACTTGGGGTTAAAACAATTAAGGCAGCCGGCAATTGTAAAAGATGACAGCTTCTGCAATACCGCTTGACTTCAGCCCCTTCATGCTAAACCAGTCCCGCATGCTGTCCTGCACCTTGTGCAGCGGCAAAGCTTAACCACAAAGTTGAAGGGTAGAAAGAAAGCCCAGTTAGGCAAGCGAGGACAGTGTGGGAAGCCTGCCCCTTCCAGACCTGGGCACGGTGACGGGAGGAAGGAGGGGCTCTCTGAAACTGCCCCTCAGGGGAGAGGGGCGGACAAGATTGGGCCAGCTTGGGCCCCGGCTCCAGCCCCAAGGCTGCCACAGCAGAGTGATTTTGGCAGAGGGAGGCCAGGTATGGGAAAGCACGCTGCTTATAGGAGACTGCAGATGCTGAGAGGCAGCTCAGAAGGCAGCAGGTCTGTGGGCAGGGTGGCCAGCTCCTCTCCATGCTGAATGAAGAGCTGTGGGTTGGACCCCTGGATGCACCTGGTTCCCCAGGGATCCTGAACGATGAGGGAAGACTGCCCTGGCCATTTGAGAGAGGCTGGAATGCTGGTTCCCGAGGAGAGGCTACAGCCTCAGCAGTAGCAGGACAGTTTCCCTGCAGACCAGCCTCCTGCCTGGGATGGGTGGACAGCGCCGGGGTCCAACGTTGAATCTCAGCTAGGAGTTGGTCCCAGTTGGGGTGGGAGACACATGTTCCGATGGGCAAAACAAAGACAGCGGATCCTCCCCAGGGGCATAGCAGAAGGCTGGAGGAACCAGGGGCCCCTGAATCACGCTGGAGCTGCAGGCTGTTAAGTTGCGACTTATTTGGCAACCTTGGACTTCATCATAGCGCAAGGATACCCCAAATCTCATCCTTAGTGACACTAGTCAAGGCTGAGTCTGCGCTCTGAGAACAAGATAACAGAGCAAAGAGGCAGACGTGAGGGCCCCAAGCTGGCCTAGGGAGCCCTGGAAGTTGCTTCTGTGCAAGAGGGGTCACCAGGGGACACCCCCAAGAGCCATCAATCATGTGTACCCACTCACTCGCTTCCAAGCATACAGGATTCCAAGACGATTATGGGTCTAAAAATACACAGGCCAGCTGTGTTTGGCAATACACTTGAATGACCTCCAGCCAGAGGCAGCGACAGGCACACTTGTCCAGACTGTCTGTGTGAAAGCCACCAATTCCCCACAGGAATTTCAGGATCCAGGACCCTCGGCCAAGGTTGTCCCGTCCTAAAGCATGGAGCTTCTCTACCTTGGTTTTCTTGCTGAGTGAGAAGCAGTGTGGGAGTCATTGTTTCATTTAACAAGTGCGTTTTGAGTCCTGACTATGCCCCAGGTTCTCTACCAGGTCTTCAGGTGGACCTCGATGGATGGGCCCTGGGATAGTGCTGTCCAGGGGAGATAAAACGTAAGCCGCGGAGGCCACGCTGTGCTCATATCGAATCCTTGGAACCCAGCCTCCTGGGCACTGATCAGCCTGGGTGAATGGAACACTTGAGGTGGACGTCTCTGTGTATGATGGCTGCTAGCCTGCTGTTCAGACAATCATTTGGGAAAATGCCAGAGATTTCTATCATAGGAAGGCATAAAATGTCTATCAGAGGAGGATTTGCCTGCAGAAAGTGGGAAGAATAGCTAACCCTCTGCACATTAAAAGTAGTCTCCTGGCAGCTGCTCCCTATTTTTTATGTTGGTGAATCCATGTTCTATGTAAATAATTAGCATATAACCAACCATTTGAGGTCTGAATAATTTTAACAGGTTAACAATCAGCGTCCTGGTTTCGTTGCATACATGTCCAACAGGCTCATACACTGTCATCCCCATAACTCATTCTGCAAATGCTCTTCTGGGTCCGAGAGTGATTTCGTGAGGAATTCTGAGGCATGTGGTAGAAAATAACATAGAAAATTACTTACGTCTCTTTCACTGTGATTTGGAAGAGATGCATCTTTACAGGAAAAGGCCATTTTTGGACTAGCTTTTTAAATTAAATTTTAAAAAAGAGGGTTAAAATGTTGTCAATAAAGATTATATTCTTAGTAAGGTTTGCTTTTCTCTGGTCAAACAAATTTGCATTGTACTTGGAGAACCTCCACTTTGAACAGACCTAGTTTTTAAATGATTTGAAGTAAATGTAACAGTATTTAATGGGGGAAGTAAATAAGTTATGACTTATGAATCTTACTGAGGAAAATGTTCATTCTTATTCACTACTTGACCAGCTTCAAGTCTCTAGAAAGAGCAGAGGGACACTGTGAAGTAAGGATTCTTACCGTGCATGCCATCCTTTGTGGAGCCAAGGCTTTGAAAGTGAAGTTATTTTTATTTATCCAAATTGAAAATTTATTTTCTTTTTAAATACAGCATTTTAATTCTAAATTATATTTTGCCTGCCAACTTGAACTGGAGTCTCTTATGGTATTATGGTCTTTACTTCATATGTGATAAACAGTTTCCAAATCCTCTAATGGCACATTTCCAGTTCAGTATGCCATGAAATCAATACTTCTGAGCTTTGACAATGAAGGAAAGCTTTCAGTAATTTTAAGTCCAGGCAAGATAAATATTAGGAATGTAACTCCTAAAGCTTCCAGCGGTGTGCTTATTAAATTCACACTGTCAATGGTCTTCAAAGACCAAGCAATACATTTAAAAAATTCAATCACTTTTACAGTTAACATTTCTTAAAATTCAATAGAAATTCAGCTTAACTTTCAAACTCAGAATTAAGAGCCTAAGAATATGTTACGGTGTTTTTGTATATAGATAGATGGTATGTTGTAGGCCAACAATGTTTGCTGTTCATGATCAAATAGTGATAAAAATGTAAGACCATTGGGTCTTTAATTAGCATTAAATATTTGACAATTCAAAAAAAAAATAAGGAAAAAAGGAAGGGAGAGAGAGAGAAAGAACATAAGAATGAAAAGAAGAAAACAAGGAAGAAACGAAGAAAAGACAGGGAGGGAGAGAGAGAAAGAGAGAAAAAAGAGAGGAAGGAAATTTCTGGTTTTCCAAATCGGTCTTGCTATTTTCCATTCCCCCCAGCCAGGTGGGTGAGATTTTGAGTTGCTTCACATCCTCACCGACACTTAGTATGCTCAGGCTTTTCATTTGAGCCATTCTATCACATGTGTGGTAGTATGTTTGTGGTATCAATTTGCATTTTCCTAATGACTAAAAATGTTGAACATCTTTTCATGTGCTTATTTGCCACAGGTGTATTTTCCTTAGTGAAGTTCAGATCTTTGGCTCATTTAAAAATACAGCCTTTCATGGGACTTCCCTGACAGTCCAGTGGTTAGGACTCAGTGCTTCCACTACAGGGGGTCGGGGTTCGATCCCTGGTCAGGGAACTAAGATCCCACAGGCTGTGCGGTGAGGCAAAAAAAAAAAAAAAATTAAAAAGAAATACAGCCTTTCAACTTCTACTCCTCGGTATTTATCATGCCCACCCCTCCCCCAACACCTGTCTGTGCAGGTCTACCCCTCCCCCAACACCTGTCTGTGCAGGTCCACACCTGCTCTTCTCCTGACTCCTCACCCATCTCCCTGTCCTGCCCACTCCTCTGCATCACGCTCATGGCTACCAGAGAAACCTCCGGAGCCTCCAGGTCTGATGTCATAGTCCTTCTCAGGCATGTCTGTGGGCTCTGAACGACAGGACTTTCTGTCCTCTGAATGACGGGACTTTGTCCTTTGCCTGCCACATGGTGTCTTCCTCACATGTGCCTCACCTGTTTTATCTTAGCCCCTCCAATTCCCCCTTTCTCACTTATTTTCACCAACATTGGACTAAATTCGGTCCCAGAAGCCTCCTGGCCTTCCACTCCTCTGGCCTCTACAGATATGGCCTCTGCCCAGACTGTTTTCCCCAAATTGTAAACATACAATAGCCACTGAGCAGACTGAGGGCCCTCTGTCCTTTTCATTTCCCATAATGCAGCATCCCATTGTATTTTCCTTCTATACTAGACCCCAGATCTACTGGGGACACAACTGCATTGTGCCCTTTAGCCCCCTTGTCTAATTCCGTGCCTGGCCACAGTGGACCACAGGTTTCTCCAGAAACGTACTGAGTAATCTAACCCTGCATTTCTCTTTTGGGATACAGGGATACAGTATCTGTCATCTGTTAAACTTCCTCATTCAGTGTGTAGGAAGTGTCGTCAAATCTCAGTGGTGTTCATGAGCTCCTTGTGCTGCTTCTGACGCCCCCAACAACAACAACGACAGCAAAGGAAGGTGTGAGACCCTCTGCCCTAGGAACAGGATGGCTGCCTGTGTGGAGCTCTCCAGAGTCCTGTGACTTTCCATGTGCACGGCTGCTCCAACTCAAGGCACGCCTTGCTTACAGCCCATTTTCTCCTTTCCTATTTACAGCATCCTGGCTTCACTTTCCTCACCATCCAGACTCCACTGTCCACTTCCGTATTCTTTTCTTTTTTTTAATTAAAAAATAAAAACACATAGAACTGCAAAGTATAACATAGCCACCCAGCATAAATATTATTTGAAACATAGATTTGATATATTTCCTTTAGATCTTTAAAACAAACATGACTGGAAGCCTGAAGTAGCCCAGATTCTCCTCCCCATTTCCAGTCTCCTCTCCTTGCTGCCGAAATGCTGGCTTCCCTGTGCACCTAGGCTGAACAGAAATACGGAGATAGGGATTTTGGAGGAAGAGAGAGATGGCTTTATTTTTCTGCCAGGCAGAAGGGAAGACACAGCAGGCTAGCACCTCCAGAGCTGTGTCCTCCCTCCTTGGGAATCAGGGAAGATTTTATATGTGGGGCTTGCAGTCCAGGGTATATGATAAGGATCAAAGCAGTGAAGGTCTTGCATTCTTCCTTTCCTTTGCATTATTTCAAAACAGTCATAGCTGGCGTCAGGCCGCCCCGTAATTGGGGTCCCTCTGTCTGGTAATTGCAACCGGTTGCCTCTGGTTTATTGCCTGGTGACCTTGTTTCTGAAATGCAAAACCTATAGGGGGTGATTTGTTACAAGGGGCGTATAGAATGTAAGTGCTGGACATAATAAGATTAGGGAGTGAGAGGCAGGGGATGTAACTCACACAGAGTTAGGGGTGATGGGTACCGAATATAAATTACACAGTGTCAGGGAGTGAGGGAGTGAGGTTAGCTTTGTAAAGTACAAATCTAGTTACTCCAAATTAGTGACAGTTAAAGTAAACCAAGGCGTGATTAACTCTTTCGGGCCAGGTTATGTTTCTTCTCTAGCCTGTTCGCTGTCCCTTTGTTTTCCTTGCTCTCAGGGGAGGGAGGACTTCATTTCTATTTTTTTTGCTGAAACATCCTCCTCAGAGACAACCATGATCAAGGACTTCTGTGTATCCAATCCCTGTTTTTATGCTTTTACTACATGTGCACGCACATTCTCCACAGATACAGCGTTTTGTGTCCCTCTCAACTTGCAAACACTGTATCATTCTCCAGTGATTGTTGTGCCGCTTGCTTGCTTCCTTCACCAGAAGGCCAACCAGGGCTTCCTGTCTAGTCTGAGTCCACCTTGTTTCACAGATCACCTTGAAGCAATCCTCAGATCAGCTTATGTGGACAGAGGTTCTTGAAATCATCCCAGTTAGGGAAGAATTGGGGAGAAGGCTTTTCTGTTATGCCCATGAGTCGAATGTGGGACCGTCTACGTGGTGCTGTGTTTCCCTGTTCTTGGTCGTTATATTTTCTAGGACAGCCTTGATTTTGCCTTCTACCTCTTCTATCAAATTCTCATTTTCTAAGTTCCCAGATTCATTGTTCTCAGATAAGTTCATTTTCATAGCATTCTATTGTTTTGCAAGTGTAATAACGTGATTCTTTTTAAAAAAAGCTCGAGATATAAGGGACATACAGTGAACTGCATATATTTAAAGTGTATAATTTGATGCACACAGCTTCACATAACCAAGATAACAAACATCAACCCCAAAGGTTTCCTCATGCCCCCTCCCCCTTGCCCTCATTCCCAGGCAAATGCTTATCTCCACACAATGCAGCAGGTACTCTTTTTTATCTGGCTTCTTTCAGCCAGCATGATTTTGAGACACATTCATGTTGTTGCTGAGATCCATAGTTTATTCCTTTTTATGCAGGGTAGTATTCCATTGTATGGATACACAACAACTGGTGGACAACTGGATTGTTTCCAGGTTTTGGCTACTATAAATAAAACTGCTACGAACATTCATGCACAAGTTTTTGTATAGATATGTGCTTTTATTTCTCTTGGGTAAATACACAGGAGTGAAAATTTTGGGTCATATATTAAATGTATGTTTAAGTTTTTAAGAAACTGTTAAAGTGTTTTCCAAAGTGGTTAGATCACTCCCCATTTCCTCTAGCAGTACGTGAGGGTTCCAGGGTCTCCACGTCCTTGCCAAACCTTGGCTGGTCATTCTTTTTAAGTTCAGATATTCGAAGAGATGGGCAGTGGCATCTCGTTGTGGTTTGATGGGTGTTTCCCTAGTGACTCAAGATGGTAAACACCTTTGCATGTGCTTACTTGCCATGCGAATGTATTCTTTGATGAGTGTCTGTTCAAATCTTCTGCCCATTAAAATATATTTAAAATATCTATTACTGAAGTTTGAGAGGTCTTGACATATTTGGATACAAGACCTCTATCAGATGTGGTTTGTAAACCCCTGTCAGCAGGCGGAAGAAGTCAAAGCATAAGTTCAGCTCATCATATTTAACTGGGAGCTTCTAAGTGAACTCCTAAAAACATAAAATCATTCCTAAGGTGCTAAAAAATAAAGGGAATTTTAACAATATAACTAACACGTTTGAACTAACTATAGAACAAACAGCACCGACTTTAAAAATGGTGTTGTTATTTTATAAAAAAGGTTTGAGGCTACAAAGGAAAACTCAAAATCCACAAAGGAGAAATCTCACAGAAAATGGTCTCTACTATATCCACACGTGTGAAAAGAACAAAATATGTTTAAATAAAATCCCCCCAAATGGTTGAAAAGCAAAAAGCACCATTTCAAACAAAAAAAACTAGTTTCCTAACAATATTTGGATCAAAGCAAATCTAAGAAGTATAGCTGGGACTCTTCAGGACCATAATTATAGGAACTTGGTTAAACTTAAGGAAATGTGGTCAATGTTACTTAGCAGAAACACAGAGCCTTAATAAAAGCCAAAAAATACACATGCTCAGAAGAAAATAAATGAAGCACTCCTTCTCAACAGTTATGAACACAATGGAAAAATCTCCCCCAAATTAGAGGAGTGAAATTAGAAGAGTGAAAATAAGATCAAAGTGAATATTAACAAATTAGGCAATACAGAGGAAATTACCATAAAAAACATTGAGTAAAACAGAAAAAGATAAACGTCAAGAATATCTAATGAATAACCTACAAGACCAGAATGTCCAAGTGGGCCTGTTCTTAGTTTGCCATCTTCTCTACGCCTGCTGGCCAACCCTTGTCTTCATTTCTGATTTGTATGATGTGCATTTGAAATTCTCAATAAAAAGATAAACAAAAAAAGCAAAGACAAGATCCCAACGGCTGAAGCGTAAACAAAACCATAACCACACAAGAAAATGAGTGCTCAAAATAATCATTTCACATTAGGCATTCCTGTCAAAATTATGCAAGAATCCTAGCAATCACCTCTATTATTTAATATTTCTTTTGAATTTCTTGTTAATATAAGCAGCGAACGACAATAGCAACAGCTTCAAATACTGCAAAATAAGAACTACTTATTGAGAATGGTAGGACTGTAAAGCTAGAGATCCTAAGAATAGCAGCAACAAAAGGTGGGAATTCATGAAATAATCTTAGTAGCATGGCTGGATGTGACAAATATACAAACCTCAATAGGTTTGATTTATCCTGGTTATAAAATGTATTTGGGGACATATTCTCATTCACATATATCTAAAAATAACCTTAAGCTGGGATGAAGTGAGAGAGTAGCATGGACATATATACACTACCAAAAGCTAGTGGGAAGCAGCCGCATAGCACAGGGAGATCAGCTCGGTGCTTTGTGACCACCTAGAGGGGTGGGATAGGGAGGGTGGGAGGGAGACACAAGAGGGAGGAGATCTGGGGATATACGTACACGTATAGCTGATTCACTTTGCTATACAGCAGAAACTAACGCAACATTGTAAAGCAATTATACTCCAATAAAGATGTTAAAAAAAATAAAATAAATTAAAATATCCTTAGCAGAAGTGCACAAGATTTACACGAAGAATGTCACACAGCTCTACTGAGAGATAGAAGAGAATATTTAGCACTATGAAATATTAATATGGGTGGGAAAGAGATTTCAGGGCTGTCTGAACTTCTAGCGTAAAGAATTGTCCACACAGAAGGGTAACAAAACAACCCAACTTTTACCAGTAATTTTATTAATCTCTTTAATTATTATAACTAACACAATAACAAACTGTCATAATTTGCTAGTTACAGTTTTTAGCAAAGGGAAGACAGGCAGACAAGATAGAACAAGATTTCGTCCTGTCAATCATCCACCCAGCTCATGACAGTGAAGTAGCAACCATTCATCAAATCCCCACTTAACCCAAACTTTTGGTCACTCAAATAAAAAAGAAGCACCAACAGAATTAAAAATCACAGTGAGCATCTCTAGCTCTCAGACAAGCATCTTTCTGGCCAGGTACACCTTCCAGAGCCCAGGGGCCCAAATCAGTCAAGACTTGCTCAGATTTTTGAGTTTTCTGGAGGAGATCCTAAATATTTATCATTTTATGGTTTCAAGTAATTATTCAGTCAGAAAAAGGGCCAAAGTTTATTTGATCATAAAATTTCCCCACAAATGCATTCAATTTTTAGTTAAAAATGAAGCACAGCCACATCAGGAAAAGTTTTCCGTGTAATTCTAAAACCCTAAGGGACTCTAAAAACCACTAACACCAAGAACACAGTCTCTACATGAAACCTCATGGGGAGGGAGCCCCTGGTTGGGAAGGTGAGCCAGGAGAAGTGGGGAGGGAGCCGATGGGGTACCCAGGGGCCCCGGGGTGCAGGGGGCAGGAGGGCCTGCTCCCTGCCCAAAGGTGGCAGTCGGTCGGAGAACATACAGGACGCAACGTCAGACATGTCCCAGAGGCCTCTGCCACCCAGCATCGTTAGAGATCGTTAAGTGAACACGGACTCTCTCCACTTACACCTTGCTCGGTTCCCACCCCTGCAAATGCAGGAGCAATAGAGGTAGCGCTGTCCCAGGTGAGGAGGGGTCCGTACCATGTGTTCATTGGATTTTCACAGAGGGGGCAAGAGACTCAGTAGGTAGCCTTCCAGTGGGGAGATTTCTTTTACATATCTGGCAATAAGTAGTACATTTTATTATTGTCATTCATCTCCATGGAGGTTTTGAGTGCATCTAAAATAAGAAATTCTGCTTCAAATTATAGTTTTGCAATATTGAGAGGTATTTAAAAAGAAAAAGTGCCTTTAAAAAAATGTTAATTCTACCTAGAAGGAGGAAGAAAAATCATCCCAAGCCAGAGACTCCTAGTGGCTCATGGCGAGTGACCCGAGATGGGAAGGCTCCCAGCTGAGGGCCTCCAGGAAGTAAGTCCCTTTCATGGGGGACACAGCAGCTTGCTCCTTAGGAATGCCCCCAGTGCCCCGTCCTGCCAGTGAAGTCACCTGGTGGTCCAGGCTGGAGCAGGTGCCAGAGGCCTTTTGCACCGGCCTCCGCTGGGCCTCTCCTCTCTCTACGCCCAGCTTCTCTGCCTGCCCAGCACCCAACAGTGAGAGGCTGTGGTGGGTACTCTGTGGAGACCCGGGCCTCTCCGACCTAGGGGGATGAGAGGGACATGAAGACAGAACACACCTCCATAGGGGGAGGGGACAACATCACCTTTGACCTTAAACCCATTGCTGTAGGGAGTTGTGCAAGGGGTAGAGAATGTTTTGGTCCAAAGAGGCAGACAAATGAGAGGAGGGTCAAGCTGCAATTACAGAGTTCCAGATCCGTGACCTGGTATGCAGTGTCATAGTTCCACCTGCCATTTCAGTTCGATTAGACTGTTATTAGGTAGCTTACACATTTGCTACTGTTATTAGATAGTTTACTCGTTTACACAGTCCTAGAGCAAATCTTGAAAAAGGTGAAGTAGCAGAAAAATTACAGAGACACACATTCATTTATATCATCCTGAGAGAAACATGACCGAAAAGCTTCAAGTTGAAGGTAACCCCATTGACAACGAACTTAAAACAAAAATGGAATCATAACTTTTCTGAATTTGGGATAGTCTTCAAATTTCTCATGGTACCACCTGAAATAAGACAAAAAATACATTAAAAAAAACTTAATTTTCTCACTGAAACATTTAACAGTTGCTAACAAAACGGACAATATTTCTCATCATAGAGGGATACTGAGCTTTTTAAAAGTAGTAATAAAAATTCTGGCATCTCAGACACATAGCTTGACTTTGTCTGTATCATGAATAAACACATCAGACTGTACAGCACGATTCACGAAGATGTGACTCATATAATTCACCTTTATATTGGCAGGGAAAGTTACAGGCATGTGATAAACACGCAGATCAGGATATTGGGGCGCTATCTTTGCAGATCTTGGGAAGCAGGCTGACTGGGGGAGGGGAGAAGAACTGAGTAGGTGTATCCTGAGTATCTCTCAGTTACCCCAAGAGTTTTCTCCAGTTCCCAGAAGAGAACTACTGCTCCAGACCCAGGGTCTGTGGCAGGGGCACGCAGCTACATGCCAGGTGACTCTCAAACAAACCTAGGAACACGTGACATGGGTCATTCATAATTCAGCCCTGCACTCAAGCAGGTATTCTGAGTTTTGATATAAATTAAATCAACAAAGGCACACTCATTCGTTGTGGGGTAAGAGCCCTTTGGGAAGGGTGGCAGCTAAGTGGGTGGAGTAAAAGCTTAAAAATAATTTGACAAAATGGAGAAATAGGCAGAAAAAGTCTTTCCATAAGTACAAAAGAGTGCTAAACACTAAAAACAATGATGAAAAATAATTAGCTATTGTAGAGAACAAACGTATGGACACCAAGGGGGGAAAATGGCAGGGGCGTGGGGGTGGGATGAATTGGGAGGTTGGGATCGACATACACACACTAATATGTATAAAATGGATAACTAATAAGAACCTGCTGTATAAATAAATAAATAAAATAAAATTTTTAAAAAATTAGCTAATTTGTTAAGATGGCAGAAACATATGAAAACAACAACCTGAAAGTGAGTCAACAAAATCCTGTCGATTTTAGATCAGCTAAACACTGTCATCCACAAATACAGAATTACAAGATAGCAGATGCCACGGTGCTCTCATGCGCTGTTCTGTATTCCCCAAAAGACACATGATGAGAAACACCCACAGAAGCTGGTCACTGGACCTCAGATCAAGCAGCACCTCCCCTGACATGAGGCCACAGTAAAAACGGACTTTTCCAGATCAGTGATGTGTGTGGAGACAAGAAGGGCTACGGGCAGTAGAGGTGCCAAGAATGTGTACAGTCCACATATTTACTCATGTCAGCCTGTGCTATGGTCTGAATGTGACCCCCGCAAAAGTCATGTGAAGGACCTAACGCCCGAGGCAATGATAGTATTAGGAGGTGAGGCCTTTGGGAGGCGATGAGGTCATGAAGGTGGAGCCTCAAGGATGGAATTAGTGCCTTGATTAAAGAGGCCCCCCGGCTCTTTCTGTCCTTGAGGTTACAGCGAGAAAGCAACCCAGAAGAGGGCCTTTCCCAGAACTGCCAGTACTGGCACCCATATCTCCAATTTCCAACCTCCAGAACTCTCAGAAATAATCGTTTGTTGTTTTGTTTTTTTTCTTTTTTTGCGGCATGCGGGCCTCTCACCGTTGTGGCCTCTTCCCGTTGCGGAGCATAGGCTCCGGACGCGCTGGCTCAGCGGCCATGGCTCACGGGCCCAGCCGCTCCGCGGCATGTGGGATCTTCCCGGACCGGGGCACGAACCCGTGTCCCCTGCATCGGCAGGCGGACTCTCAAGCACTGCGCCACCAGGGAAGCCCTCGTTTGTTGTTTATAAGGCCTGTGCTTCCACTGCAGGGGGCATGGGTTTGATCCCTGGTCAGGGAACTAATAAGATCCCACATGCCACGCGGCCAAAAAGAAAAAAGTACTTTAAGTATGTGTGTATGTATAGATACTTTTAAAGGGACAAGCAGCATATTTCTATTACTTTTCCCATTCACTTTCCTACCCCTAGAATCAAAGTTTATGTGACACTGACCAGGGCTGGATACCAATTTTTTGTCTTGATTTTATTACTGTGGAGCCTGAACTAACATCTCCTTGCCTTTCTGTTGAATGCAAAATAATCCCTAACCGTTTGTGTGTTTCGGGCTCAGAAACAGCTTTGTGTTTGTGAACACAGGGACGGGCCACTGACAGCTGAGTAAACACTTTCCAAGCATTCACAAATCACGGTTATGCACCCAAGTCTCATGAAATAGGCTGTGACAAGATGGCAGCATGTCATATTCGTGTGGGTCTCTTTAAAAAAAAAATCATTGTGTCATCAACCAGTGTCTTGAAGACTCATTGAGTTCATTTTTAAAAATGACATTAAAGTTAACAAACAGATAAGCATGCCATAATTTATTTCAACAGAGTCTGCCCTCAAAGACTGTGCTTGAGGCCGGCCCCAACCTCCAGTGCCCGGGTGTGAAGGAGCACACGTCTGAGTTCATTCTCACACAGCTGTGAAATCTGTGCAGCCACACCCTGGCCCCATCCAACAAGCATGGCTGCTGGAGGCTGGCAGGGAAGAAAACGGTGAGAAAACGTGCCCCCCTTAACCATTCCTTGAAATGTGGCCCTCAAACCTGAATATCTGTTAGCTACTCGGAACAGGTGACCCTAAGTTTCTGATCTACAGATCTAATTATCAATATAACAATCATTTATGGATTTAAATACTTCACGTCTAGCTGTTACAGAAAGAAGTTCATTGTAATAAAGTATGGCTTTAGGAACATTGTCAGTAAGTAAAATATAGTGCAAGGACTAGTCCCAGGGATTGCTTCCTTTTGGAAGCAATTTATCTGATGGTTTCATTAGTTGGGTGGACTGGATTTAAAAAAAAAAAACAAAGCAAAGACAGGCTTCATTTTGTCCTCAGCTTGTAAATCTAACATTTCTGAGCATACTTCCACTAAACCGAATTAATTGTTTAGCAATTAAAATTGCTTTCACACTGACACCAATTTAAACAGCAAATGAAGGAAAAAGAGCCCTTTCAACCCGTGAATCTGCAAAGAGCACCTTTGGGCTCTCTTTACAGAGACTTTCCTTTGGAAAATAGGATTATTTTCTACTTCTATCTGTGTCACACTGCAGCACTGAGAGGGATGTTCCTGTGCCCTGTTTTCACTTGAGAAAACATCTTTACGACTGACCTAGTGTGCTCTTGTTCAGTCTTCCTCTGTTCCACTTTCTTAAAATGTCAGGATTATCTCTTTTGCTTTTATTATTAGAAAGCCACCAATATTCACTTTTTAATATCTAATATCACAAATGGACAGGAATAGCATCTCCCCCATGGCCATGAGAAGGTGGTCTTAGGCCCCTGCACTGGGCTGTGTGGGGTAGGTGCTGGTGTTGAGGTGGGGGAGAAGGCGGAGGGAGAGAGGGAAGGGGGAGAGAAGGAGAGAGGAAGGGGAGAAGAAAGGGGGAGGGGGAGGGAAGGGGGAGGGAAGGAAAGGGGAAGGGGAGAAAAGGGGGAGGGGGAGGGAAGGGGAGGGAAGGAGAGGGGGAGGGAGATGGGGACACATGGGAAGGGGGAGGGGAAGGGAGAGGAGGAGGAGAGGAAGGTGGAGGAGGGGGAGGGGAAGGGGTGCGGGGTGGGGGTGGGGAAGATAGCTTGCAGTTGTTGTCACTGCTGTTACATGAACCTAGTTTTGCTTTATTCATTTTCTAGGACGTTGTTAGATACTTTTATTCTAAAGTGATAATAACATATTATTTCAGCCAGGCCTGCTGAGAGTATGAATCTTTCTGGTTCTGAGAAAGGTGTTTCATAGGCATGAGATCTGGGGAAATCATCTAGCAGAGGAGAAAACTGAGGACCTCAGACTCACTGCCTTTGCTTACATGGACTGTAAATCCTGGAAGGGCTGGTGTGTTGGTTTCTCAGGGCTGCTATAACAAACAGCCACAAACCCGGGGCTTGAAACAGCATTTATGCCTGGCAGCCAGAAGCCTGGCTTCCGGGTGTGGTAGGGCCACTGCTCCCTCCCAGGCTCCAAGGGAGGGTCTTTCTGAAACAGGAGAGAAAGAGGCTGGGCACAGCCTTTGAAAGAATGACACAGCCCGAGAACATGACATAAACTGATTAGAACCAAATGGATCCAAGATGGCGGACAAGTCGACTTTTCCCACTAGACCTTGAGCCTCAGTATCAGCAAGTTCACGTTAGCACGCTAAATGACCCACCCACAGGCGCCATGACAGTTCCAAGACAGGCCATAACGATCAAAAAGTGGGCGGTGGCCCAATTCCTGGAAATCCCCGCCCCTTCCTGAAACAACTGGAACACTCCTCCCCCTCATTAGCCTATGAAATTACCCGCTCCCATACCCTGGTGCCTCTCTCACCTTCTGAGATGGCCCACACTCTGTCTGTGGAGTGTGTTTCTCTCTAAATAAATCCACTTCTTACCCATCACTTTGTCTCTCACTGAATTCTTTCTGTGATGAGACATCAAGAATCTGAGCTTCATTTAAGTCCTGAAACCCGGTGTGTGATCTCCGTTGGAAGACTGTGGGTTTTGGCCGGGCTCGAGTCCTGGCTGGCGTGGGTTTAAGTCCCAGTCTGAGGTGTACGGTTTCACTTCTAGCCTTTCCCAGCTTCCGGCAGCCTCTGGGGTTCCTTGGTTTGTGGCTGCATCACTGCCACACTCTTGGCCCTCAGCTTCCCTGTGTCTGTCTGCACACAGCCGTCGCTTCTTTTGCGTGCATGTCTGTGTCCAAGTGTCTCCTCTTCGTAAGGACACCAGTCCTACTGGACTAGGGCCTAACTCCAGGGTGACCTCATCTGAACTAAGCCCGTCTACACGGACTCTGTTCCTGGGATTAGGACCCAATCCAACCCTAGATGGCGAATCATTCCTGAACATGTGTGTCTGAGCCACTTCTGATGCTGTAACCCCTTTCCTGAGCCCTCGCTGGTATGGGCTTCCTTCCTACCCTTGTCTTCACAGCAGCTCCGGGATACACACGGGTCCTGACTTTGTGGCCCTGCTCCCCTCACTGGCAGGAGGGAAGCTCACCAACTTACCAGCGCGGGGGGCACTTCAAAGAACAGAGGTGCTGCTCTCAGGATCTCAACAACTCTCACGCTTTTGCTGTAATGTCTTCAACTATTAGCTAAACATATATTTAGCTCTTCCTTACTACCTCCAATAATAATCCTATGTGTCTTTAAATACATGGTGAGCCTGGGAAATAAAGCCAGGACTTCTGACTCTAAGAAGTCTGTGTTTCCCACTGCACCGTGATATCATCTATTCTTCTGCTGGCCTTCCAGCTCTGTCCTGTTCCCCAAAGAGATGGCAAAGTCCGTGAAGCAGGACAATGATATACGTTTTTGGATGCCTCTGTGTCAGCAGCCCTGGAGGTTAGGATGGAATGTTTCTGAGTACATGAAGCCAGGGAAGCAGAGCAGCGTCCCCTCGAGCTCAGAGGACACGAGCTGTCCATGTGGGCACTGGGGAACCAGACGCGCCAAACTTCCAGCATTGCTGCGGCATCAGGGGACTGTCCCGATGCTCAGATGGTCTGCGAGCCCTCCAGTCTCAGCGAGACGTGACTTCCACCCTGTCTGAGCCTGAGCCTCAGTTTCCCCACCTGTTATATGGGGAAGATGCCCTCCAAGCTCACTTCAGCTTTAACATACTTTGTTTTCTATGCTGTTGGTCAAATGGATCACAGACCCTTTTGGGGATCTGATAAAGGCCTCACACTCTGGAAAACAATGTGACCTCAGGGTGCGGTATCCCAGGAGTCCATCAGGGACCCTGCACAGTGGGATGCCCTTGTGGGAAGGGGCTCTGCCAGGGCCAGACACTGATGCTTCCAACTGCAGCCGCCCGAGGGCCTGCTGCCTGCCCAGCATCCCCTGTTATCATTGGCGAGTCCACGTCAGACCCTGAATCCCCCTGCCTGACATTCAACTTGACCACCGAGTCCAGCAGCAGACATTCAAAGAGGCTCAGAGCAGGGTGGAGCAAATGATGTGGCTGACGCGTACCTGACGATTACAGCTGGGCTATTCTTCAGACATTTGCGTGGTTCCATGCTCATTTAGCTAAAGCCTGGTCTAAACTGGGATTTGGCAAATTGATATGAACATTTCAGAAATCTAACCTGCAAATTGCTCTACCAAGGTCGGAGGACAAATTAGAAATGCTAAAAGCGTTTTCAAACGTACTGGTGATGCTGCTGAGCCCTGGTGAGCAGGACACAGAAGGTGAACACAGCAAAAGCCCAGCCTTGGATGGACCAGCTGGCGAGGGCGTAGCCACACCACTCGACGACCTCTCCGAAGTAGTTGGCCGCAGTGATGTATTCAAACAAGCCCCCTAGAAGAAAACAGAGACCCAGCAGTGCGTTTACTATGAAAGAGTGCCTCATGAAATCCTGACTTAAGAGATACCAGTGGATACTTCCTCAGAGAACATACAAATCAACTCTGGGGAAATACAACCTTTACAGAATTTTCATCAATGAGACGCATCTAACATGACCGGTTTTACTATTTCATATCACAACTTCTGGTAGTAAGTACACGCCTGTATCAATACCTATCTGTTTGTCTGACTATAAAATGCTACGGTTTTAACACACTTCAGTATATCACCTCCCTGGTTAATGAATCAAGCTGACAAAACTTAAACAAGGATGGGGAACACAGACTAAGAGTTAATGAACCAACTTGATAAAATGGACCTATAGGGACCCCTAGACAAAGAGCTGGAGAAAATACAAATTTTCAAGGACAGACTCATTCATTCACTCCTCACATCTTCACAGATTCATCAAGTCTACATGACAGGCCAGACCTTTCTCGAAGCACGTGGGGTGCTGTGTGGACCAGACCCCTCCCCCAACATCTGGGCCATTACACCCCAGGGAGTGGGGGGCACCCAAGGGGCAGAGCAGGGCGTGGGGGCCGGGGAGTCATCGGGCCGGAGAGCAGAGCTGCACACTCCAAGGGTAACCCCAGGGCCACAGTTTAAGTCATTTGAGCTTTACAGGGTTTTTTGGTCATTTGTTCTGCTGTTGTTCCTGTATGGTTTCCAGGAAGATAAGCTGAAGGATTCCAAACTAAGTGCTGCTGTGTGCTTCTCACTTTCACTCTAGCTGTAGTCTTACCTACTGATATTTAAAGAAAATTTTCAGAAGCGCTGTTGTTTTCCAGCTTGTATCTATGTTGTCCTTTTTAGAGTATATTGCTCCTTTGCTCATAATTTCAATCCCTTTTTTATTTTTTAAATATTTAAGTATTCACTGTACAACTTGTGCCCATGAACTCTAAGATCTGAGCTCGCTCACATTCACGAAGCTCTTGTTCATGGTGCCCTTTTCCTCACGGGCTCAACTTTTGACTGCGGCCCTTATTCTGTGGCGTGTGGTCTGCCGGGCTCTCGGAGGCCTGAGTTGAAGGCAGGTTCCTTGGGGATCTGGGCTCGCGTTGGCCACGGGCATGAGCGCACCGCCCCCAGGAATACATGGATCCTAGTTCACAGCTGGACGTTTTTCAGACCAGGCAAGTGGCACGAATTTGGGCCACAAAACCAGCATGAGGGTCAGCTAGTGGTCAAAACAAGATGCACTCTGGACTCTAGCACTCGCTTAGATTTTGCCCTCTGATTGATGATTACTTGCTTTCTTGATACCACACTGACGCATTTAAATTTTTCACCCAACCTTTTAAATTGTTTTCGGAGGGAGGGTCAATCGAGCTATCGATTCTATTCTGTGGCTAGAAATGAAGTATCGGACACCCCTTGTAGACCACCAATTCCTACTAATCTCTCTTTCCAAACACAGATATAACTAGAGCTTCCTTTCTGCTTAATAAAGCGTCCAGTTAGTCAGAATTGCTTCTTCTATCATTTTAACAAAACAGTAATCAGTCACTGTTACGAACAATAATGGTGACTCACACTGAAAACCTGCAGCTAAAACATACTGCACTTTAGTTACGAGATCTGGCAAAACTAAAACAGCAAAGCATCACTCAATAAGATTTTAGAATAAATTCCCCATTTTCGGTACATACCCCTTGGTATTTTATATCCAGTCTCCCCTGGTTTCCTGAGGTTCCTTAGGACATGGTCTGAATGGATGTTTATCAGCATACCTAACAACCACAAGACAAAACCTAAAGAAAATGAGATATAAAGAAAATAAAATATTCAAGAGTATTACGGTTAATAAACTACAAAGTTTACAAACCCAAGCCTGAATGAAGGGTATTATTTGTATAACACATTAGCCATGACGGATAGCAAAAATCATTGTATATAATAAATACTGTGCTTTATTTAGGAAGATGACTTAGAAGCACTGCTCTAGGCCTGCTAGATAGGGCTTTGCTTTTCTAATAATACTATTAAATTATCTAATCTATTTAAGATAGCTTGACCGGATGGCCACAATCTATGTTTTTAGGATGACTGGTATGATCAGAAATTTGACTTATGACTAAGGCACAAGGCTCTTTTCTAGGAAGAGGTATTACCATTGTCAGTGGGTCAGCCCACAGCCTTTATTTGTCCTCTCAAACACTGAAGCACGATGCCCCCTCTGGCCCCTCTGTTTCGCAGAAGAGGAGATGGGAAATCCCAGCGCGCGCTTTACCACGACTGGTTGCATTCAGGCCCCTTGAGGGGCGGTGCGGAGGAGCTAACCTCGGGTCCTCTTCTCTTCTTTCTCCATAACCTCATTGGAACAATTTAACGCACATCTACGGCCTCCCCGACCCCTGACTTCCTGCTCATTCATCAGTCGGCGTTCCTGGGTCTGTTCGTCCACCTCATCTCCCCCAACTAAATCTTCAACTGCCAGCCGCCCAGCTGTGCGTAGATATTCCACAGCATCTGAACATTTTCTCTCCAGTTCTCCAAAGCCTTCAGGGGTTTCTCATCACTTAAGGGAGACTTATCAGTATCATGCCAATTAATTCCAACAAGAAAAGGCCAAATGCCAAAATAGTGCTTGATAAAAGGAATAACTTGATTTCATAAAAAGAGTTAATTTGATTATCCTGAGATACTTAATGTGAAGGCAGATGGTGCTTAATGGGGGCATTCAATTCAATTTCAAAGGAATGTACACTTGGAGTAACGTTATTAGTTATTCATCAGTTACCCCCGTGGCATTAAATAGTTTTCCACAGTTAGAACAGGGACATACGAACCATGTTCAGGTCTACAGTAAGACTTGCAAGATTTCTTCCTATTGATTTCACTAGGCAGCTTCCTTTCTAAACAGTTTGTACCGAATTGTCTAATATGTTTTGTAAGTCACTTACTGGATCCATCAATTTATGGCTGACTCGCTACCTTGTTTGAATTTCAGTATGTCACTTCTAGGTGATTGGGCCCCCAATGTGATGTTCCAGAAAGCATCACGTTCTCAAAATTCCATGCTTCCTTTATTTGTCTTCTAAGAGACAAGCTCCCTCTATTGCCTAGATTCGTAGGAAAACTAATATTTGTGCTTATCTGAACTAAACATTTAATTCCATGGTTAGGGATCTTAAAATCTTTGTATAAATTCTTTTAGCTTAACCACTCTTACTTCTCTGGGAAACTTTTTGTTAGGATTTTATTACTATTGATACTTGCTTAACCTTTTCATAATAACTATTGTAAGTATAATTAATTATGTGATTTCTAAAATTATTCATGTAATTACAAAATCTATAAACTTTATGAAATGAATATGAAAAAAGTAACCCAGTTTGTTTCTCAGTTGGCATATTTCCTCATTTTCAATTACTTCTGTTCAATCATAGAGAAGTCAAGAAGTCTGTATACAATTTATTGATGTCTTAAATTTTAGACCAGTTTCAAAGGCACCTGCAGGTAACATGGTCTATCTATAGAGCTCCTTTAAATGACACTGAAATTCACAGACCAAAGAATTCTTTTGTTTTGTTGTTCATCAAAAGTTCAAACAATTCATCATAAAAACGATTCCCATGAGAATCTCAAATAAACATTTAAAACCTTTATCTTTTAGTTTAAAAAACAATCCCCTTTCTCTGTCCATCATTGCCTTTTGTGGGCCAGTGTGATGATCTGGTTTAAACCACCACTCTGCTATTACTCGATTTAGATCTGGGGCCAGCTGCTTAACCATATGACCTTTCTTTCTCCTGTGAAAAGGACCTAACTTTTGCCCTTTTCTGAACCTCGGACAGGCAGAAGCATGGGTACAGCTCCTGGCAGATGGCCAAGCCTGTTCTGTCTCCTTCTGAGAGTTGGGGCAAAAGATAATCAGACAGTCAGGGAGCAGATAAATCAAGATGATATTTGGGGGCAGGGTGCAAACAAAACAATTTAGTCTGGTGTTTCATGGAGGCACAGACTTGTGGAGCTAGAAAAGGCTCTTGAAAATTTTCCCATTCGTCCCCCCTCTGATAGATGAGGAAGCAGATCCCTTGTTGTCACAGTTCTCAGGTTCGATGAGGACTCTGCCCTGGGAGCAAAATTTTAATTCACAGAAAAAAACATGACCGAGAAATGTGAAACTGCTTCGTCAACAACAAAGTACTACTCAAATGTTCGGTTTCTCTATTATGACAAATTCATACACATGGAGAAAAAGCCAGATGAAACGTAAGATCACTTTATGTACTTTAGGGTGAAGGGCTCTGGGGCAGTTTGAGAATTTGATGGACCAACTGCCGATTCTTAGCATGGTACCTTGGGGGTAAGCTACACCTGAATGTGCTAGAATGTCTAAACGTTAGGAGGGTAAACATATAGAAGAAACTTCCTTACAAACAAGAGCTCCCAAATTACGTAGTTTTAACATCCTTGCAAATATTTTTGATGGCTAATGTTCTATCATCATTTTTGTTCACAACTTGTAAGGTTATAATTAGAACTTAAAAATGTACATTACATTCATTGATAAAAATTTTAAAAAAAAAATTCAAAAACCTCACAAACCTCAAAGTTTAAAGTCAGTATAACCATAAAAGTCTAATCACCTTGTGGGAAGATGACCCAGTCTGACTTTCTCTCGCTTTCCAGAAGAAACCATAGGAGGTTTAACCACTTAGATTACACAGTCAACTAGTGCCCAAATGAACTCACTCTCCATCCACTGCTCACTGTGCTGCAGCCGGTTGCTATTTTTAGGCTCACCTTAAGAACAGGTATTTATGCTTTCAGTGCTTGAGTGGGCAAGGGTGACGGGCACCTGCGTCATCTCCTGCTACTGATACGGCGCTGGGACAGCCTGACCCTCCCTCCCGCCAGTGCTTGGCCCCCTGCTAGGGCATGGACCTACGCAGACTCTCTGTTCTCTCAAGAAGTGTGCGCTTTCTAACTGGACACTACTGGAAGGTGAGCACCGAAGTTATGAGTAGGAGGATGGAGTGCATCACTAAGGACACTCACCTGTTAGAAATCGGGGGTCAGTGAGCCAGTTGTCAGCATATACCGCATACTGGCTCAAGTATCTGCTCTGCAAGTAGCCATTATAGGTGCAGAACATGAATGCCAGGATAAAGGTGTACAATGGCATGGGCTTTCCTCCTCGGATCAGAAATGGGAAAATCAAGGCCCTTCGGAAAAAAGAAACATATATATATATATATTTTTTTTTTTTTTAAGAAAAGCAACAACGATAAAGAATCTAATTTCTGCAATTCTACTTTAAGTGTCTTGGGTTTTTAATCCTGCTTTCTGTACAAAAGTCATTCTTAGTAATACTTGCCCAGAGTACCACATCTGTTAAAAGCAGCATTTCTAGTTAAAGAATTAACCGTGTTTCAATAATGGACACCACTGTGCACAAAGTCAGGATTCCAACTGTACAGAATGCGAAACAGACACAGAATCAGAGAGACTGAAGGCTTCAAGAGACTCTCAAAATCCCCACCATCCTAAAACCAGTAACTCGTCCTAGTCTGAGCACTACGAGTTGGGGACCACCATCACATTGTCCATCACCATCACAATGGCTCTCATTCCGAGTGTCCATCACAGCAAGGCCTCCCAGCTACCTGCACAGGAGATAGCGTTACGCACATTTGACAGAGGACAAGATTAAGACTCGGAGTGGTTAAGTAATCTGCTCAAGGCCACAGGGCTAGACAGTGGCTGAGTTTCAGTGTAAACCTGGGCAATTTGACATCATGTTCTTTGGTTATATCACGCTGGTGTAGGGGCACATTACTAAAAATTTAAAGAGGGAAAATACAAGGACAAGAAACGTGAAATGTATGAAGAAAACAGGATGCAAAATTTTATTCTGTGTTTGAATTTTCTCTTTAAAATCAGTGTGTAATACATTTAAAGAAGGGGCATCACTACGTAACCTATAGCCCTTAAGAGGATAATAAGAAACTATTTTCAACAGCTTTATGTCAATACATTTGACGTGGATGAAATAGACAAAATTCTTAAAAGACAAAGGTGACCAAAACTGACCCAAGAAGAAAGTGACAACTTGAACCCCTCTGTCAGTGAAAGGAATTGTTGTACACCAGTTCTGTATCCAGAAAGTGGCCATGACTACACAACTTACTCCAATCACCAAAATTGATCAAACTATAGACTTAAAATGAGTGAATTTTATTTATGTAAATTATAGCTTAAAACAAGGAAAAATGTAAACACTTATTGTTTCCAGTTTGGCCATCTACTCTAGAGTAAAAACGTAATTGACTGTCTAGTAATAGTAATAGCACGAGAATAGCTCTATAATGTTGGCTATGCATCCTCAAGGGATTCTCTCCCCAACAGTCTCACTCAGCGTCTCGGGAGAACTTTCACAGGAATCACAAGCAGCCTTCAAGGTTCTCATCTTGTTCACGACACGTCCCCCAAAGAAGACCTTATTCAAATTTAGGGCAAAGCATCCATTTGGTTATGACATCATCAGTGAAGTAGAGATTTACCTGGAAACTATAGTGTTGACAAGCCCCTCAAAAAGAACAGGGAATCTCAACCATTTCTCTCTGCCTCGGGAAAACATGGTTCCTATCTGGCAGACAGTTGGTACAGTGGGCTGGCACCGGGGATGCAGGTTAACTGCAAACACTCACACTGCAAGATCAGGACTTGGTCTTGGTTGGGGGTAAGTGTGCGTGTCTTGGACCGGCATAGGCTCCCTTAAAAACAGGCAGGGATTCTGACATGTTGTGAATGGGCACTGTTGTCAAGGTGCCTTTCTGCCTCTCCCTGTTTCTCAGCCAGGGTAGGGGCCCTTGTGTGAGACCCAGAGAAAACGGTAGATGGCAGAATACAAAATGGTTCTCACCCTGTCCCTGAGTGCCCAGACTTCAGAAGTACCAGGAGCGAGCAGCCTCATTTCCACAGTCAGTGTAAGGGATTCCCTAGCCGTGGGAAAGCAGAAAGGGGACAGTGTGGTGAGAAAGTTAGGGAAAATCTCCTCGGGGAGTCATGGTCTCGAGGAAATTTCCAGGAGGCAAATTGCAGGACTGAACTGAGAAAGTGTTAGAATTCCAAGTTTGGAGAAACACGGAAAAAAAAGAAGAGAGAGCAGGATATAAGACTTGTGGTAGACGCAGGGGTTGGACTTGGTTTAGAAAGATGCCTGTTAAAATGTAGAATGCTCTGTTCCTGAAAGACTGGGACTGTTGACCTGAACGGAACATGCCGAGTTCAACACAGGCTAATAGAAACGCAGGGTCAGAGAGTGGAGGGAAAAACAGTAAGCTTGGAATAGGAAAAACAGGTACTAAAAAATGGTGGGAGGCAAACTTCTAGGCTAGATGTCACAAATTTCTAGATTATAGATGTATAAAGTGTTGTAGAAGCAACTCTGAGGAAACATTCTGCAAAGGTGGTAGACGTTTCTGTACAGCAAACTTTTGATGGATTTCTCCCAATCCGGTTTCAAGTTCAGGGCTGAATTCTGAACAGGCAAACATTGGCTGGCACACTGTAAAGGTGAAACCCAAACCTCTCTTTTGTTTTGCCTTCACAAATGTTCCTCATCTGTCACTAATGTTCTATGCCTGTGATATCAAAACGTGAGTCTGGATCAGGTGTCAGCAAACACAGCCCCTGGGACAAATCCTGTCCACCACCACTGTTTTTTACAGTCTGTGAGCTAAGAATGCTTTTTACATTTTTAAATATTGGGGATAGGGGAATCAAAAGAATATTTCACGACGTGTAAAAATTATATGAAATTCAAATCTCAGTGTCCATAAATGAAGCAGTACTGGAACGTGAGCATGGTCCTCTGTTTACACATTGTCTGCGCAGAGTTCAGTAGCTGTGACAGAACCTGTACGTGACCATCTTATCACTTTGCACTGCTGCTTGGTGTGCTCGCTGCCCATCACCGTGATGCAGTGACCTGAGTACCAAGCACAGCACTGGGCTGTGTATGACCAGTGCTTACCCATCCTGTCAAAACAAGAAAAGTTGATGGCCTCTTCATGCTTTGAAGGTACAGTGGAGTGTGGGCTATTTTGTTACTGCATCAGATGGCAAAGCATACTTTGGGATGCAATGCCACTATAGCTGTGCCAGGAGAATATAACAGAGGTCCCCACTACCAGGCTGAGCCGTCATCACAATGTCCCCAACTCCCAGGAAAGCAACGATCAAAAAAAATCAGAGAATTTAAAACAGCACCCCATGACAGAATTTCTTTACAAAAGAAATGAAAATGAGGCTACAGACCCCCAGGAAGCTACCAAGCAGTTCATTTTGCTAGCCAAACAAGGAAAACCATATGCCAATGGTGCGGCAATTAATTGCAGCAGCCAAAGAAACATGTCCAGGGAATATAAACTTGTTGTACATTATTATTAGCCTTTTGGGGAGAACAGCACTTGAGGAGTTAGGACACCAGGAGTGACGTCTATAGTTAAAAAGCGAGGCAGGGGGCTTCCCTGGTGGCACAGTGGTTGAGAGTCCGCCTGCCGATGCAGGGGACGCGGGTTCGTGCCCCGGTCCGGGAAGATCCCACATGCCGCGGAGCGGGTGGACCCGTGAGCCATGGCCGCTGAGCCTGCGCGTCCGGAGCCTGTGCTCCACAACGGGAGAGGCTGCGGCAGTGAGAGGCCCGCGTACCGGAAGAAAAAAAAAAAAAAAAAAAGCGAGGCAGAAGATGCAGCATGTGAGCATCCTCGGCTCTTGGTGTGTCCACGGAACTGGATGCTATTGCTCAGCTGTTTATTCTAGGGTTCAGTGCCGAGGCTGCAGCGACTGCAGGCTCAGGCTCTCTAAACAGTCTGCGTGGAACAGCTAAAGGTGAGGATACTTCCAAAGAGGTTGAGGAAACACTAGTTCAGTACAGCCTAAAGTGGAATCAGCTAGGATGTTATTACTAATGGTGGTAAAAATGTGTGGGACAGACACACAGAAAAATTACAAATTTACAAAGCTTGTGAAAATGTAAGGTGTTTGAAGCTATCTCCTATACCATCAGGTCCTCGGCAAAACAAACAAAATCTATTGTGTGTGACTGAATCAATAGTGTCAACAGTGCATGTGACATTCCCTCCATGGACCTGACCACTATTCTGAGCTCAAGACAAATTTTCTCATTGAGAAAAATTGCTCTCAACCACTACTATTGAGGGTTTTTTTTTAATTAATTAATTTATTTTTGGCTGCGTTGGGTCTTTGTTGCTGCGCGTGGGCTTCTCCTTGCGGTGGCTTCCCTTATTGTGGAGCACGGGCTCTAGGCGTGTGGGCTTCAGTAGTTGTGGCTCGCGGGCTCTACAGTGCAGGTTCAGTAGTTGTGGCGCAGGGGCTTAGCTGCTCCGTGGCACATAGGATCCTCCCGGACCAGGGCTTGAACCCGCGTCCCCTGCATTGGCAGGCAGATTCTTAACCACTGTGCCACCGGGGAAGCCCACTATTATTGAGTTTTAAAGGGTTTGGAAATTAGCTTTTGCTGCAGGTTCAATTCACCTTCTTAGTGAATCCACCTAAAACTGTAGGACAAAAATCACTCAGGTGCATAATTTACACTGTGTTAGTTAGTTTAATGACAACTGACACTGTTTGAATCACAAGTCATGTCAGACTGCTCTATATATTAATACTTTCCGTGCTGTTAAAATTAAAAGCAGCAGCAAGATCTACTTTCTCACATCAATGTGCAGTGGACAATTTCTAAGCCCAGACTAGTTCTAGCAGTGCTTCTCGAACTTTGGTTTCCATACTTCAAAATCCACTTAGCTGTGTAATTGAGCAGCTGCCACCTGATATTCAATCGCAAGATATTAATCTACAATGTCATGACCCACTAAAAGGCAGATATCAAGAGAGAAGAATGCAATAGAATTTCATGGGACTTCCTTGGTGACTCAGTGGTTAAGAATCCGCCTGCCAATGCAGGGGACACGGGTTCGAGCCCTGGTCCGGGAAGATCCCACATGCCGTGGAGCAACTAAGCCCGTGCGCCACAACTACTGAGCCTGCGCTCTAGAGCCTGCGAGCCACGACTACTGAGCCTGCACTCTAGAGTCTGCGAGCCACAACTACTGAGCCTGCGTGCCACAACTACTGAAGCCCACATGCCTAGAGCCTGTGCTCCACAACAAGAGAAGCCACCGCAATGAGAAGACTATGCACCGCAACGAAGAGTAGCCCCCACTCGCCGCAACTAGAGAAAGCCCGCACGCAGCAAAGAAGACCCAACGCAGCCATAAATAAATAAATACATTTATAGAATAAAGTTTAAAAAAATTTCACAAAAGGCTTTCAAGCCAGGGTTGTGTTAAATAAAAATCATAAACTTGTGGACTGATACGAATATTTGGCAGAACATACATGCGCGAAAGGACATTTTCAAAGATAAAATGTCATCGCGGTAAGAGGTAGACACAAGAGATTTTCATAAGAAGGTGCCCTAACCCTGATGTCCAATTAAGTTACATGTTATTCCCCAACAAAAAAAAGAACCCCATTCTTCTCATTACACCTGTATTACCAAAATTGCACTAAGGTATCAAATTTTGTCAATACAACTTTTGTGAAATCTTTTTTGTTATAAATTCCTACGCCATGTACCTTATTTTGTCCTTTGGCCCAGAAAGCTTAACATATGCACTATCTGGCCCTTTCCCAAAAAGTTCACAGCTCTTGGTCTAGATTAAAACAGGAGATCTAACCTAGAACCATCACTTTGATTTTCTTAGAAAACACTCCTGCCTGTGGCCCCAGCATTTGGACTTCGGGCAGCCGCTGGGTCCCGGGGCTCACTGTGGCTTGGTGGCTGGCAGGGACTGCACACCTGTGTCCTGTTACCTGACCAGGCAGGAGAGGTGCACTGACTTCTGCTCCTATGCATGCTCTGGGGGGAACTTGGGGAAGACAGTCATAAAGAACCTGGGGAGAGGATTTACCTCTCTTTGGTCTCATGTGAATGTCAGTAAAGGGGCGAGGACTGGAAACAGGGCCTTATAAAGGTTGACACAGGCCTCTTCCGTTGCTCTCTGCTCTCTGCCCTTGGAGGGGACAGCAGTGACCCTGATGTCCACAGGCCTGGCCATAAAAACTATCAAAGTCAGAACAAGCTATGCGGAGCAATGCCACCTATGCCTGCAGACCTCTAGGACTGCCTCTGAGGACATGCCGGCCAGGGTCTTCAGGGGCCAGATGTCCAAGTGCAACATGCCTTCCAGAGGGGAGTGCTCTGACCCCTCTTGGCATCTTTTTGATTATTTTTCTGTTTTTGGGTTATTCCCTTTAGCTTTACATCTTTTCCTCGGAAATCCAGGCAGCTGTTGTCAGCAGTGTTTTCCTTTGACTTGGGCCATTTAGGAACCAGAATGGGACCAAGGAGTGGTGGCTTCTGGGCTTGGCTTTCATCTGAGCCTTCATCCAGACTTTGGAGGGGTAAGAGCAGCTCAGGGATTGCCGTGGACCCAGCCGCCTATCAGGGCGAAGGATCCAGGCTCAGACAGTAAGGAAGGCAGGCACACCTGCTGGATGGACACAGCACCAGTCATGCGCCAGGGTCTGGGACCCAGGCCACCTTGGTTACAACAGACACTTGTCTTCAAAAGCTCTTCTCAGACACTGCCTCACCCTCACACACCTATGGGAAATAAATACCACCCCTCTTTAAAATAACGGCATTAAGTCAGAGGTTGAAAATTCCTTAAAATAGAAATAATCTTTTGAGAAACTATGAAGCACTTGGACTTAAAAGTATTTTATTTAGGGCTTCCCTGGTGGCGCAGTGGTTGAGAGTCCGGCTGCCGATGCAGGGGATACGGGTTCGTGCCCCGGTCTGGGAAGATCCCACATGCCACGGAGCGGCTGGGCCCCTGAGCCATGGCCCCTGAGCCATGGCCGCTGAGCCTGCGCGTCCGGAGCCTGTGCTCCGCAACGGGAGAGGCCACA